>NC_092638.1:41804520-42146522 GCF_039555335.1 Amphiura filiformis | reverse complement strand
ATAAGTTCTACTGGGTAAACACAAAAAAATTGTTGTTTTTTTTCACATTTTTGCTAAAATTTCAAGCATACCCTATTTCGCCTAATTCGTGTTCAAATTGCATTTTATGTTATTTCGCCATTTTGAAAAAATTGATTGCAAAAATTTTTACTTTTTTTCTTGTTAATGTGTTCTACATCATAAGTTCTACTGGGTAAACACAAACAAATTGGAATTTGTTTCCACATTTTTGCTAAAATTTCAAGCATACCCTATTTCGCCTAATTCGTGTTCAAATTGCATTTTACGTTATTTCGCCATTTTGAAAAAGGTGATTGCTAAAAAAAAATTTCTGGTCAATGTGTTCTACATCATAAGTTCTACTGGGTAAACACAAAAAAATTGGAATTTGTTTCCACATTTTTGCTAAAATTTCAAGCATACCCTATTTCGCCTAATTCGTGTTCCAATTGCATTTTACGTTATTTCGCCATTTTGAAATAAGTGATTGCAAATTTTTTTTTTTTTTTTTCTTGTCAATGTGTTCTACATCATAAGTTCTACTGGGGAAACACAAAAAATTTGAAATTTTTTCCTCATTTTTGCTAAAATTTCAAGCATACCCTATTTCGCCTAATTCGTGTTCAAATTGCATTTTACGTTATTTCGCCATTTTGAAAAAAGTGATTGCAAAATTTTTTTTCTTGTCAATGTGTTCTACATCATAAGTTCTACTGGGGAAACACAAAAAATTGGGAATTTTTCCACATTTTTGCTAAAATTTCAAGCATACCCTATTTCGCCTAATTCGTGTTCAAATTGCATTTTACGTTATTTCGCCATTCTGAAAAAAGTGACTGCAACAATTTTAACTTTTGTCTATGTTAATGTGTTCTACATCATAAGTTCTACTGGGGAAACACAAAAAATTGGAAATTTTTCCACATTTTGCTAAAATTTCAAGCATACCCTATTTCGCCTAATTCGTGTTCAAATTGCATTTTACGTTATTTCGCCATTAATTACGTCACATCGACAGCGAATAGCCTATGAGTATGGGTTCAAGTGGAACAAAAAATAGTGTATGTCCATTGCTAGCTATGGTAATTAATCATAGTTAGGGGAAAAAGTTCACTTTGGTGACCACTCTCTGGCTAGTAAGGTTTGACGATTGATTCGACTTCTATGGACCATTTAAAAAAAAAATAGCCACCATGTCCCTCGAGAAAATCCCGGCATTTTTCGCTAGAGGCCAAAATCCAAAATGGCCGCCACCACCATTTTGAAAATTTAAGTTTTGAACCAGAGCACCTATAATCATGCACAAAGACACTTTTCGGATATGTCGAGTACAAGGATTCCGATTCTGACATTAGTTTGACATTACGGCATCATTTTCACCCAGAAATCCAAGATGGTGGCCGGCACCATCTTGAAAAAATTAGTTTTGAACAAGAGGACCTTAAATCGTGTACAAAGACACTTTTTTGGATAAGTCGACCACAAGGATTTCAAATTTGACATTACTTTGACATTACGAACTCATATTTACCCAGAAATCCAAGATGGTGGCCGCCGGCGCCATCTTGAAAAAAAAAGTTTTGAACCAGATCACCTAAAATCGTGTACAAAGCCACTTTTTCCGGTAAGTCGACCCCAAGAAATCCGAATCTGACATTAATTTGACGTTACAAAATAATTTTTGCCCTGAAATCCAAGGTGGCCCCCATTTGGTAGAGCGTAAATGTGATTTTTGAATGAGAGCAGAAGCATAAGTGTGTCATTTCCGCCTTATCTGGGGTTCATGTCTCTTATATGGGGTTTCAACTGCCTTATCTTGGGTTTACATCCCTTATCTAGGGATAAGGCGCCTTATCTGTGGTTTAGACGGCCTTATCCTGGGTTTACGTTCCTTACCTGTGGCTAAGATGCATTAACCTTAGCATATCGCAGTCTAAACCCAGTTAAGGCATATAAACCCCAGATAATGCGCCGTAACCCCAGATAAGCGACGTAGACCCCAGATAAAGCAGTCTAAACCCCAAATAAGGCGCCTTAACCCTAAATAAAGAACATAAACCCCAGAAAAGGCATCTAAACCCCACATAAGGTGCCTTAACTCTAGATAATGGTTGTTAACCCCAGATAAGGGTCGTAAACCTCAGATAAGGCATCTAAACCCAAGATAAGGCGCCTTAACCCCAGATAAGAGACGTAAACTCAGATATGGCAGTCTAAACCCCAGATAAGGCGCCGTCTGGGGTTTACTTCTCTTATATTAGGTTTATGTTCCTTATTTATGGTTAAGGCGCCTTATTTGGGGTTGGGACTGGTTTATCTGAGGTGTACGTCCCTTATCTGGGGTTACGGCGCCTTATCGGGGGTTTAAACTGTCATATCTGAGTGTACGTCTCTTATCTGGGGTTAAGGCGCCTTATCTTGGGTTTAGATGTCTTATCTGAGGTTTACGACCCTTATCTGGGGTTAACGACCCGTATCTAGAGTTTGGGCACCTTATGTGGGGTTTAGATACCTTATTATCTTAGGTTTATGTTCCTCATTTAGGGTTAAGGCGCCTTATTTGGGGGTTGGACTGCTTTATCGACGGTCTACGTCCCTTATCTGGGGTTACGGCGCATTATCTGTGGTTTAGATGCCTTATCTGGGTTTAGACTGCGATATGCTAAGGTTAAGGCATCTTAGCCACAGGTAAGGAACGTAAACCCAGGATAAGGCCGTCTAAACCACAGGTAAGGCGCCTTATCCCTAGATAAGGGATGTAAACCCAAGATAAGGCAGTTTAAACCCCATATAAGGGACATGAACCCAAGATAAGGCGGAAATGACACATTTATGCTTCTGCTTTCAAAAAAAATCACATTTACGCTCTACCAAAAAATATTTTGTAACGTCAAATTAATGTCAGATTCGGATTTCTTGGGGTCGACTTACCGGAAAAAGTGTCTTTGTACACGCTTTTAGGTAATCTGGTTCAAAACTTTTTTTTCAAGATGGCGCCGGCGGTACCAACTTGGATTTCTGGGTAAATATGAGTTCGTTATGTCAAAGTAATGTCAAATTTGAAATCCTTGTGGTCGACTTATCCAAAAAAGTGTCTTTGTACACGATTTAAGGTCCTCTTGTTCAAAACTAAATTTTTCAAGATGGTGCCGGCCACCATCTTGGATTTCTGGGTGAAAATGATGCCGTAATGTCAAACTAATGTCAGAATCGGAATCCTTGTACTCGACATATCCGAAAAAGTGTCTTTGTGCATGATTATAGGTGCTCTGGTTCAAAACTTAAATTTTCAAAATGGTGGTGGCGGCCATTTTGGATTTTGGCCTCTAGCGAAAAATGCCGGGATTTTCGCGAGGGACATGGTGGCTATTTTTTTCTAAATGGTCCATAGAAGTCGAATCAATCGTCAAACCTTACTAGCCAGAGAGTGGTCACCAAAGTGAACTTTTTCCCCTAACTATCATGTTAGTGTTTACATCACTACTTCGGTGAAGACAAGAGAAGTGTGCCTTCTCTACCAACGCCTGTGATATAACAGGTGCAAGCGAAACAAAATTTGAATGACCAGAATAGTTTCCTTTGTCAGATGAATTGATTGAAGTTTTTGAAGACACTCTATTCTTGATGGGACAATAGATTCAAATATGGAACAATTATTATTCCTCATCTATTTATTTTTATATTGAAAAAACTGCAATTGTGGCAACAGAACAATATTTATTTTGATTTCATCACAAGTCTTTCATTCTGGCGAGGGGTAGAAGATGCATATATTAAGTTCGTAAAAAGGACCAAGAGTATTAACTAAATTGAACACCCCTGCAGTAAGTTGGAACAGGTTCTTGTATATACAACCAGGGGGATGACACTCACCTCATTTGCATGGCAAAATTACCCGTCTCCTCTGCAGCCAATTTGTTTTCGCTCCATCGAAATCAAGCTGGTCACGGAAGAGACTACCTTCCTTTGTGTTTGTTCATTTGTGTATGGAGAGCCCTTCTTGGAGTCCGTTTGGACTTAGGCTACGCTCTCAGCTAGCGTCCGACGCTGTATTGTACTAGAAACACCTTCTCTGTGAATTCGCTAGAGCAAGGAAAATAAAAACTGGTTTCATTACTATCTGTTTTAAAGTAGAAATTCACCTTCAGGCTTCAATATCTCTTCAGTTATGGTCATGATGGTAGCCTGATGGTGATCATCACAAATCTGAAGAAAATAAAAACAGATCATAGTGTCAGGAAACAGCAAAGGTGGGTAATCAAGAAAACGGACGTTAGTCCACTCGATCTCTATTTCTTTCTTTGTTTAACATGTAGGCCTATCTTGGACACACGCTTGGGTCATGGAGCAGACTGAAGCAAAATGATAGGCAAGTTACGCGCGTGACACAAAAATAAGGGTAGTTTTCTGAAACTGAACAAGTTGGAAGTAGGCCTATATTTTCAATGTTTTTAGTCCAAAAGTGGTAGCCTACATTTGTTGCATTTTACTAGGCAAAAACTCTTTGGGAGGTAAATTCTAGGCCTATGCCTATAGGCCTATCACTACTGAGAGGAAGTTTTGGATTAGAAAACGGACATTTCGATGAGAAACGGCCACTGATGAGAATTTAATTTTCTCATTCTTCTTTTGGATGACAAAATAATAATGTTTATTTTGAGCTCAGCGCGGATTACCAATTTTCACCAGTTTTAATAAGACAATAACGATTGACACACACACCAGGAAGTTTCTCATCCAAAAGAATGAGAAAATTTAAATTCTCACCATTTTGGCCGTTTCTCATCAAAATGTCCGTTTTCTCATATAAAACTTCCTTTAGTGTATTAAGTTAGCTTAGGCCTATTGATCCTAAATTTGCTGGTAGGGTAAAACTCGTTTTAGGGGGTGTTTAAAAAAGTCATGCGTTTAGGCCTACACTATCATACTTGAGTGCCCCCCCACCCCCGGTGAAATTTGGGACTCATTTGGTCACCGTCCTAAGCGTCCTTGCCCACACGAGTCGCCCAGGAGTAGGCCCTACCCGGCATTATTAATTATTAGTGCTTAGCCCTAAATACAGTCGCGTATCGTGTTGTCAATTATCGTTACTTGTGTCCATGGATATGACCCTATGTATAAGTAGTCTTCATAGAATTCACACAGTCTATGCCATGTCATTTACGGATACAAAGAGGATAATAATGTTGAGGGCGCCCACAAAATCTTACACCGTCTTACACAATGTTCCAAGGCAAAGTTCAGTTTAATATTTACTCATCGTACAAATACAGACGTTTTATTATGTTATGATGTTGTCTGGATGGGTGGACAGTTGTCACACTGTGGAAAAACAACAACCGGGAATCCGCATTCATTTACAAATAGCATTAAATTAGTATCACATAGTAGCTCATAGTGGCCTCCGTGCAGTGGAAAACCTTAATTCTTTCATCAAAAAGAAATGAAAATGACCAAAAAAACCGGATCCACCTGTACGCCTATAAAATGGGCACAGAAATTTGTCTCAAATATGAATGAATTTTAAGAAACATACGGGATATGATGAACCAATGACCTGACGCCATGATAGCAGGCTCTATTAGTTGTTTTATATACAATGCATATACCGTGTTGTCATAATACCAATATTTGGCATAATATATAACGACTAATATTTAGTATTGTAAATATGCAGTTCATATGCACAAACGAACACTGATCTTTATGATATTCAGGTTGTTGTACATCTCATATAACATGTCATATAGGAGGTCATATGTGTTGACCTTCTCCTATTGTATTTGTTCATCTGTGTATGGAGAGGATTAGCGCCATTAAACGCCATTAAAACTCCATCAGCATTAGGGCGTAGTTCAGTGAACTCACCAGATTGCTATTCCAAGTACTTTGATAAATACAGATAATATGTATTGATGGGTCGAGGCGATTGCATTGAAAACCTAATACATTATTCATAACAGTTACGTAATCAATCGATAGTGCGGACACTTTTCATTTGCAAACCACCAAAATTCGTGATCTTTTAGCGTTGGAAAAGAAACCACGTGGATAGAGTGCCCTCTCAAGAATATCAACTCTCTGATACAACATTAAAATGCTTAGATTAGATTTGCTTCATATATTTTCCAGCACGATGAAAGTGTTCTTGTGCGGGCTTCTTGCGGTCGGAATGCGTCATTATGGCAACAGCGGGCTAGTCGTAGGTAGTCCTTCAAGGAGGACCACGCTCCATTTAGTACGATAGTCCACGCCGTCAGGCGTGGGTCCTTCTACATTCGACAAATCCTTCCCGGAAAGTCGGGGAAATGTCAACTGATTAATTGACGCCTACTGACAGCTACTAATGGTATTCAGCCAATCCGATTGACTGAATATCATCAATAGCTGTCAGTAGGTGTAACTTGCCTACATGCTACCAGAACACTAGCTTCCAACTTGGGATTGACACAAGTATTGCGTAACAAAATTGATTATTAATCCTCTTTAGTTGCATATGTGTTAATGCTATTATAATACTCGGTTTTCTTCTTACCCTCAGTTCACTGACCTGTAGGTTGCACACAATCAGTTCCTTTTGTCATCACTACATTTAATATTGTCCTGGTTAACCACGATTCGTTACTATTTTAGTAGAGGTGTGCTTGAAATTATTGATTGATTACAAACAAAGGATTTGAACCGATGTTCTTCACCGTAATCATTGGGCAGTCATGAGTGCAGTCCATTCAATCAAATGTTGTCATCAACCTATTTGATCGTAGTGCATTTGTTATGTGTGTGAGACGAACTGTCTCGGTAGATTGCAATCATCCTTTTGTTAAATGGATTTGAGTAGTCCGCCATATTTACGGTATGCGTCATATCAGAGAACAATTGTGATAGCATACTGCAGTTACTGTCCGTTTTCCTATACACAATACACAGTGCTCTTTCCCATTGACGCGTGACCTTTACAAATAGCCCTACGTTAACAGTATAGGGATATGACTAGTTAACGTTGCTGTGTGAAAAATAACCGGCCAATATTAAAAGTACTCTTCTAAAGTTCTAGAAAATATAGTTTTTAACATGTCCTAAATTTTTAGCTAATTTAGATGTTTGGAAATATTCGTACTTTGGTGTTTTAGTTAATGTTATAGGTAATAGTACATTGCCTAGTTAACGTCGCTGTGTGAAAAATAACCGGCCAATATTAAAAGTACTCTTCTAAAATTCTAGACAATATAGTTTTGTAACATGTCCTAAATTTTAGCAAATTTAGATGTTTGGAAATACTCGTACTTTGGTGTTTTAGGAAGGATATGTAAACGACAGATAACACCAAAAATATGAAGAAATTATTTCTAAACCGTGTTAAGTCAAAAATCATTATGTTGCTCATTTTCAAGAATGCTGGTTTACAAAAAGCACGACATTGTCTGATTTCGTGAACAAAGCCACACATAACATTGTTTCCTTTCGTTTCCTTTATAATCGGTTACCCAACTGAAGCTATGAATTCTAGCTTTATTGCAATATCGCACATGAAAACAGTCACTTGTGCACAACCAGAGAAGATCCGATTTAATCAGTTGAGCTGTTTCAATGAGTGTTATCTTGGTTTAATAGCTTTTAATGGGGCTAAGGCCTGCAAAGGTCGAGATGAATTCTACTGTAGACATGACTGCATCATGGTTGGCCTATTCGTTTAACATGTTTAAGAAAAATATAGAATTGGAGGACACACACGTCATAAAAACTTTGGGTTTCACTCATTTATTTACTTTAAGGGGGTATAATACCATGATCTTCATCCCAGTGACATAGTTCAATAACCTCAATTAATACTCAATAGTGCAAATTTGACCTCAAGTTGCAGATTATGAGTTTTTGTACCCATATTTTCAAAGGTCATTCAATGAATATACAAATGTATTGGGGTTAAAGAATTGTGTCCTTATTAGATGAGCATGTTGTGGATCCTAGTGTAAGACCATGAAGACTACCAATTGAGAGACTGATTATAAATTGAGTGGTTGCTTGACTCGATTACTTGATTGATTGATATTTTAACACCAAGATACGGTACATTAATTACGGCACTACAATGTAATTTATTAATAATCATGATTGATCAAACGAATGATTATTAATTGATGCTTGATGAGTAGTTTAATGATTGACTGACTATTAATTCATATAAATCAAATAAGTTATTGTGATTCTATTATATTATTATATTATATTGATTGATAAGATGACCATGTCAATTAATTGATTAATCAATTCATCAAATGATTCTGATTGTTTTCTTGATTGTTTGTTGAATAGTTTATTGATTGGTTGAATGAACCAACGATTGAGTGATTAATCTAAGAATCCTTGAACTTGAAGAACAGTTTGCATCCATTTTTCGAAAATTGGAGTAACTTTTAATTTTTCACCCCCAGCACGCAAATTGACCTTGGACCTGTCGAGCCTCAAAACTTGGTAACTATGTGTCCTACGTGCAAATATGTTAGACTGTAATCCTTAGACCCAGACAAATAATTTGACATGTTTTTAGTGAGTTTGGTGCATGTTTAATTTTTTCCCCCTATATGACTATGAGCGTGTTTATAGTGAGCCAGATTATCCGGTATTTAGCGTATAAGTACATCTTATACGGTATTAGTCGCCACTATAAACAGACCAATAGCGCTATTTGCCGCACATATTATACGGAACTGATATCCTTCGATATCGATGGATATTGCAGTACATTCATTCCGTATACGGCCACTATAAACAGACAGGGATTAACGATACCGTTATTCAAGGAAGTGGAGCAGGGTTATATAACTCTCCGAGCTCAAATTTGTCACTGTAATAACACATCACCTACAAAATGGTACGGTACTGTAGCAATTATGTTTAAAAAATAGGCCGGTATCGTTTCCACGGCAAACTATTTGAAACTGGCATCATATTTGTGTCTCCCACATTGCATTGCGGTGACCTCGAACTCGCTGAGTTCAACCACCTCGGATTCAGAATAGCGTTATTGAGCTCTATTGATTGCCACTATAAACAGTCGAGATAACGGATAAGTCACATTCCATTCTAATCCCGTATGCGTATAAGAATACCGTATAAATACCGTACACCACTATAAACACGCTCTATGAGTACCGGTATGTAGGGTGTTTGAGGGTCTTTTTTGAGGGTCACGGAGTTGCAACTTGCCGCTTGATGCTTATATAAGCACATTTCCAAAATAGAACCAGACTAATAACATTATAATAACACTGATTTTACAAAATAAATCAATATGATATCACGATTTAGGGATGCACTGGGCTTTCTTCCATGGTCTATCGAAACCCAGCTACTTCAAAAGTGTGAAGTGTTTTGATCCATGCAATCTCAAAATCAATCGATTGAGATGACCAGCGTACTAGTCCCAGTTACATGCGGTTAAATGATGGGCGGGGTTACCAACCATATTTGGAGTTATTACGTTGTCATTAACTGAGTTGGTTCAGGTCACTGCTTATGGTAATTCGAGTGCGCTGCTGGGGTAGCGAACGAATTTATAAGGACCAACGCCTGACGGCGTTGATTATAGTGCTAATTATTGCGTTGGTCCTGTATGGACTAGTCGTAGGGGAAGGTACAACCGCCACGATGAGAACGCAGTTGCCATTGTCGACCGTTCTGGCCGCAAGAAAGCTAGTCTAAAGAGACGCGGCCACGGTGGTGGCCGGTCCTTTTGATGACACACTTATACACATAAGTAGAAACAAAATCGCGCTTAAGCCAAAAACGCACCCTACCTACCATTCCTCAAGAATTGGGATGGCACAAAGGTGCAACATAGGTTTTTATTGCAAAGACGAGGACAGACAAGTAGTTACAACACATCTGTCTAACCGTGGGTTTCGCTATTATTTAGAATAAATGCTTTTACTAGTTTCTATAAAACCACAAAATTACTAAAAAAACTATTAAAAAAACTATAAAAAAAAACAAAACAAAAAAACCCACCTAAAATTAAAAGTAGAAAGGTAGATTTGAAGAAAGATAAAAAGAACATGTCAAAAAGTTAAAATTAAACGAGAATGAAAAAACGGAACCGGTGCCCGAACCATGCTCTCTTCAGTTCCAAAGTCTGACGCTCTATCAATTGAGCTATACGATCCTGATATACCAAACAGTCGTTATTATGTCAATACAATTGATTGGTGTTACAACATACTTAGATGGAATGCATAGCCACCCAGTGCCAGTATATATTTGCTCAAACTCCAAATACAAAAAGCAACCAATTTTATTGAGGGCGTTTCTTAGGTATATCCTTGTAGACGGGGTTTTACGGTATTATACCAGGTTTATAGAAGAAGGACAAAATTGGTAAAGATAATAGTAAATATTTGACACGAAACAATAATGCATGCAGTATTAAAACTGAATTTACGGATAAGATGCATATAATATTGCTATATCTTCTACTTAAATAATTATAAATATTGTACCAACAGATAACTTCATGTGAGATCTGAGGGGCGAATTTCTCGACGGGTGGCTTAGCAGTTGGCTAGTCTAGCCTCAAGGATTAAGAGGTCGTAAGACCAGGCTTAACTGAAAACACGTTCCCCGAAACACGGCTACCATAGCCTCGAGGCTTCGTTAGCCTGTGGGCCAGGCTTGTAGGATTAGCCCCAGGCTTCGGTAAAATTTGCATTTCTCGAAATCAGTCTTCTGTAGCCGTAGTCTACGCCCGGAGTCTACGCAAGCCTGTTAGGCCAGGCTTACAGTAGACTGCGCTGCATTCCTTTTTTTTTTTTTTTGATAAACAATTCATACGTTTCCATGCATGAAACCATTTAAAATCTATCACGAAACACATCACATATCCAGTGACTGCCCTGCCCAGAGATATCGACTGAGCTGTTGAATCAGAACAGGAATGATGAGTTTTCCATGGTCAGGTCAGAGAGATTAATTTAGGGAATGATAAATTAAACTGGTCTACTACAGTAGACTGGGCTTACAGCGGCTTTTCTTGGCCCTGCCTCAGAGCAGGTCTTAGGTCGTAAGCCTTGGTCTATTTCAATTGACAAATTGCTTAAATTGTAATGCAAAGTTTTCATGTTTCTTTTCAAACTTCTTTTGCCTGGGTAACAAAACTCAGTGTAAACACTGTTTTTCAGTTTGGCCCAGGGGTCAAACTTAAAACATCAAAAAATAACCAATACATATTAAAATACATATCACCTTTTATTTATTTTATTTATTAAAACACTTTTCATTTATTAAAACATTTTATTTTACTGTTCATTCGAGTCAGTTAAACCTGCTGTTAGTTGAACATTTCACCATTTTATTTTAGTGTTCATTCGAATCAGTTAAACCTGCTGCGATATATAAAGGCCCACTCATTTTGAATATGGACTTTCTTTTGGAGCAACGGTGCCAAAGGGGTGCGACTAAAGCAAGACGCAATCTTCGACGTCAACTTGCTATCGTGAGCGTCTTCAGGAGAGGAAGGATCCTTTTCTGAAGTATTCGTATACCAAATTTAAATCGCGCTACCGATTCAGTAAAGGCAATGTTTTAAGGCTTACTGATCTGCTTGAACCTAACTTGTAACGGTCAACAAATAGAAGTGCCCCCCCCCCCCATGTTTGACATGTCCAAAAACCTTGACCTTCCACGTGAACTTGCTCCCATGCTTTCCCTCTTTTTGCCTGCGATTTATTATTCTGTAAGCATGTACATTTGTTGCCTGAGTTCGACTTCACTTCGGAGGCATGCTGAAAGTAATCATGGTAATAATGATTATATTTGTGAACGGAGTCGTTTCGTTAACATACCCGAAGGAACAGTTCTTGAAACGTTTGAATGATCAAAAAACAAAACTTTTTTTATCATCATCATCATCATCATCATCATCATCATCATCATCATCATCATCATTATCATCATCATCATCATAAACTATGTACTCATGCTAAATTCGCAAATAGAACATGAAAATATCAGCAGTAGATAGCACACGCGATGGTGGTGAAATGCTTAATTGGTTATGTTTTTGTTTTTGCACCAAAATTATCCTTAAATAATGATTTACTTTTGACAAACATGCGTATGATTTGTTTGAAGTGTGAAACAATTTTTGCTTTAGGCCTACTTTTAGGGGAATCGAAGTTTCCTTTTCTGTAGGCTTGCAGTTTGACCCTTTTGAAATGCAAATAAAAATAAAAAATTAATGAGTCGAGTAAAAGTATAGAAGTATCATTCATGCAAGCAGGACTCATAATAAAGAAAAGTGGAAATAAAATAATACATAAAAGACACAAAAACAGAAAAAATACTAGTCTTGCATATCAAGTTGTGTACAGTGGTGTAAGCCCAAGCACAAGACCGCCGGTCTAGGCTAATCTTTGCGCCGCTAAACATGTTAGTACGGTAAACCGTGAAGGACAACAGCTTATGCACATCTACCTCCAACTGCCTATACAATTAAGTCGCTGGTAAAAAGGGACGAGGTTGTCAAGCGTTAAGCCGGCAAGGCCACTAAGACCAGGTTGAATTTGCGTTCAAGAAATCCGGCTACTGTTAAGACTCGGGCTTCGAGAGCGGGTTAGGCTTAGTAGCCTCAAGGCCACCTTAAGCCAAAGGCTTACTAAGACTCCTATCGAGAAATTCGCCCGAGAAGACTACTGATATCAGCAGTAGATAGCACGTTGGTTGCTTTCCATTTTAGGGGAATCACAGATTCCTTTCCATTAGGCTTACAATTACACTTTTTGGGATGCAAGAAAAAAATTCACGAGTATAAAGCATAGACGTATCATTCATACAAGTTGGACTCATAAAAGTCAAGTGGAAATAAAATAATACATAAAAGACACAAAAACAGACACAATATTCTTGCATCAAGTTGTGTACGGTACTAAGCCCAAGCACAAGACCGCGGGTCCAGGCTAATCTTTGCGCCGGGAACATTGCGATAATGAGACGGCAACCTTTTAGTACGGTAAACCGTGAGGACCACAGCTTATGTACATCTACCTCCAACAGCCTATACAATTAAGTCGCTGGTTGAAAGGGACGAGGTTGTCAAGCGTTAAGCCTGCAAGGCCACTAAGACTAGGTTGAATTTGCGTTGAAGAAATCCGGCTAGAGTTAAGACTCGGGCTTCGAGAGCGGGCTAGGCTTAGTAGCCTCAAGGACACCTTAAGACTACGGCTTAATAAGACTCCTGTCGGGAAACTCGCCCTTTGAATTTAGGCAGAGACTCATCTCACTGTTATTTTTTCAATCACTATGCTCTCTGGGGAGCACAAAAAACCCAATTAGGTTTAATCAGCATGTAGGTCAAAATTTTAAAAAAATCAGCATATTTCACGTAGCATCTGCGTTTTTATCCAATCCAAAATGGGAAATCGCAATGTAATTTTCTTAACGCAAAGTATCACACATATTTCAATGGGCAATCTCTGCGTGTGAATATTGCGTTTAAATTTAGTCCATTTTTCCTTCATATGTTCATTATCTTTGACTGTCTTTAATATATTGTGAAATGGACCCATTTTGGTGAACACCCGCTAGTCATAAGGGTCGTCAGTCATAAGGGTCGCTAGTCATAAGGGTCGTCAGTCATAAAGTTCACTAATCGTAATATAAAAAAAGGACCGCTAGTCATAACCCAGCAAACACAAAAACGTTTTAAAAACGTTTTAAATAAGTTATATTTTGGCTTTTGGTTTAGGTAAAAACGTTTTAATAACATTAAAATGTCGGGTTTTATAAAGGTCATGATAACGTTTTAAAACGTTTTGTATGAAAACACACTACAACAATATTTTGTAATGTTTTCAAAAAAATGTTATTGCAAACTATTTTGCAAACATTTTTGCTAAATATTGTGTCAATACTTAAATAACATTATGTTAAAATATTTGAACCCAGCAAACACAGAAATGTTCTTAAAACGTTTTATAACATTTAAATGTCGGGTTATATAAAGGTCGTGAAAACATTTTAAAAACGTTATTGTAAATATTTTGGGCAAACATTTTTTGCAAAATATTTTTTCAACTCCAAAATAACATTCTGTTTAGAATGATTTGTACCAAGTTTTCAAAAATGTTTTTGGAATGTTATTAAAACGTTTTTATACCCTTTATATAACCCGACATTTAAATGTTATCTGTAAAACATTTGTGTTTGCTGTGCAGTAAATTACCAACAAATGTTATTTAATGTTATGAAAACGTTTTATACCATTAATGTACCCTTTATATAACCCGACATTTAAACGTTTTCTGACAACCTTTTATAACCTTTTGCGAATGATGTCGAAAACGTTTTGTGTTTGCTGGGAAGGGTCAATAATCATAATATAAAAAAAGAACCGCTAGTCATAATAGAAAAAAGGTTCGCTAGTCATAATACAAAAGAGGACCGCTAGTCATAGAAAAAAGAGTCGCTAGTCATAATAGAAAAAGAGGACCGCTAGTCATAATGCAAAAAGAGGTTCGCTAGTCATAATCAAAAAAGGGACCGCTAGTCATAATGAAAAAAATTCACGGCCGCTAGTCATAATATAACAAAAGGACCGCCAGTCATAATAGAGAAACACGTTCGCAAGTCATAATATAAATTTAGGACCGCTAGTCATAATAAAAAAAAAGAACCGCTAATCATAATTTTAAAAAAGGACCGTTAGTCATAATAAAAAAATGAGCCTTAATAAAAAGTAAGAACTAGAGAGCGAGATTGAGACGGGACGTCGCCATGGGTTATATCGGGTGTAGGATAGGAAAGGGGATCGAGAAAGGGAGAGGGTAGGCTAGGTAGACTCAACTCCTCTCCTCTCCAGTGGCGCAGCGTGGGTCATCACATTAGGGGTAGGGGTTGCACCGACCATGATTGGGGCACCGGGTCTGCTTGGGGGGCACAAGCCGTTTTTCGGCAATTTTCCTATGGGATTTTTTAAAATTTCAGATCGATTGGGGGCACGTGCCCCGTGCCCGCTCTTTTCTCCTCTCCTCTCCAGTGGCGTAGCGTGGGTCATCACATGGGGGGGGGCACCGACCATGATTGGGGGCACCTATGACGCTAAAAACTGCTCCTCTCTTCTCGTCCCCTCCCGCCCCCTCCCCTTCCCTTCCCTTCCCTTCCCTCTTCTCCTCTCCTCTCCTCTCTTCTATGTATGTCACCACATCCTCATTATAAACATAAGTTATAATCAGTAAAAGGGGTTTTAAATGTAAATATGGTTAATTTTAGTCAATGTTACATTGAGGTTACCCTAGACCCTAACCCTAAACCATAACCTTAATGCTTTTTTTTTTATTACTTTTTACCCCATAATTTCCCCCATTCTTCAAGCCCTGCCCTCTTTCGGGAGCTAATTTATAGTTTAAGATTCTTGGATATCCATATTTTGCGGTTAGTGCTCTTTGCAGCCGTGCGGGGCCGGAGCAAACTATTTGGATATCCACATTTCGCGGTTAGACGACGAAAAAAGAAAACCCTGTTCTACGGGCCCGACCGACCCAGATTTTGAACAAATTGGGAAAAAAATTCTTGTACAAATGAATACCGACCCAAATTCCGACAATTTCAGGAACACTTTTATTTTTATTTTCCCAAATTGCAAATATTAACATATTGTGATTTTGTGGGTCATTCCCCCCCAAAAAAGAAAGAAAAAAAAATAGCCCGACCGACCGACCCTACTTGAAAGGTCCGTCCGCCCGTAGAACAGGTTTTCTTTTTTCGTCGAAGCATTTTTTCAAAAAAATGTCTAAAACGGGTTTTTATGTCAAAAATGTCTCTTTTGGGGTGCTACATCGAGTCAAATGTTCGGAAGATTATTTCGGGGTCATCTGAGGTCACCCAGGGGTCATCTGAGGTCAAATTACTAAAAACTGTCGTATGGGCATGAAACTTGGTGGGTACCAACGCTCTGCAGGGTCTATTGTTCTATTGTTTCCGATTAGAGCGCTGACATATTGGAAAATGTTGCCAATCAATATTCATGAGAGTGTACATTCAACGTCCAGTTTGCGAAATTGGGTGAGTTGTGTTTGGTAGGTGTGAAATACATCTGACTGGGCGTTTTAATTACGTAACGAATAAAGGCATTGACATCGTCGAATGGCTGCCCAGTGCTGTTATGTGTTTAGTTATTATATAGGCCTAATAATTATTATTAAATGTATTCATCATTCCTTTCTTTTCCCTTCTCTGTACTTATTCGTTCCTAGGCCTACATTTTATCACTCCCTCGCTCTCATTGTCCCTCTCCCCCTCCCTCTCTCATTCCCATCATTTTCCTTATATTTCTATTTATCTACTTGTCTTTATTATCCCTTCCTCCAGCCCTCTCTCATTCTCCATGTCCCTCCTCCCCTCTTCCTCCCTCCCCCTCCCAAGACTTCTCACATAGGTGAATCTGTCCCTCCCCAACCCCCTCCCCTCTTTGGGTACGCCACTATTTCTATACCAATCTCCTTCTTAAGGGGGTACTACACCCATGTGGTAAATTTGTGACTATTTTTGCATTTTTCTCAAAAACTAATTACACACTGGTAACAAATGTTCTGTATATTATTGGGGCAAGGAATCCAATTACTACACTGAAATTTCAGTGACTCAAGACAAGCGGTTCAGTATATATGATAGAAAACGAGGTACATCCTAGCGGTACCTTATTTCTGATCATAAATAACAAACCGCTTGTCTTGGGTCACTGAAATTCCAGTATAGTAATTGGATTCCTTGCCCCTATAATATACATAACTTTTGTTACCACTGTGTTATTAGTTTTTGAGAAAATTGCGAAAATAGACACAAATTTGTCGAGGGGTGTAGTACCCCCTTAAAATAAAATTAAATGGAAATTTCTTAAAAACAACCTTTATAGGCCTATACTTAAATATTTACTTACATGTATACGTATAGCGATTACCATTATAGTGTAATAGATATATGGACTGGAAATGGCAGCCTTCATACATTCTAATGTGTAATCGATCACCAAGAGCATTCAATTTTTAAATGAAACACCTATCGTCAGGTGGGTGGTAAAGATGATTGCATCGACAGCTAAAGCCTCCTCAGACCCACACAAGCACACATTTGGGATACATGAGTACAATGGTACCACTTTACACATGACTGCCCTTACACATGACTGTAGTGTGGTCACTTATTGATACTCGCCTGTTGTGTAGAGCGTTAATATGATGCCGGATCAGTGACCAATTTAATGGCGGAACCCCTTTATTCGAAACAATGGTACCACTTTTATGAATAGCCTGTCGCAACTTCTAATCGGCATCAAACGAACAAAAGATTATATAATCTATTGCGACTCTATTTCTATTTAAAAGCTCTTTGGTGGGTACAATCAACATTTAGAGTCAAATGTTCGGAAGATTATTTCGGGGTCATCCGAGGTCACCCAGGGGTCATCTAAGGTCAAACTACTAAAAACTGTCGTATGGGCATGAAACTTGGTGGGTACAGTCAACATTTAGAGTCAAATGTTCGGAAGATTATTTCGGGGTCATCCGAGGTCACCCAGGGGTCATCTAAGGTCAAACTACTAAAAACTGTCGTATGGACATGAAACTTGGTGGGTACAGTCAACATTTAGAGTCAAATGTTCGGAAGATTATTTTGGGGTCATCCGAGGTCACCCAGGGGTCATCTGAGGTCAAATTACTAAAAACTGTCATATGGGCATGAAACTTGGTGGGTACAGTCAACATTAAGAGTCAACTTTTTGGAAGGGCATTTCGGGGTCACCCAGGGGTCATCTGAGGTCAAATTACTAAAAGCTGTCGTATGGGCATGAAACTTGGTGAGTACAGTCAACATTTAGAGCCAAATTTTTGGAAGGTCATTTTTGGGTCATCCAAGGTCACCCAGGGGTCATCTGAGGTCAAATTACTTGAAACTGTTACATGGGCATGAAACTTGGTGGGTACAGTCAACATTTAGAGTCATGTTTTTGGAAAGTCATTTCGGGGTCATCCAAGGTCACTCAGGGGTCATCTGAGGTCACATTACTAAAAACTGTCGTATGGGCATGACACTAAGTGGTCACTGTCAACATTAAGAGTCAAATTTTTGGAAGGGCATTTCGGGGTCACCCAGGAGTCATCTGAGGTCAAATTACTAAAAACTGTTGTATGGGCATGAAACTTGGTGGGTACAGTCAACATTTAGAGCCAATTTTTTTGGAAGGTCATTTTGGGATCATCGATGGTCATCAATGGGCATGACACCTGGTGGTTACAGTCAACATTTAAAGTCAAATTTTGGAAGGTCATTTCAGGGACATCTGAGGTCACCCATGGGTCATCTGTGGTCAAATTTCTAAAAACTGTCACAGGGGCATGAAACTTGGTGGGTACAGTCATCATTTAGAGCCAAATTTTTGGACAGTCATTGCAAGGTCATCTGAGGTCACTCAGAGGTCATCTGAAGTCAAATGACTAAAACTGTTGTATGGGCATGACATGTACAGTCAACATTTAGAGCCCAATTTTTTGAAGGTCATTTTGGGGTCAGTAGGGGTCATCTGAGGTCAAATTAGTAAAAATTGTCGGATGGGCATGAGACTTGGTGGGTACAGTCACCATCAGCCAGGTAATTGTGCCCAGCCGAGACCCACCAAAATTTAGGGATCAAAGGTCAAATTACAATATTGGTCCAATCAAGCTCAAATTGAACAGGCAAATCGCCATGGGTTGTTGCAGGTTCATTTAGGCCTACTTCTACCAAAAGTAATCGTAAAAGCAGGCGATCGCGAAAGCAGGCGAGACTCGTGGTTCGAGAACCGCCTTGTTTTAACATACCGTAGCACCCCCAGCCAGCCCCATACCTCACTTCGGTTTTCAACTAATAAAAATACTAGTATTAACGTTTTAATGATAGGCCTATACTTTATTTTAAGGCACATATCTTAATATAACATGAAAGGACCGTTCACAAACACTTGTTGGAGGCGCTGATGCAAAAAGGGGGGCCCCGAAATATTTTGACCCTACTAAGGGGGGGGGGGGGACACACCGACATCGCCCGGTTAATAATTACACCGTACAGCAAGAGACACTGAAATGAATACACGGGATCGATACGCGTGGATGTGCTATGCACGATTGATATTCAGACGATAAATCTTTGGATACCGATGAAAATGATGAATATCTCCCGTAAATGATTTCGTATAAAGAAACCAGATGTGGCCTCTTGCACTTGAATATATATTTTTAACAGATATGATAGTCGTTAGTTTGCGCTTTGAGATACTAGTTTGCGTCTTGAGTCAAAAACTGACAATAATTTTGATTTATATGTGCCGAATTATATAGCGCAGTGTATAGGCCAATCGTGAAGGTAGTCTATAACCATATGACCTATGGTGTACCATGCTCGACTAACACACAGCGAGGACAGTAACCGGGCTAATCGGGGCTATTGTCAGTAGCCTTAGTCGGATATCCTTCGGCCCATGATGCGACACAGGTCGATATAAAATGGCTATGAGTGGCGGTGGATCAAATTCAACTTACCATGGATTTCTGCCATGAAGATATCGGGGCGATGACACTGTGGGGGGGGGGGCCTGAAAAAAATGACAATTTTTCTGGGAAAAAAAGAGGGGCTGAAATTTTTGAGGTCTGTAAAGGGGGCCAAACAAGTAGCAATTTTTGTTTCTACTTTCGGCATTTGCCAATGTATATAATGTGTAACACAATTTATAGGCCCTACAATAAAAGGGAAAACTTGTCCACGAAAGGCTTCATGTAGGCCTATCGTCATTTCATAAATTTTCGGCTTTTTCAAACTAAAATTTTACACACTATTAGTGCCAAAATGGTCCACCAAATCGCTTCATTTTGCAAAATTTTCCAACTTCTGAGGGTGGACGAATCCGGGGGGACACCATCCCTCAGACCCCCTGCGTAAGTGAATAAGCAAGTGCCCATTTCGTTTCTACTTTCGGCATTTGCCATTGGAGGATGTATGTTTAGGACAATAGGCCTACGATAATAGGGAAAACTTGTCCACGAAAGGCTTCATGGATCGTCATTTCATAAATTTTCGGCTTTTTAAAACTAAAATTTTACACACTAAAAATAAATAGTGCCAGAATGGTCCACGTACCAAATCGCTTCAATTAGGTCTTCTCAGGTGGGGACGTCCCTCTCAGACACCCCCTGCGTAGTGAAAAAAACAAGCGCCCATTTTTGTTTTTACTTTCGACATTTGACAATGAATGTTTAACACAATATATAGGCCTACAAATAGGGAAAACTTGTCCACAAAAGGCTTCATGGTCCAACACAAATTTACCACTTTTACAAACTAAAATTTTACACACTATTATAGGCGCCAAAATGGCCCACTAAATCGCTTCAATTAGGTCTTCATTTTGCAAAAGTTTCTTACGTCTCAGGGGGCACATCCTCCTCAGACACCCCCCTGCGCCGCGCAATCGCGGCGTTTGCCTAGGTCTGCTACTAGTGTCTCACGCCAAGCAATTCCAAAAAGTTGACAGCCCTGCTCCTCTAACAAATGTTTGTGAACGGTCCCTAATTTGAATATTTTTAGAAATTGCTCCAGTTGCAGACAACAGAGGGCGCTATTTACGTTGAATATCATAGATATCAGGCGGCGAGCAGGTGGTGTATGACGTGCATTCCCTAAATTCAGTAAATTTTCATCGTCAACCGTGTAATTGAATGGGATTATTTTGAAATTTTTAAACGCTTGCAATATCACAAACAAATAGGCCTATGTTGATAAATAATATAAATACAAGCTAAACCCGTTGGGGTTCGATAATGAACCCCACAAAACTAACCGAGTATATTGGAAAATGCCATACGGCCGGGCGGTTTCACGAGTTGCCGGCTCGATCATGTCATCCGCCGCCTGGCGGCGAGCTGCATGATGGCCCGGCATGATCAGATGATGGTCGGAGAGAGCCGGCAAAACCGCTCGGCCGAATGGCATCAGAGTGAAATTGCATTCTGAATACGCTGAATGTTCTTCTGATAACAAATTATTTAGATTTTTTGAAATTCGCGATATAGGCCTAGGCCTAATACAAATTTTATGGCAAGTTATTAAAAATGGATATTTAACAGTCCCGAAGTTAGTCTTATGGCAAAAAATCTAGGCCTATTATCTTCATTACGAAAGGTCAACATTTATAAATGATGACGCCTTTTCTTCTAGCTAGATGCTTACACTTTGAGTACATGTCATTAGATTTATAAAGTTTACTTCGAGGGCTGATAAATATTAATACATTTAAAAAAAGATATACAAAGTATCGATGTTTCAATGTGCTCTCAGGTACCATGAAAATACTGCGATGCACTGATTCCTTAAAATCAACGTTCCAGAATCCTAATCCGCGAGCGGCAATGGAAATGAGGCGTTGCAAATAATGCAGGACAGTATTAAATTGTGTAATTTTAGGACCTGAATTCATTGTGGGCCACTATTGCGGTCGGCGGTCATTTGGGGGTAAGGAAGGGGTCATTTTCAGTTAACGGGACATTTTGATGTAACTTTGTTGCCAGTGAGAATTACTGGCGTCATATATCATTTTTAAGTCACTTTGAAAACAAGCCAATTGCGGTCGCTTTGTAGAGAGGGGTAATTTAGGGTCCTCTGGGTGTCAGGGTGCATGATTTTGGGACCAGTGATAACTTTTGGGGGTAAGTTTGGGGTCAGACTTATCAAATTTATTATTACTGTCCACTACCCCACCCTGACCCCCAGATATCATGGACCAACAGTAATTATGTAATTTCTTATTGCTATCTACAAAAGATAGTAATCAATATCATAGGCCTACATTATTGTAAACTGAAGCCATTTCCTTTTTACTATACTATTTTGAAGACATTGATTATAAAATGTATTTTATTTTGTAAATATTAAATCTAATACTGGACCATGAGTAATTATTTATATAATTTTGTTATTAACTGAAGACAATTATTATTTAATTTATTATTACTAGCTACTACTAGTACTAGGCCTACTAATCATGTGGGGTTTGTATATTTTATTCTAGACCACATGTTGAGTCGGTGGTTATTCTGGGATTTTGAGTCATTTGGTAAGGAACATTCTTGCGTGGTCACTTTGTGGTCAGTGATCATTTGGTGTCCACTTAGGTCAGTGCAATTAGTATTGCTATCTTCAGAAGACAGCAATTAATTGCATCATTTGAGGGGTTTGAATTCTGGACCACTATGGAGTCCGTGGTCATTCTTTGATTCATTACATTTCTTGCCTCAACTAACACGAAATTTCAATCACACATTATACTCGTGCAATACACTCTTTTCATGTCCATTCAACTGTATAGGAACGACCCATGTGCAGAAAATTTTTTTTGCATTCATAATGTTGATTTCATTGATACAAAAACAAGGCGGATTTTAGATGACCCTGAAATGACCTTCCAAAAATTTCACTCTAAATGTTGACTGTACCCACCAAGTTTCATGCCCATACGACAATGTTTTTTGAGTAATTTACATCAGATAAACCCTGACCCGACCCCTGCAACAAATTTAGTGACTCCACAGAAGAGGTGATGTTATTGTTATGCAATGTTTAAACCTTTTTTGTTTTTGTGATTAGGTGAACTTACCCCACCATATGGGCGAACCTGCCCCAATATGGGGCAAGTTCGCCACTTTGCACAACTTTTTTTGTTTGCTCTATCCTGTTGCTATTGTAAGGCCTATAGTTCTGGGATTGTGGCCCGGAAAAAATAGGGCGAACACTGCTCTCCTTGCTACACTCTTTTCATGCCCATTCAACTGTATAGGAACGACCCTGTGCAGAAAATTTTTTTGGCCGATTTCATTAAAAAACAAGGCGGATTTTTAGATGACCCTGAAATGACCTTCCAAAAATTTCACTCTAAATGTTGACTGTACCCACCAAGTTTCATGCCCATACGACAATTTTGAGTAATTTACATCAGATAAACCCTGGGTGACCCCGGATGACCCCTGAAATGACCATCCAAATATTTGACTTTAAATGCTGACTGTACTTACAGGTTTCATTCCCATACGAATGTTTTTAGATTTGACCTCAGATGACCCCTGGCTGACCCCAGATGAACCCAAAATGAATTTCCAAAAATTTGGCTCTAAATGCCCATGCGACAGGGGGGCGGCGCTACATCGTAACATCCTATGACGTCATTCTGTCAATCATATGACGTCATCAGTGAGAGATATCCCGATTGTAGACAAGATATCAACACAGCATCACCATCTGCTGAAGACGCTAGTCGGACTAGTGAAAACGTTCCAGGTGAGCGAAAAATATATAGTGTTGAAGTTAAAACTTTAATTCAGCCCATACGACAGTTTGTAGTAATTTGACATCAGGTGACCCCAGGGTGACCCTGGCTGACTCCAAAATGACCTTCTAAAAGTTTGACTCTACATGTTAACTATACCCACCAAATTTTGTGATCATACAACAGTTTTTAGTAATTTGACCTCAGATGACTCCTGGGTGACCCAAAATGACCCGAAATGACATTTCAAAAACAAAGTTTTATTCCCCTGTGACAGTTTTTAGTAATTTGACATCAGATGACCCCTGGGTGACCCCGGATGACCGCAGAATGAAATTCCCTAAATTTGACTCTAAATGTTGATTGTCCCCATCAAGTTTCATTCACATACGACACTTTTAGTAAGTTGACCCCAGATGACCCCTGGGTGACCTCGGAAGACTCCGAATGACCACCCGATTGACCTTCCAAAAAATTGACTTTAAATATTGACTGTACCCACCAAGTTTCGTGTCCATACGACAAATTTTAGATATTTGAGCGCATATGACCCCTGGGTGACCTCGGATGACCACGAAATGACCATCCAAAAATGACTCTAAAATAATATTGACTGTACCCACCAAATTTCGTGCCATACGGCAGTTTTTAGTAATTTGATCTCAGACGACCCCTGGATAACCCCGCATGACCTTGGCAAAATTTGGCATTAAATGTTGACTGTGCCCACCAAGTTTTATGCGCATACAACAGTTTTTAGTAATTTGACCTCAGGTGACCCCTGGATAGCCTAAGATGACCTCTAAATGACCTTCTAAAAGTCTGACTCTAAGGGCGAGTTTCCCGACAGGAGTCTTATTAAGCCGTAGTCTTAAGGTGGCCTTGAGGCTACTAAGCCTAGCCCGTTCTCGAAGCCCGAGTCTTAACTCTAGCCGGATTTCTTCAACGCAAATTCAACCTAGTCTTAGTGGCCTTGCAGGCTTAACGCTTGACAACCTCGTCTCTTTCAACCAGCGACTTAATTGTATAGGCTGTTGGAGGTAGATGTATATAAGCTGTGGTCCTCACGGTTTACCGTACTAACAAGGTTGCCGTCTCATTATCGCAATGTTCCCGGCGCAAAGATTAGCCTGGACCCGCGGTCTTGTGCTTGGGCTTATACCGTACACAACTTGATGCAAGAATATTGTGTCTTGTATGTATTATTTTATTTCCACTTGACTTTTTATTGAATGATACGTCTATAAAATATAGATGCTTTATACTCGTGAATTTTTATCAAACAATAAAAGGAGTTATTTGTCCACACCTGCTACTTGTGACCCCCTGTCCAGGAATGCTAATCACTCGCACCCCAGTTCTGAGTCGGATCCTCGCGATCCCTTGCGCGATAGCGGTCATAGCTCCAACAATACCTCCGGTTTGGTTGCACAGTCTAATCCATGTACCGGTAACAGCAGTGAGGTTAGTGAAAGTATCCCCCAAGCTAGTATGGTTGGCCCTGAGATCATGCCACCATTGCTCACACAAAGACGTTCCGCGCGCCCTCACAAACTTCCTGAGCACCTGAAAGACTATGTGTTAAACTAAATGGACAGGTCACTGTGTACTATGACATTTTAATCCATCACCGGTGTCCTCCTATGGTCACTTCATTGAACTTTGAACTGATTTACGTATGTCATTTGGAATTCTAAAAGAAAACTCTGGAACTGACGTTTACTTCTTTGAACTTTGAACCATTTTACATTCATGTTGAATGTCAGTTTGTCATTGCAGACAAAAAGACTCTTGAACTGTTGATGTTATTGACTGTTGGCACATTGCCTATTTTGAGTGTTCTAACCAACAGTGTCTTCATTCACATAAGCTGTTAGATTGGTTTCTGCAAGTCAGTTGTTAGTAGTAGTTGTTTAGTAGTGTTATCCTCACTTCCTTGTGAGGAAAGTGATCTTGTTTTTTTTTTCTTTAAAAAAAAAAAAAGAGAGAAAGAAGTAGTTACGCCAGTTGATTCATAGTTGTGTGCCCTTAAGGTGCACTGAGCCTGGATGAGCTCTCTCTCTCTGTCTCTGCACTCGTGGAAGCTACATGTGCCTGGTTGTGATTATCACATTAGATTAATCCCTATAATTGGCGTAGGTCTTCATGATGATGATGATGATCATGATTATGATGATCATGATGATCATGATGATGATGAAAGAATTTAAAAAAAATTATATTCGTTGTTAAAAAAATCATCATTCAAAATGAGTAGGTCTTATGATAGCAACAGCTACTTAAAACAATTCAACTAACTCAAATGAACACTAAAATAAAATGCTGTAATGTTCAACTAAATCGAACAATTACCCACAGTGGCGTAACTAGACATTTTCATTTGGGGATGGGGTGGGGGGAAAGCGGGGGAAAACATAATAAATGAGGAGCAGGCATCGTTCATGCTGTTTGGGTTTGTAAGGGGTGGAGTGGGTCTGAGGAGTTATGGGATCTGCTTGGAATGTGTCCCGGGCGTAGATTTATTTTTGACATGGGGGGAGGTGGGATTGAAAAATAAATTATGGTACAAATGCCATATTTAAGCTATTAAAGCTGGTGGCATATAGGCCAATGGTACAAAAGTGGGATAAATGCAATTTATTTAACCTTAAAATTGAGTTTTTAAGGTTAAAATGACCAAATATGAGGTTAATTAATAACTCTCAGAAGTAGGCCTAATTTACCTTTTTCATGGTGGGGGGGGGGGGGGGCAAGAGCTCCTGCGCTCCCCCCTCTAGTTACGCGACTGCTTACTCATGTTAATTGAAAGACCGTCAAAATATGAAAGATAAACTTTGCGTTACAATTTAAATAATTTGTAAATTGAAATAGACCAAGGCTTACGACCTAAGACCTGCTCTGAGGCAGGGCCAAGAAAAGCCGCTGTAAGCCTGGTCTAACAGGCTTGCGTGAGACTACGGCTACAGAAGACTGATTTCGATAAATGCAAATTTTACTGAAGCCTGGGGCTAATCCTACAAGCCTGGCCCACGGGCTATCGAGGCTATGGTAGCCGTGCTTCGGGAAATACGTTTTCAGTTAAGCCTGGTCTTACGACCTCTTAAGCCTTGAGGCTAGACAAGCCAATTGCTAAGCCACCCGTCGAGAAATTCGCCCTAAATGTTGACTGACCAAGTTTCATGTCCATACGACATATGACCCATGGATAACCCCGGATGACCCAAAATGACCTTCTAAAAATTTGTCTCTAAATGTTGACTGTACCAAGTTTCATGTCCATACAACTGTTTTTAGTAAGTTGACCTCAGACGACCCCTGGATAACCCCGCAACCCCGCATGACCTTCAAAACATTTGGCTTTAAATGTTGACTGTACCAAGTAATCTGGTCTCAGATGACCCCTGTATGACCTCGATTGACCCCGAAATGACCTTCCAAAAATTTGACTTTAAATATTGACTGTACCCACCAAGTTTCATGCCCATACGACAGTTTTTAGTAATTTGACCTCAGATTACCCATTGGTGACCTCGGATGACCCCGAAAAAGGTGACCGGAAAGCGTTTAACTGTCGGGTTATATAAAGGGTATAAAACGTTTTCATAACATTCAAAAATATTTTTTGATTATTGCAAATATTCTAACATAATTTTATTCTAGTGTTGACAAAATATTTTGCAAAAAATGTTTGCAAAAAACATTTTACAATAACATTTAATAATCATTTTAAAATATTGTTGTAGTGTGTTTTCATACAAATATTTTTAAAAAAATCATGACCTTTGTATAACCCGACATTTAATGTTATCAAATTGTTTTTGCAAAATAAAAAAGCTACCTAATTGAGAATAATAATATTTGTATAATAGTTGAGGTCAAAGAGCATGCAGAGATCATCAAACAGCTCTAGTTGTAATTCTCTGGCTTAGCATACCCTTTTCTCTTTCATGACAAGCGATAATTTTATTATGAATAGCAAACCTTCTATTGGGTCCTTTTTTATTATGACTAGCGGTCCTTTTTTATTATGACTAGCGGTCCTAAATTTATATTATGACTAGCGAACGTGTTTCTCTATTATGACTGGCGGTCCTTTTGTTATATTATGACTAGCGGCCGTGATTTTTTTCATTATGACTATAGCGGTCCTTTTTTTTAATTATGACTAGCGAACCTCTTTTTGCATTATGACTAGCGGTCCTCTTTTTCTATTATGACTAGCGAGCCTTTTTTCTATTATGACTAGCGGTCCTTTTTTCTTTTATGACTAGCGAGCCTTTGTTTCTATTATAACTAGCGGTCCTCTTTTTTATTATGACTAGCGAACCTTTTTTCCTATTATGACTAGCGGACCTTATGACTAATGAACCCTCTTTCTTATGACTAGCGAACCCTTTATTTTATTTATGACTAGCGAACTCATGGTATAGGAAACTACACGTTATGACTAGCGACCCTTATGACTTATGAACCTTATGACTAGCGACCCTTATGACTAGCGACGTGTAACACCTCGCTTCGATACAGGAGAGTGGTTTTGAATAGATCAACGTATACGTCCGATGTCTACGTTTGGAAATCGCAATAGAGACCTTGCGAAATGGAGTTAGAAACCACAAATTTTAACGTCTAGAGGATTATAGAGGATATGTATTCAAAACCACTCTGCCATTAAAGCCGCTTGAAGTTAAAGTTAACGCGAGAATCTATAGTGTGCCGTAAATTATGATGAAAAACGTCATAATTTAGAACAATAGTTTGCCTATTTCCTCATAGCCTACATAATTACCACTTATGTACGAGGGCTGGTCAATAAGTTCCCGCAACTATGGTGTATCTCCGCTCATGCATGACTTGGATGGCGGTTACTTACGCTAAATTCAAGTTTGTACTTTTATCTTTCAAAACGAATATGTATTAGCGACGCTGAATGCTTAATTACGTAATGATATTAGCATAAACACAATAGCGTATGGGCACTGCCTGATTTATGGTGAAAAGTAGTAAAGAAAATCTCGCGCCAAATTGAGGTATTGTTACATAATTCCAAATATCTCGAGAATAAAAGTATAGAATCTGGATGAATCTGGCACGGTTTCTGCAGCTTTATAGACCGATAACATATGCATGATGCTGGACTCTTTTTAGACATATATTTTTATTAAAGAAAAGAAATCGTGTTGAATATCTCTAATTTTGAGTAGGCTTTATCACCCATTGTTCTTTACATAATAAGAGATAGAAAGATTAATCGATGACAAAATTTAAACAATGGTACCTGGTTTGATTGGGTATCTACTGATTATAAAAAAGGGAGGTCCCAGTGGTGAAACCATAAACATTTCTTTCTTAATGAACCCTTAATTTCAAAAGGTCTTGTTTTTGTAATTAAAGTAGCACACCATAGAGAGGCTCTGGATTGAATAAGAAATTTGAATTTCGAAAGGTGTTTCTAATTTTAGCATAAGACTTGGTATAGCAATTCACTCACACAGCTACTGTTCCGCAAACCTTGTATTAGTCATATTTTTAGCGCGTTTTTGATGAATTTTACTTTTTTCATACATTTTGGGTACTTTCAATCATGCATACCATCAACGCATGCGCATATTTCTATTTTTGTTGCAACAAATTCTATTGTCCTGACTATGATATCTAATACCATACCAATAACAATATTTGGTTTTGTTTTATTTTGGAGATAATTTGGATTCTTTCTTCTGCCGTGTGGGCTTTTTTTCGCGATTTTCACACCATTTTTGCTTGTTGTTATAGGCCTATTTTTGGTGACGTTGAAAGACGGTCCCTTTCCTCATCTGTTGACGGATACATTTCTTCTTTCACCATTATCAATTGAATATACTCAGAGTACCTCATACCAAAAATAAGGCTTGTAAACTGCTTTGGTCCTTACTTCTGCTTCTTTTTATTACACGTTCCTCAAAGCCAATTCAAATTTCTCGCCAATGTTGACAATTGTCAGTGTACATATAGCAATGACTTTATGCAAATGAGATTACATAATTAAAGGTATACTCTGATACTAATTGTTGTGCGTTTTCAAAGACAAAGGTACAAACTTTATTGATCGTAAGTAACAGTCATCTAAGTCATGCATGAGCGGAGATAAATAATGGTTGCGGGATATTATTGACCAACCCTCGTATTATCCAGTTAATAGATCAATTATTGGAAATCTAATTTGGTTGGGTAAAAATTGGGTGAAAATTATTGATTGAATTAGATCAAAATAATTTTTGTTCCAAACGTCACACTTGATATATAGTTTTGTGTGTGCTCATGGCGTACATCAAATCAGTTTGCGGAACCAAGTTTTTAGCTTGACTTCAACGCCAAGGGGATTAAGTTCCCGTAAAATGGTCTGGTTTTACTTGAGCCAGCAGTATACGATACTTCAGGAAGAGTAAAGCAGGTGCATAACATTTTATATATAACATGTCATAGGTTGTGCCCGGTAAGAGAGGGGGTAGGGAGGAGGAGAGGGATGGCATTGGAAGTGGACAGGGAGGTGCTTTGCTGGTAGCCAAGGGGGGAGGGGGGCTCCCCCGTGGGACATCTTGTCTTCCTTCTTGACCCTCCCTTTTGGATGCTGGCCGCCGTGATATTTTACGCTTTTAGGCCTTTTTCTGCCATTTTAAGCCATTTTTGTAAAAACGTTTCCCTTTGAGAATCGGCCCATGCCCTCCTAACAGAAAAACCCTGACAAAATCACTGGGGAGGGGGAAACAGGAGTGCGAGTGGGTAATTATAGGAGGGTCAAGTTTGAGAGAGCGAGTACAGATAGAGGGGAGAAGGAGAATGTAGGGAAGGGGAAACAGGAGGGGAAGGGGGAGAGAGATTCTGAAGGAGGGAAAAGAAATAAAGACTATGATTTCATTAGGCTTTGCGAAGTAAATTGGAATATGAAATTGACAAAGCTGACGAGCCTTTATTAAATAATATTATATATATAGGCCTATAACTATCGTAAGAATATTAATTGAAACGTATAGGGCCTAGCTAGTTTCAAAATAATATGATAAGGAGATTAACGCTGGGTCCCGACATAATCCATGTTGAGTGGTATCACGAGTTCATGCATGTTTACTCAAACGAAGCTCTTAAAGGGGCATTTCGTGATCCACAGCCTCATCCCCCACTTTTCTAAAAAAAAAGTTGAGATTTTTATATCACTGGAAACCTCTGGCTACATAATGTTTATGTACAAAATATTTCTTGCAGATTAATTCCTTTTGCAAAGATATCGTGAAATTCGAATTTCGTTCTGGTGCACCAGAACGAAATTACAACGCATTGTCAATGGAGCAGTGTAATGCACATAATCATGCATAACTCCCAAACGCAAAATCGGAATCAACTGACATTTTGGGAATAGGCTTTTTTCGTGGATATGTACTGAAAAAGTCATAAAAAGAGGATGCTAGGATCACGAAATCCTCCTTTAAGGTAGAGTCTTTGTCTTGAAGTGGGTCTAATAACCACTTGACTAAACAAAAGAGAGACATTTGGATGTAGTCGGTTACAAGCTCTTACACATGCCCTTCTTTTGAACGCACATTGATACACATGTCCCGAGTTTAAGCGACAAGACGTTGTTGTTGCAGTAACCAACCATACGTTCACGTTGAAGTAAATTTGAGCAAGAAATCCAATCGATATTTCTGAAGTTGCCGTTCCAGTTAAAGTAACTTCATTCCGCAAGGTCTCTAATATTACGTACGTACGCACGCACGTAATATTATCATGTACGTACGTAATAATTATCACGTACGTACGTGATATTATTTTTTTTACCATGTCCTATCTGGGTCTTCGTAATAATACGTCACCAGGTTTAGATACATTCAATGTAAAACTATTCAAATTGGCTGCACCATGTGTGTTTAAATCACTTGCTCATAATTATATGTAATCTTTAAGGGATCTGGAATGAGTGATCAAATTATCAGTGATGTTGAAGTTAGTCCTGGTATCTCTGACCATAGCATCGTAACCTTTAACATAAATCTCAAACCCAAACAGCAATCCAAACCACCCAGGAAAATCTACAATTTCCTCAGGGCTGATGTTGAAAACTTGAAACAAAATGTTAAAGAACACACACAGGAGTTCCTAGCCTCTGCCCCTCAAAATAACAGTGTGGACACAAACTGGGAAAAAATTAGAGACAATCTAACTGAAGCAATGAATGCTCATGTTCCCTCAAAAATGAGCAGTGGGAAACGACATCTTCCCTGGGTAACACCTGACATAAAACGCCAAATGAGAAAGAGGGATAAGCTACACTGTCGTGCCAGGAAGCAACAAAACAGCACTTCCTGGAAGCTTTTCCGCCAGTACAGAAACAAAGTTGCATCAACAGTCCATAGTGCCCATGAGGATTATGTTAACAATGTAGTTGGTAACAGCCTGTCTGAGAGTCCCAAAAAATTCTGGTCGTACGTCAAAATGATGCGTACAGAAAACCTTGGCATTCCAACCCTGAGGACAACAACCAAACTCTGCACCACTGACCAAGACAAGGCAACTGCACTCAACTCACATTTTCAATCTGTGTTCACCCAAGAGACTGATACATGTAGTATACCACAAAAAGGTATTTCACCATATCCATCCATTTCGGAGCTCATAATTGGAGTTGAAGGCGTTGAAAAGCAGTTATCATCTTTAAACCCAACTAAAGCATGTGGCCCAGATGAGATACCACCCAGACTCCTCAAGACAGTTGCACCTGAACTTGCACCGGCACTTTGCTTTCTCTTCCAACAATCATATGACACTGGCGTAGTTCCATCTCAATGGAAACAAGCACTTGTTACAGGTATATTCAAAAAAGGTCAAAAATCAGATCCTGCGAATTATCGCCCGATTTCACTTACAAGTTTGTGTTGTAAAGTTATGGAGCATGTGGTTTTAAGTCACCTAGCCAGACATCTGAACAGCAACAGTATCCTACTGGACTCGCAGCATGAGTTCCGCGAAAAACTGTCTACCGTGACACAGTTGATCACATCCTGTCACGACTGGGCACGCATCCTTCAACAACGTGGGCAAGTTGATGTTATCCTCCTAGATTTCAGCAAGGCATTTGACAAAGTACCCCATCTGCGCCTGTCTGCCAAGATGGAATTCTACGGCATCAGAGGTTCAACACTGACATGGATCAACTCCTTCCTTAACAACAGAAGCCAGGCAGTTTCAGTAAATGGGACCCACTCACCCTGGGGGAAAGTAACATCAGGAGTACCCCAGGGCTCCGTGCTTGGACCAGCCTTGTTCATTAATGACATCCAGGAGGAAATTAGTTCTAGTATGCGCTTATTTGCTGATGACAGCATCGTATACAGAGATATTGTAGTCCTGAGAGATACCAAAATGAGTGATTTGTCAAAATGGCTGCACTTCAATGTGGGCAAATGTGCCATCAAATAACTAACAAAGCAAAACCACTTTGATTATACCCAGAGGATGAAAGCACTTCAATGAGCTGAGTGCATGACAATTGGTACCCCTCTCATAAAATGGCATGGTGAAATTTGAATTTTGACAGATATATTTACAATAAAAACACCTTCAAAAGGTTGGTCGATTTTGACATTTTAAGTTATCTACAGAAGGTGGGAATTATCCTTCATGCATACATCACTTTAATCTGAAATGCCATTGACACACGGGCTCTAAAACAAATAAGTTCTAAACAGTTGAAACTCTAGTGATAACAACCAGCCTCTTTGATTATACCATCCTGGGTCAGCCTCTTGCTAGAGTCGATCAACATGAGTACCTTGGAGTTACAATATCCAGTAAACTTGATGGGATGCACACTGCAACAAAATCACGCAGAAGGCTAACCGCACCCTCAGTCTGATACGTCGCACCCTATCACCATGTTCTCAAGAGGTCAAGGCCAGAGCATACCAAGCCCTAGTCCGCCCTCAAATTGAATACGCATCGGAAGCTTGGAATCCGCATACCATCACCACTGTGGACCGCCTTGAACGTGTTCAACGGGCAGCGGCACGATTCGTTTTCCGAGACTACCGCAGAACAACATCCGTATCGGCACTAATTAACACCCTGGGCTGGGACTCACTGCACAACAGGCGTTTAGCTGCTCAACTGTCCATGTTTTACAAGATACATTATGGCCTAGTAAACATCCAGTTCCCCACCATCATCCAACCAGCTACATACTTCAGCAGACATGACCACCAACTTAAGTTCAAGCTACCAGAAGCAACAATAGACAGCTATAAGTTCTCCTTCTATCCACGCACCGTGAGACTCTGGAACCAACTACCAACTCCTGCAGTATTGGCTCTCTCACTACCAGCCTTCCAGGAAGTCAGCCTGCACGCCATCCAGCATGCAGATGAGGCTTCCTGTTGATAATAAGCTGCTGTAGTTCACCAATCCTTGTATATAGTGCACCCTCAGTTCATCACCAGTCTTGGTTTCAGAGATCACTAAATTTCTAAGGAATAACAAGTTAAATGTCAAGCTAATATTCACATGATTTGCAGCTCTTGCTGCAAAAGATATAAAACAATTATCTTCAAAGTATTTTTTGTCTTACAGTCTTCACCTTATCTTCACCCTTGTTTCTGCACCCTTGCCTGTAACTTCACTTCTGCACCAAGTCCCAGTATAGCTGATGCTGCATAGGGATAGCGCACCATTTGAAGATTGAAGATGATTATTGATGGTATGTTTGATGCGGAGTGGACATGAGAGCACATCAGACATATCTTTAATTGCATTCTGAATACGAAGAATGTCTTTCTGATATCAAATAATTTTCATTTTTGAAATTCACTTGGTATAATACAAATTTTATGACAAATTATTAAAATTTGATATTTTCACATTTTTGATATATAACAGTCCTCAAAGTCTTTTGATATATAACAGTTCACAAAGTAATTTTGTTAAATCTAATGATATAGTGTATGTAGCTGGGAGGAAAAGCCGACGATCAATTGAAAATTTTGACTTTTCATATTGAAGATATGGATTTTTTGCCAAAAAAGATCTTTTTTTTTTGTTGGTGTTTTGGGAAAATAAATTCATAGTTTTATAAAGGTCAAACATAAGTGTATAAGTTAAGCTTTTTTTTTGTTGGTGTTTTTGGGAAAATCGAAAATTTTCAATTGATCGTCGGCATTTAATCCCACCTACATACACTTTAAAAAGGCATTTCGTGATCCACAGCCTCATCCCCACTTTTCTCAAAAATATTAACAAATATTTCTTGCAGATTAATTAGTTTTGCAAAAATTGTCTATGGAGCAGTGTAAAACACATAATCATGCATAACACGCAAACGCAAAATCGGAATCAACTGAAAATTTGGTAATAAGCTTTTTTCTTGGATATCTACTGAAAAATGTCATAAAAAGAGGATGCTAGGATCACAAAATCCTCCTTTAAGTATCAATCATCATATTTAATCATTTTTTTCCTTTGAGTACTGTTAAATATCAAAAATATAAATTTTTAATCATTTGCCATAAAATGTGTATTACATTGCGAATTTCACGCTCAATCATTACGATGACATAACTCTCACATTTGATGACAAATTTATTGAAAAAAGATGTTTTTAATATTGATTATGTATCTGGAAATATTTCCAAGAGAAGTGGTATTGTAAAACATGCAAAGTATTTCCTTCCTTTAAAAATCCTTACAATTAGTTATGCTCTCGAATGCACTTTTAATTGCACATTTTGACTATGCCAGCAGTGTTGATTTGGTCTAATTGTTTAGCAACCAATTGATCAATATCAGCTTTAAGTACTTCACAACAGATTAGATACAACAATTCTCTTTGCTGATATTAGAACACCAGTAGATGATATGTTAAATTCTTCAAATTGGATTACACTTTTTGATAATATGTCCTGAATATTTATGTTGACTTTGTTCTGGTTCTGGTTAGGGTTGAGTCGACATTTCCAGATATACTGTACTTCATTACGCACGGATTCACTTCCGCATTACGCACGCACACCCTGGCGTACATCACGCAGTGCACACAAAAAATTGTCACAATATGTCAGGCTTTCTTCATTAAATTTATTTACAAATATTTTCATTTAGGTAATTCAAAAAACTTGCCACATGATGCCACAAAACTCAACAAAGAACACAACACTAATGTTTCTTATTTCCTCAAAAATGTAAAATTTATTGTCAAAACTTAACATTTTACACAAAAAATGTTAACTGCAAAATAATAATTTTGCCAAAACATATGCAAAGTTGTTTTGCACCACTCATTCACAGGATTAATTAATACTATTATACATAACACAGTTTAACAATGGTGATAATACATTGTATTGTTTTGCATAATGAAATGTGCCCAATACAATGTAACAGAAATGCACTCACAATACATGAAAAGGGATGTGCAATTTATGACAAAAACAATTCAAAACTTTTATTTATCCAGAAATTTACTCTGTCAAATCTGTAATTTAACAAAACATGATCTGTGGGCTGGCTTTATGTAGCAGCTCCTCATTGACCTTTACACTCACTGGTGGCAATACCAGTACAAATGGCCTGCCATCTGGATTTGAAGAAAGTCTTCAAGTAAATAATATAGCAAACTGAAAAAAGAAAAAACAGCTCATTTTTGTCAATACTGCACAAACACTCTCTGAACTCAAAGATTGGAATGATAGACAACTCTTTTCAAAGTGGTACATTTCACTCTGAAAGGATCACTGCTCACTCTCAAACAAGTAAGTTGAATATCACTGCCATTTAATAAAAGCTGTACCTCATATTTTCCCTTAAAATCATGGCTAGTCACTCCACCAAAGTAGAATGTCTTGGTCTACTACCACTATTATATGAGCAAGTACAAATTTCATGGTTTAATGGCCACCATATATAGTTGTTCAGCTTTTGAGAAAGAACTAGGAGCCCATCTGTCTCCAGAGTTGCTCTGCATTGAGCAAGTGAGGAGATTTTTTTTGCCCAGGATGATTTAGTTTCCATTAGTCCTAGGGGGAGGGGTACTCAGTACAAATGACAATATGGGGATGTACCACAAACATGGGTAGCATTTTTGGCCTTTTGGTATATCAATTACCCCTTTTCCTGGGCCAATTTTGATATATCGATGGGTCCAAATTTTCTTGAAAATTGGTATATTGATGGGTCCACTTACAAATTCTGAGCGGTACACCCATACCCAAACCAAGCACTTGAGTACCCCAGGCCATATACACAAGAAAGCCATTTGAGGAGTTGCCACATTTTTGTGGTACATTCTACATAACATCGGACAAGGACTACATGTAAACATTTTGGTCTCAAATCAATATAAATCATGATAATTAGAAAAGAAAATCCTTACAAACTTGTAATTTCCATGTAATTACAATCTTAGAAAGCATATTTTAGGTGCTGCAAACAACTTATCAAAGAACGAAATAGCAAAACAACCAATTTTGTTTGAAGGGCAACTTTGTGTATCAAATATAAAACATACATTGTAACAAGTGAAATATTTCATCATTATTTTAAACAAAGGGCACAATATCTTTTGCACACGCCCCTTTTATCTTATTTACAAAATTTACATTTAACAAGAAAACATTAGTTTGTTCACTTTTTGGTAACATAGTTATTGTGTCAAGGTCATGTGCAGGTGAATTGTCATCTGGAGTCTTGTGGGGGTTGGCAAGGAGTTCATAGGGGAGAGGGAGGGTTCCACAGCCCCCAAATCAAAATAAACAATTGTACACTGATTATACAAGACTCCAGAAGACAATTCTTTACATGTCCTAAATCCCTTAAACTTAGGCTTAGATGTCACTGTATAGCTATATGTTAAAGCATAGATTAAATAAACAAGTATTAGTAGAAAATATTGGATATTAATTATTATGAATATAAAATACCTGGCTACTGCACAAATATCAAACACAGTCAGGACATGTGCAAAAACACAACACCAATCATTTTGATGTTAGTGTTGTGTAAAGACTTTATTTCAGAAATTTTTCTGAATACATTCCTGAAGATTTTAACACCGATCTATTTTTTCAGCCTTAATGAGAAACTTTTTTGTTATTTTATGGTAAATTGTATGAATATTGCATGTATGTACATGATCCACCAGTGGAGCTTCCATTGCCCATTGAGCAAGTGAGAACTTCCGATAGTGGATTATCTGCCATTAGTCCTAGTGGACGGTAAGGAATCCACAGTGGGGATTTTGGGTAGCGACGATGCAATGTAAAATACCCCCTTCAGCCAATATAGTATTCTGCGATGGGTCCAAATTTTCTTGGGAATCCATGGGGACTTACGGATTTTGGCGACGTGCTCAGAAACTCCAGGTGGAGTAATTCATATACACAGAAAGCCAGGGAATCCACATTTTGACGGATTTTTTCTACAGACATCGGACAAGGACTACATGAAACTCCCTCCAAATATATAATTCAGGTGGAGTAATTAGAAAAGAAAATCGCTTTTTAATCACCTCATGAGTTGTTATGATTTAATATTATTAAATGGTAGAAAGAATGAAATATTATTTTATATAACTCCGTGGAGTAATTTATCAAGACGGTCGCAGGGAATCCACGGATTTTTTTGAAGCGCAACGTTTTTAATCATCTCATGAATTGTTATGATTTAATATTATTAAATGGTAGAAAGTAAGAAATATTATTTTAGGGCCTATATGTTTAGAGTCAGTTCTATGCATCAAGTTTCATGTTAAAAACATGTTAAAAAAATAACTTAGAAAGTAAGAAATATTATTTACCGAGTCAGAACGGTGGAGTTTTTCTCAAGGTCGGTGCAGGGAATGTCATCGGTCTTTTTGCGACGGGTTGGCAGAAACTCCCCTCCGTGATATAGCTCCGGTGGAGTAATTCTGTACACTGATTATCGCAGGGAATCCACGAAGACGGATTTTTACGTTTTTAATCATCTCATGAATTGTTATGATTTAATATTATTAAATGATAGAAAGTAAGAAATATTATTTTAGGGCCTATATGTTTAGAGTCAGTTCTGCGCATCAAGTTTCATGTTACCCACCAAAACTATTATATACGGAGGGATTTTCAAACACAACACGAAAATCCGATTGTGATTAGTGTTTGTAAAGTTTATTTCAGAAAGATAATCCACTATCGGAAGATTTTTCTGCGATCAGGGGTCAGCCTTAATGAGAAACTCCACTGGTGGATAGCTTACATAACTCAATATTGGCATAACAAGCAAAATGTAATTTTGTTTCATTCGTTCGCCTTCTCACTCTTGAAAAACCCTGGGGGAGGGGGCACTCAAGTTTCACAGTATACACATGATGCATGACCAGAAAAACAGGAATTAAGAGTCCTTTTCAGAGAATTGTGTGGATCCTGTTTAGGGGTCAAGAAAAGGGTTGTAAACTTCCAGTTGGTGCATTTAGGGGTGATTATAATGATCCTGCTATTTCACAAAGCATGTTTCCCTGGAATGTTTTGCATCAGGAACATTACCCAAACATAAATGTTAGAAAATTATAAACAAAAACATGTACTATTAAGGGTTTATTTTATCAAAAACCTTAAGGGTGGTATCTTTCTGATAAAATCCTGCTTAGGGGTATCTTTTAAGTACAATCCTATTTAGGGGGTAAAATTTGTTGCAAAACCATGCTAAAAACATGTTTAGGAGTGCATTTTGCTTAAAAGGGCAAATCCTGTTTAGGGTATGTTTTGAATATCTCTGGTCACGCATTTGTAAACTGTGAAACTTGAGTGCCCCTCCCCCAGGAATCCCCAAAAAAAAAAATAAAAAAAAAACAAACTAGATTGCAGGAATAATGAGATGTAACCCATTTTCTGGTCAACATTTGACCATAAATTGTGTGAAATTTGACTCTCTCCAGGTTGCATTTGATTAACAATCCAGTTCAAATTTGACACTATTTCTGGACTAATTGAATAGAATATGGGCGAGATCTTATTTAACTTGTCCCATTCATCTAGTCCTCTCTAAGATCAATGTTGGTAACTTCACATCACTTTTAATTGTGTCAACATGAAAAATATTATTTTAAGGTTAAAGTTTGAAAATTCAACAGCTGATCACATGGTGCGACTTTCTTATTATCATTTTTGGTGCAAGTCATCTTAAACATATCAAATAATTCTCAAAATTGATGGGAACAAAAATCTATATACACAACAAACATGCTGACATTTGACAGAAAAAAATGATTCATCATTATAATACAATCATAGTACTGATTTATATCCACATTATTTTGGCTTATTAGTATATAGTACATTTTATACAGGGTGTCCCATAAAACAGGTACATCTGAAAAGGCTTTAAAATCTCTTATGGAGACACCCTGTATGTTTTAAAACTCTACCTATTAGACACTTAGGATATTGATTACAGTGAGGTTGTAGCATAGATGATAATTAATTATTGATCACAGATTACCATGTCATGTTTTGAGTATAAATACATACTAAAAAAAAGAAAAGAGCTGACTAAGCACCAATGGTGCAGTAGCTCATAGTACCGCTGATGCAGTAGCTCAACACAAAAACTAAAATTAAAGTCAACTCTTGTAACATTTTCCAAGTATTTATCTTAACCTATTCTTAATTAATGTAAATTCCTCCAAACAGAAAAGATGTAAGGAACAGGAGGTTGATCCAGCTATACTCAGACATGTGTGAGACCGCTCATTCAAAGTAAATCACCCTGTTTAGCCGCTTAACAATAGAATACTACAATGGGGTTTGAACCCGGAACTACTTTTAGGGATAGGTCAGTGATTGCATGTCATCGTACCATGCATACCATACATGCAAGCCCTGTCATCCAAATTTCACATAAAATATGACTGAAGTTCCATGGCAAATTATAATTTTCGTCGCTTGTCACTTTCAACCTCTATCATTTGTGATAGAGAATGTTTTCAATTATCAGAACATATTTATTAGGTTTACAGGAAATGACAGGAAAATACATAAAAAAATAAAATAGAAATGATCAACAATCATCACTTCTCTAAAAAATCCTAAAAATTTCTTCTTTAGAAATGTATATATTAATACAAAAAGGTGGATTTGGGGAGAAATTTGTACAACACTTGATTTCTTTCTTGTATTATCCACATGTGGTATCCCATCCAAGCAGGGGGTCCTTAATACACACGTTTCATACTTTTCAACAAATTCTCTATAGAAACGTTCGAAATATTTCCAATTCTTGAGTGCAAGTGGATTTCTAACAACTTGAGAATAAAGGACTATGAATAGGTGCAACTGGATTACTTACGGGATTATCTCAAGTACCGGTATACAATTCTGTTAACCCTCCTCTTCCTTACATCTTCTCTGCTCAAAATCATTTTTGTTTAATTGTGGCACCATTCAACACAAAAATACGGAAACTTCATTTCAGCAGGATAAGAAATACATTAAAACAACAACAAAACCCTCAGCTGGTAAACAGAACATTCTTTGAAGGTTACCTTGTTTTTGTAAGTACTAAGTTGGCAAATGTGATAAACATGTCACATTGTTTCTAGATATCAGCTGTAGTGCTTCTAGTAATTTCAAGACACTGTTAATACTGACGTTGATGAAGGCAATGAGACATTAGGTGCTTCAAGATGTTTCTGGGTTTCCTAAAGTTATATCTTTATTTTGAGCTACAATTTGGAAACGGATGGAAAGACAGTGCTATCAGGATTTTCTAAGCTATCTTGTCAATACCAAAAAGAGAGGCACACATTGCAGCCCATCTACTATCCCCTGAATGTTCAAAATGATCTGTACACAAAAGAAATGCCACTGTAGGTTGCAGAAAGATCGACTGACAAATATAATGTCTATGACATACATGTATAGGCAAATGCAATGCAATATGTTGCTAAATAATCTTAAGGTACATGAATCACCTCATCCTGCTAATAGACAAATCAACATTCTTCTGTTTCTTAGTAATCTATATGGATCTTGGAAAATGTCTTCAGTTGACTCATACTAAAGATGATTTGGTTTAATAACACACATATTTTGATACATAGTGCTCTAACTGTACCAAAGAATTGGCAAACAAGAATGATGAGTTTTCTGAAAGAAAACCATGACACAGAGATATTTATTCTTTACAGCAATTTACAAAAAACACAATCAAGTAGAGATATAATAAGAAACTTGCATAGCCTTTAGTTGTATATCCATTAAAATATGCAGTACATTAAAAAGGACACTTTATTATAGAACAATCAACCTTTAATACCGTTACGATCCACTGCTATGCTGATAACTATATTAAGGACAGATGCTAGGTCTATTTGGTCAAGAAGCACACAAAGACAACACAGTTGATCTACATCACTTGAGGTGTGAAACAAATGGCAGACACCACTGTATATTTACTGTAACAGGTGTAAAGATAGGTGTAATATTAACACAAGGTGTCCACCTGCTGGGTTTTCTGTCAAGCAACACCAGGGAGAATGTATACCATCATCAAATACCTCAGATATACCTGAGACTAGTTTCGGTATACTAGTCTCAGGATATACCCTTGCTATTGTGAACACCTGTTACAGTATTCACAATAACACATTCCAGACTTGCAATGTCCTTAACATCAACAAAACATTCATTATGCAATTCTTAACCTTACTTAGGTCACACAAATAAGTAATCAAGTGATCTTAACCCTGCCTTCCTCAAGGATAGACGCCAATTAGAAGATGATTACGTGCCTGCAATCACCCCCCCCTCCGAAAGACATTACCTTTATCTCTCTCACAGGGGATGTAGGTTTCATTCCCTATGTGGAAGGTTATGTCTTTCACAGTGGGTGTACGGATTTCAACTAATCTAATAATACACATTGGTGACAAATGTAACTTGATTGTGAATCCTAACGCTTCATGTTGAAATGTGGATCTTTGACTAATCTTGGGTTTAAGGTGAATACATGAGGAGGGTAGGTTCAAGATTTCCACTGGGTGCATTAAGGGACAGTACAATGATTAATTCCCCTAGGGTAACAAAATAATGGCATGTCAACATTGCTTGCTCCACCAGCCTCTATTATGCCATTGAATCACTGTTCCCATTCTGCACAGACCAATTTAGACAAATCTCAACCTAAGCCAAAATGTCTTGCCTCGCCAAGGCCTGGCAAAATTTTTACATGTACCTCCCACCAAAAACTCAATATCCCCACCCACCCACCCACCCCATAGAGGAAGCATTCATTGCACTGTCACAACTTGCTTACTGTTAGTACACAATATGGAATGCTTCAAAGTTCATTTCACTGAAATAAAATATGTAATTAAGATTAAGTTTGAATCATTTTCACTCAACATGTTAAAGATGCCTTTATATTAGGCTTGTTTAAAACTCTACCCAATATTGACAAATTAAATTGGATTCAATGCACATCTAAACCGTTGCAAAAAATTGGATTTTGCACAATGAACATGTTATGAACACCTTATATAGCCTTTTTAAGGCTAAAGATCAACATTTAAGTTTGAATTCAAAATTCAGGGTTGATTTTATTCTGGTCAATATAGAATAGCTTTAAAGAGTGGTCAAGTATTATTTAAAGGCCCTACAAGATCTGTAAAAATTGGTCCAAAATTGGATCATTTTATTAAATGAGGTAATTTCTGGTTGTAACTATTTTGTTCCCGAATCTAGTCTCTAATATTTTGGGCAAATAACATTAAGAGGGAGTTTAACAAGTACAATTTGATCTTATGGGAACATATATAGTGACATGTAATAAAAGCTTGAGAATGCTTCAAAACAAATGTAACATTAACGCCTACATCACACAGAAAAAGCAACACTTTTTTGCAAAATTATGCATAATTTTAGGCACATTATTGCATCCATAACATGAATAGATGTTTGTCTTTTATGTTTGTGTGCGAACAAACTTTGCACACATTGCAAAAAATGTTTGTAATTATCAGGAAATCATTGGCTATATCCAAAACATGTGACTACCTATCAAAAATGAGCTGCGTGAGTTATCAGCATCATTCCATTATTACCATCTAATATCAACCGACAAATCAATTGATCAATACTGCAGATCAATCAATTTACAATACAGATATATATCAACAAAACAGAAAAATATGACAGTTTTGTAATACTTTCATATACATTCATATTTATTTATCATCATAATAATCATACAATAGTTTAATGGCACCATCATATACATAATAATTTTGTACTGTACAAAATACATAAGCAAAATAGTACTAGATCAATACACACATGAAGAGTTCAGATACAATATACATCAAAGGCTGCCTTGTGTTGTATTCATATTATTACTTTATGTAGGGGCTCACTGACTACAGTCAGTATAATATTGAAAACCAATGTTCAATGAAAAAAGAATTAATTATATACACTAACAAAATAAATATGTAAATAAGAAAATTGATAAAAACACCCCAAGACAGCATGTGGTATATATTGCATGTATACTCTTCACCTCTCTTTGAGTCTGGGTGAGAATATGACTTGAGAATTCAGTCCATGGTAATTATGTCACTTAAGTTGCCAAAACTGAGCTATTTTCACACAATTGGGTGTATTCTGTACATTTTAACTTATTGTGACCTTTCTGGTAGTCCTTGGTATCGGGGTTGCTTTTTTCTGCACATTTGGGCCTATTGGATGTGAAGCCTTACAAATTGTAATATACCCATGAGCCCTTTTTTATATAATCATACAATTGTGAGTCTCTTGGATGTCGTCCTTACATAACATAAACAGTAGCCCATATTCAGCAGGTTACCATATGGAGTCATATGCACAATTGTGCTACTTGTCACTAATAACAATTCAGGATAATCACCATTTTGATGATTTAACTCCATTTTTTGCCAGATCTTTGTGCATAATCCAAACTGCCTATTCCAAATGATGTGTGGCTAGCTGAGAAACTGATGGCAACCCTTCTTGTTACATAGAAGCTACACTGCACTACATATCTGGGCACAAATGGTTTGTTTAAAGTTCAGTTATGAAAGAGAATTGGGTCCCTGTTGCAATCCTTTACAGAATGTATACCATGCAGCAGTCCTCTCCCATCTCTGATGATTATGTTCTGGTTGACTTGCACATGTAGCTTGACGGGACAATTCATCTCACTCACACACAATACACTTTAAGCATAATCCAATCTCCGAAAGACAAAATTCACTCATAAAGATTATTACTTAAGAAGAATTGACCTTTGCATGTGGGTATGAACGTAAACCTCATATACCCTGACACCCTGAGCACATATTCAAGATTACATTGTAGAATGCTGTATGTAGAACTCTGGCATGGAAAGTGAGAGCATTTTATAGAAGCAGAGAGCTAGGCAGTGTGAGAGAAATGTCACTTCAAAGTTTTGTTGACCGTAAAGTGACGAAGAAGGCTAGTTGTTATAACTGTGTCACCACAGGAACATCACCTGCAGCAAGTCAGAAAAATTTCTCAATGTGACCTTTTCTATCAAAAATACAAGCTGTCAACATTTACAATAAGAAAATGACTAGAGCATCTACCTAGCAACCAAAAGGTTCTGCATTAAAACACTACTCAAAAGAATTCAAAATTCTGAAATATATGAAAATTTGTCATCTATTAAAAATAAACAGAACTACTTCAATGGAATATCAAAAATGGTCAAAAGAATTTACAATCACTGTGACAACATGTATTTTGAAAAGATGGGGTCACAAAGAAGAATCTAGTCTACTTGAGCTAGCTTCAGGCACAAATAGGGGAATGATTACAAATGTTTGCTTCTACAACTTGTTTACATCCCACATTGACTGACTGCATAATTAGTTTCTTTTGTGTCTCTTAAAGAGTAACATTAAAATAATTATGTGCAGACACATTTGGTACTGTGCAATCTTCATTATGAGACAAGTGCAAAAATTGTTGTGTTTTGATTACCAATTTTATGAAAAGTCACTCCATCAAGCATTTGTAGGTTCATTCCCGTTAACAGCCAGCACAAATCATGCAAAGCCAACCAAAAATGTATTGGTTACAAAAGTGTGGAGACTGTAGATGAGGTGTCTAGCACTCCAATCCATTCTGCAACTGGACTGACTCCATAAAATAAACATCCATTAAGCACCTTGAGAACTGCATTCTAAAGTCATTGCAAAAAACGCACCAATTATAATTTAAAAAATAAAAATAATAACATGTGTTATACAAACGACGAGAACCCGTGCACTGGGGCTCTTGATCCAGCGGGCATATTAGCTAGTCCATTGAGCATAACACTGCCACCATTGTTCATGCTAGACTCACTATCATGTATAACTATAGGCCTTTGGTCCTTTTTTATTGTCGTCTCCATGACTGTGTTGTAGGCAAACTGGTAGTGGTTCACAAATGAGTGTGGTTCTGTGGGAAACTGATCTTCTACATCGCTCTCCATCTCGCTTCCCTGTGTGTGCAGAACAGATGTTAAAGGTTACATTTCTAGGTAAGTGACGGAAATAAAACAAAACTTTGTTGCTTTTTTTTTCATGTTTGATAAAAATGTATATTTTTAAGAATAAGTAGAATCTTAAGAAAAGAAATTTACCAAGAAAGCAACAAAAAGCAAAGCAAAGAAAGTAAACAAGTAACAAAAAAAAAGACAGAAAGGGGAAAGCAAGTAATCAGATTAGGAGCAAATCAAAACAAACAATAACACACACTCAAGTTGCAGTGCCGCCGACAAGGGGGGGTAACCGGGGGCGTTACCCTGGGGCCCGGGGTCCTAGGGGGCCCGTAAAAATGAAGAAAAGATACTTTACTATGGGGTAGTAAAAGCAAAGAAAACAGCCATCAGGGGCCCGTAAAAAAATCAGAATAGATACCTTGCAATTAAGGCATATTTTCTTTGCTTTACTATACGGGCCACAAAGGTCTCTTTTCTTAGCCCTAAGGTAGGCCTATTCTTCTTTGCTTTTTACGGGCCCTCCGAGGTCTCTTTTTTTCTTTTTATGGGTCCATTATATATCTTTTCTTTGCTTTTTTTTTCATTCTCAATAAGGTCTCTTTTCTTTCCTTCAACACGGGCCTATGGTATCTTTTTCTTTGCTTTTTACGGGCCCACTACGGTCTCTTTTCTTTGCCTTTACGGGTCCATTATAAGGTCTGTTTTCTTTTGCTCTTTTACGCCCATAAAAACCAAAACAAATGTAACGGGCCCGTTAAAAACAAAGAAAAGAGACATGGAAAAAATACAAGATAGCCTTTGAAGCACACACTCAACTAAATATTTCACTTGAATTTACTCTTTGCTTTTGCCAAAATGATCATCCTTGATATAATGAATTTTCGAGTCAGGGAGTGACCTAATCGTGGGAACACAAATTGCAAATTTTTGCATTGTGCTTTTTTTTATTTGATCATTTATAACATTGTAATTTTTAAGAGTTTGTTTAAGTATCGAATCTTAAGAGCAAAAGTTGCTAATTCAATTACAATTTTAAAGCGCTTTATGCTTTATTTGTCCAATTCACCGCTTCATACCGGTGATCATTTTAGCTTCAAATTGGCTTTAAATTGGCAAATGTTTTGCACTTTGCGTGGAAGTTGTTCAGAGAAACTTAATCTGGGAGCAAAATGCCGTTCAAAAGCAAATTTAAAGGCGCTTAGAGCTGCATTTGTCTCCTTCAATGTTCATATTTGATTATTGGCAGCTAAACATGCTACTTTCGCTCCGCTGCAACATATGTTCAAGGATTTTACACCAACCTCCCCCCCCATGTTACAAAGAAATTGATGCCACTGAACACACCCACAACTTATGAAGTCATCACTGATCAAAAGTAAGCGTTCACATTGAGACTCTAATGCACTGTCAAGTTGAGAACCACATAAAGAAAACAGAATACAAAGAAAGACTGAAAGTAAGAGAGACTTAATAGACGAGAAAAGAAAAGAAAAGAAGAGAAAATGCAAAGGGAGAAAGAAAGAAAGAAAGAAAGACGGAAAGAAAGAAAGAAGGAAAGAAAGAAAGAAAGAGAGAAAGAGAGAGAAAAAGAAAGAAAGAAAGAGAGATAGTGTCCAAAAGAAAGATAGTGTCAGAAAGAAAGGGGAGTATCAGAGAGCAAGGAGAGAGAGAGAGGATAAAGATATATTGACTGGAATAAAACACAAGGCAAGGAAATCAGCCAAATACACATTTGTGATGGTCTCTTATTACCTTTGAATATTCAGATGACTGTTAGACCAATCACAGCAGTAGCAGCAAACAGCAGAAATAACACAAAGCCAGTCCCAAATGAAATCAAACAAAACACATGCTTATTAGTTATGATATGGAGCATTTAGTCTCAGTCATAAACTACTAACCCATACAATACATTGCATACATAACAGCAATTCACAGCGGTGACTGCATTTATTCCTGGAATTAAAATGAATTTGACTCCAATTTGAAGGACTTTTTGTTTTGTGTACATATAAATATACTCCAAAATCTATTACCTCTTTACAGGACACCATTGAAATCTGCACTGTTTGTTTGATTGATGCAATACATTTACTTTGCAGCAATACGCTCAGTTGCTGTGGATATGTGTGTCCATGCTGGTTTGATATAACCAAATTCAAAATATGTGGGTGAAAGTCTTAAATCACTACACTAGAATAATCCAGCCCTGAGATAGCAAGCATGCAATATCCTATGCAGGGGAATAGTCCAATGTCTGCCAGAAAATGTTTACACTTCTTTCCCCAACCCCAGGCACATTACCCATCCAGCTACCAAAAGTCCTACTTAGATGAACTGAGCTCCATTTTAATCCAGAATTAAAGTTAGTCTGTCTTTGTGAATACCAGTCATTGGTCTATTCCACTTGAAATCCATACATCCCTATGGAAGACATGACCTTAATCTCCTACACAGGGGGTGTAGAGTTCAAATGAAGTCACCCATTCAGGTAATTGAAATTCACACTCCATGTTTGGAAGATTAAGGTTATGTCTTACATATGAAAGTATGGATTGCAACTGAATAACCCATTTAGGTTAGTAATATAAGCAGGGAAGCACAGAGTAAGGATTAGATAGATCAGGATAGATTAGGTAAGGTACATAGGTTTGGAGTAGGTTAAACATGATAGATTTGTAAGTAATAGCTTTACTTCAGTAATCAATTTGTTAAGGCAACAAATTTTGTTCAGTATAATAATTTTCATATATATTTGATATAAAAATTGTATTATACCACATTTCAAGTAAGCAAGATTCATATGTACACCAACAAACAAACAAACAAACAAACAATTTTGAATAACCACTTGCTCTCATTAGATGTTTTATTTAATATTTAAACACACAAATAAGTGCTTGAGTGGTCTATCATCCAATAGTTAGAAAAGCAAAGATTTTGTAGAATAGGGTGTTACTACTGGAAGTTTATGTCAAAGGGTATGTAAGGATATGGTTAGCAGATATTATCAATGTGTCACAATTCTTATTAAGCTTTAGGTGTTTTATACGACTAGTCATATTGTTTTAAATCATGATAGTCACAATACATGGTGTTAATAGAAATTTCAATATACTACATCAACTGTTAAGGAATTACCTGATATGTGAAATGAGAAGAATGAGTTAAGGATTGGTAAATGTTGAAAAGGGATAATAATAATGCTCTATATATATATTATATAACTAAATAAATCAATTCAAGATGGATATTACAGCAGGGGGTAGTATATATTTGGGTAGCTTAATTATCAGTACACCATAATTGATGTCAACACACCCACCATCTCATTTCTAAATGATATTGCCAAGATGCAAATGGGTAGCCAAAATATCACAATTTTACTTTAATGACGCATACATCAATTATGTGATAACATACAAAAGTGCAACAACTCAGATTACACTTAGCCACGACTACACATTGCTCTAGATGTTCTCCAACATGGCAGAATCCACTTTTTGACCCATACACAAATTTAAACTTGAACTAGTGCTGATTTTCTTTCAGATTTTAATAGTAAAAATAATTCTGAAAATCATCCACAGGCTTGTAGGCCTAAATGCAAAAGGTTCTGTTTTCCAAAATATATAACAACTATATAACAACTTTGACTACTAAATACCTGGCTACCAAAATATTGATGTACTTGCAATAGGTTGAGGGTCAGATGTTAGGAGGCATGTGTTAGGGAAGCACATTTATCAAGTGCGCATTGTATTCTATAGTTTCAAAACTGCAACAATGCATGGTATTATGTGGGTTATACTAGATTACAAGACATTCAAGAAACCAATCGAGTACAAAGAGGAATTATTCTTGCATTAAATCTGTTACATGTGAATCATACATAAGATCTTAAAACATTGTCCATCCATGCATTATTGTTAGAAAAGTGACACTTCTTGCAGACATAACCTGTGAAAATTCATATTAAAATCTACAACTATATACTATTTTAAAAGCTTCAAACTTAAAGTGGAACAAAATCAAAATGCTACTGTTTTTGCAAAAAAATGTTGTCATGGCAACCAAGCACAGTCATAGTCTGCTCATGCAGTGATAGGCAAGGCCAAAATCGGCCATAATGCATTCCCTTATACTGACCATGACTGGAGCCTTATCGGGGCCGTTCTTTATCTTTTTGACTTCTCGTCCATCCTTAAAACCCAACAGAACAATTTTAATTATGTTTTCAATATCATTGTTTTGGGATGGAGCAGGAATCCAGCAATTGTGGGAGGACAATTGGAGGGGATTGGTATCATCCTACACAAATGTTATCCTGATATGTGAGATGACAGTGAGATGTTTGTCATAAAAGGGAGAGCTAATATGGATGGAAATACATTATTCTTTTGTCACTTTGATGACTTCATTAACTTTTTAGCCAGGGACTACTTGTCAACAGTGGCAGGATTTAACAAAATTTCCAGGAGGGGGTGTCTGAAGAATTGCCTAAAATTTGATTTTTTTTTTGTGCCAAAAATAGTTGTTGAGAACTTTTTGTTTAGACTGGAGGAACAAAGACCAATGGTGTCACTACTTGTCATATTCAATAGGAAGGTCCTTATACACTTAAGTCATGCTGCTCAACATTTCAAAATATCAACTCTGACATGGTTCACATGGCATGTACCATATTCGTCCGAGTATAGTCCCACACGTTTTTAGGTGAAAATTTTTCAAAATTGGGAGGTGGGATTATAGTCGAATTTCAAAAAAAAAATACATAGTTTTTTTTTTGGTTTTGGAGTGTCCCTGGACCTAGACCTAAATGGTAGGATCATTCACAGTTGACTAAAAAAATGCATGATGTTTTGTGTTTTTAATATGAAAATTGATAATTTGTACTCATGTCATACTCTATTAATGATTTCATTAATGACACTGACACTTTTTTTTTTTTTTTTACAATTTCTGGAAATTTTCGAAAAATTGGGGGTGGGACTATACTAGAACGTGGGACTATACTCTGACGCATACGGTAATTACGGCCCTCCAATTGTCCTCTATATATTATGTATGATGCCACTGCACAGTACCATCCATCCTTACCAGTGCAAACTACTTGTTTCTTCTAAATTGCACTACAGTAATATTGTAAGCCCTTTTGGATAGACATAAAACACAATCTGAAATGTACCCTATTTTGGGGCTACTGGATGTAACATCTGAGAATAGCTGTTTAGTTTGCAGTGATCTGGAACATTTAGGGTTTTAAGGTTATAGCTGGGATTATACTGATGGGGGAAGGCTTAGTATGATAGTGTACACATGCATAACCACTATTTTCAAAACACCCCTTAATACTTTTTGCCCTACTAACCAAAACTCCTGAAAAAGATTACTTTAATATTAATTTATAGTTTTTTCAACAATTATCTTATACTTTTTTGTAAAAGAAAATCAGTAAAGCTCGTCACAACATGACAACATGACAAGTGTGCTACTTGCACAAGTGTGCTACCCCTGGCTACGAGCCTGTAAATAAGGTTAAAAGCTGAGGTAGCTTTTTCAGAATTAGCTGCAGAGCAAGTATCAAACCTTCTACAAATAAAGCACTAGTGTATAAACAGCAAAACTTGGGAATGTTTGAAAAACATTGGCCTTGAATCACTATTACTATACTATTATTAAGCAGCTGCAGTGGTTTTCTGTGGCCTCCTGATCAAGACATTTCCAAACTTAAGTCTGGTGCCCAAGCCAAAAACCTAATTTCCTAAAAGTAGCGTCCGCACATTGTTTATTAGTGTTATGTTTCTGAATACCTTTTGGTAGACGAACAATTTGCTACAACTTTCACGAAAATCGGAGCAACTTTAATTTTTGACCCCTATGCAAACTGGAAATTGACCCTTGAGCTGTGGCGGCACGTAACTTCTGAACCAAATGGGCCTCACTGAATAATTTGATATACCTTGAAGTGATATTTGAACTCTTTCAATTTTTAACCCCTGCATAACCCTATGGGATCATTTTGGGGTCATTATTTCAAAATTCTCAAGGGTGCCAGGGTGGCATCCACCAGATTCTGAACCAGTAGGTCTCAGAGATAAAGAAAACACCAAAAAAACATTGTACGGACACTACTTTTGAGTCAAGACAAAATATCCTATTTCAGCACCAGACTTTAAGATGCTTGTGGCTTTATTAGGTGCAATGTGTGGTAGGCTTGTACCCAGCACGCAGGTAAGGGTAAGGTGGAACATGGGGGTTGTGTAGGTTGATGAATAAGGAAAAGGACATTACAACACAAATATAGATTGGTACTATGACTAACACACGGTAGACTTATCACTACAGTACGGAGTATTCTATAACATCAAAGCATGAAATGGTGAAGGGTAATGCCTAGATACAAAACCCTTATAGGCTCCATTATTGAATACCTCGGGCACAAAGTAGTCTTGATTCAAGTCTTGAACAAAAGTATTTGTTATATTTTATTTCCTGGCAGGTATCTTTTCATGGCACAGGAAAACAATCACACTTCCATGTTAAATGTGTCATATATACAGATACTCTACTATCCAGAAGATATACCACAGACTGATAACAGTACGACCCATAGATGTACCTTTTTGACCTTTGACCCAGAAACCCTTTCACCTATATTCTGAACTTGTGACCTTTTCCAATACACCCTTTAACCCTTAAAGCACAGTTGTTTGACTGTCTGTCTTAAAAATCAACATGCTACAAATGAGAAATTAACATTTAATTTATTTCATGGTGGAGTTTACGGATGAATATCTTTCAAATAAAGAGAAGATCATACCAAAAGAAATTGTTTCACAATTAGAAAGGAACAGAAGGGAATGTCCAAAAATTAGAAAGATTGTGATCAGAAAAAACCCAGCATTTTGTTGATGTGATACACCAAATGAGAAATTTGGTACATTCTGTAATTAACCAATTATAATCAACCCAACTAATAAAATTGTGTGCAAAGAAATAACAAATCCTGTTCATGTTCAGCAGTGATCCTGGGTTGTTTTAAAAGGTTTTTTTGTCGTCTGAAGGATAAAACAAAGACATGTGATGTTTTTTGGGTTCATGTTTGCCAGCAATGTTTTGCAGGGAATTTTGGCCAGAATCACACATTGTCCATAAATTTGCAAAAACAATTTGACTTCAAATGTATGCATGTTGCTCGCTTAACTACTTTTTGCTTTTTGCTAAAAAGAGCAAAAAATTATTGTGCTGGACATCGATCAAGCAAAACTAAAAAGGCATTGTAAAGTGTATGGGAGCACAATTAGGGTATAGAAAAGCCTGCATGCATTGACCCAAGGGAAATAAAGCAGTATAACATCCATCAAATTCAGTGATAAGCACAAGGATTACTTTGTGCAGGAAAAACTTAAAGAATAAAAAGAGAACTCAATTCAAAATCAACATGATTCCACCCATCTAACCAAAGCCTTGGCAGACCGTCTTGAAAGACAAAATGGTACAGGTCTAGGGTACGTACGTACCTTTCGTTGATGGTATAAAGTCCTTGGTACCCACACCGGCTTTATATGGGTATGGATGGAACAGAAAGCAACGTTTGTTCGTTAGTAGAATTCAAACATTGTTGGGGGTTAGTCAATGGGTGACGTCTCACACACCTCTTAATACACCAATTCAGTAAATACAGGATAGAGTCAGAGATGCCACTTGTAATTGGTATTGTCAAAGAAGTACCTGACTCAATCCTCAAATGTACTTTGTTCTATACTTTTATTCAGAAATATCAAAATTTCCTGAAATCTGGAAAATTCCTGAAAAAATGGCATCTCTGAGCGGGTAAAGATTGGTAAAGTTATCATTTGAGAACAGGTGGTAAGTTGAAGGGTGGAACTGGGAGGATACTGGAGGTATGCATAAATCATCTTACAATGATAAAACCAACTATGCCTTCAACCTTCACGTATAATATTATTTAATAAGATTGATAATAATGTAGCCGAAACAAACCACAAGTCTGTACACCTAAATCTGATAAATAACCAATTATAAAAGTCAGCTGAAGTCAATCATGAGACAGATAACAAAGGGAAGGAAAAGATAGGCAATTTATTAGTGTGCCAAACCCAAAAGTCTATTAAGCACACATTACAGATATACCCAAATACACAAAAATACTGGTAATAATTCAGAAACATCAAAATGTCACAAACAGCTTAACATAAATAACACAATATCATCCATAAGCCAAATAAAACGTTATTTTTATCACTTGTGTTTTTACTCACCTGTGACTCGGAGTGTGATTGTAAGTCTGATTTCTCAGTAAGGCTACTACTCTCGGCTACATCAGTTAAATCTCTTCTATGTACATCTTCATAATGTTTACTTTCTTCTTCTTCTGAGTATACTATACTGCCTGGACTAGGCCTTGGTGGTGGTCTAGGCATAGGAACAAAGAGAATATGTGAGTCAACTTGACAGTCTTACATGTAGTGAGATAGAACAAAAGAATAGAATTCACTATCCAACTTGGATGAGGATTTAGTGAAAGTCTAGCAATGAGAGTATACTGCGTAACCATTGTAAAGGGATCAAATCCACCAAGAACCAAGAATATGACATACATAAGAAAATGGATAATAGTATCAGGCTAGTGGGGAAACTCAAACCACAGCATAATCTCAGTCTAACAATATAAGTATACTCCACTATATATTACTCAACATGCAGGTTCTCAATAACAGTGCATATATGGGAATATGATGACACTATCAAATCAATGAGTACATTTTGAATACAGCCCAGTAGGCTCATATACAGTGACTAGGTAAATAAATGTCTAGTGAAACAAAAAAATGGATATACTATACTTCTATACAAAATCTTAAGAATGAGAGTACCTTTTAGAAAATATGACTACTCATATCAGTAAAATTACATGTTGATACAAGTCTAATGATCACAAATATTAAGCCAAATAACATTTGCTAACGATGGAGCACAAGTAGTGGATTAGATTTCATTCTAAAGAGATGTACTCAATTATGCGCATCAAGTTCTTGACCAAGTTATGGTAAATGCACAGAGTGTGTACCAGTTTATCATCATCAAGTGGCACTTTGTCTAGTTAGCTGTGCTAGAGTCTGTAACATGAAGTGTCTAGTTTCAAATCATGTCAAGTGGATTTTCTTCATCTTCAAATGGCTGTAAAGACACCTAGTAAATAAATATCATAACTGCCTGGTATGTTACACAAACTTGCAATCATTTAATGACTTGCTTACTTGTATACTCACTCATTTAATCCTTTCCTGCCTCAATTACTTGACTCACTTGCTTATATCATCTTTCCTTGTCTCATCCAACATCCACTCTCACACTTTCTTCACACACCCACTCGTTTAGTTAGCCATCTACTCACTTATCTACTCACCTACCTACCCATTTCTTTATCCATCCAGCCATCAACTGACTCTCTTGTTTACTAACCAACCCATAACCAAGAGCCTTTCAATCACTGTCTCACAATCAATCACTCACCCATGCACTTATTCACCAACTACTAGCTCAGCACTCATTCCTCCACCCATCATTCTATCCATTAATTCACCCCCCCACACACACACACCACCCCCTTACTTATCCACCAAATAATTGTTCAACACTCACTCACTGGCTCCTCTCCCCCCATTTTATTCATTCATTTACTCCCCCCCCCCCCACACCACCCCCTTACTTATCAACCAAATGGTAGTTCAAAACTCACTCGCTGACTCCTTACCCACCATCCTATACATTTATTTACTCACAAGCCCTCCGCCCACCACCACCCCCTTACTTATCAACCAAGTGGTAGTTCAAACAAAACTCACTCACTGGCTCCTCACACACCATCCTATACATTTATTTACTCACCCCTCTATGCATTTAAGAAATAAAGGGTAATGCATGATCCTTTACATGAAAATAATGTGTCGAGGCAGTAAAAGCGTAAATAATGGGTGAGCGCAGCCGAACCCATTATTTAAACGCTTTTACTGCCGAGGACACATTATTTGCATGTAAAGGATAATGCTGCACCCTTTATTTCTATTCTATTACCACAAAATAGTGTGATTTAAAGAGAAAATATCACATTTTTTGCCCAAATATTTCAAGTTGTTTACCTCAAGGTGGAGCGCATACACAGCGTAGCCAAAGCGTATGCACATTCCAATAACACAACCTTACATTCCATTCTCCCCTATAAGCAGGTATGCACATACAATAACACACCCCTGACATTCCATTCTCCCCTACATAAGCAGGTGTGCTGTGCACTGTGATAGAAGAACATAAAGTTTGTTGCCCTTGACACTTTATCGCTAAATATACGTCTAGCCCTCTTCTTTTGTTCCATTATCTATTGTATTTCTTTTGTTCAAAGTCTGGTCAACTGTCGATTATATCAAGCAATGTGGACAGGTCAAGATAATGTGGACAGGTCAAGATAATGTGGACAGGTCAAGATAATCTGGACAGGTCAAGATAATCTTGGTCAGGTCAAGATAATCTTGGTCAGGTCAAGATAATCTTGGTCAGGTCAAGATAATCTTGGTCAGGTCAATAAATTTTGAACAAGAGAAGTACATGTTCATATTTAGAAACACTGGCCACATTATTTGACTTTTTGGACATTTCAACAAACTTAAAATGCATCAAAGTTTGATATATTTTACACGATCAGCATAAATTATTATGCCAAGTTTATGCATATTAGATTTAAATGAAGATGGTAAACAATACTTGTGTGTATTGAATGACACCAAGAACACCTTTATTGAATAATGCAAATTAGTTTGTATTATGTCTTAAAGCCTGTATAATTAGGACGAGGATGTCAATCTACCTTTGTCCCCCCTCTCCCAACTAACGAGATTCCGTCAAAGTAGGTAACAAAGCAAGAGCCATGAGGTCTTACAAATTAAGTTCAACCAAGGATATTTTGCACCTAAAATGCAGTACATTACAGGCCACAAGACTAGATGTAGAAAAACTACAACAATCTATGCCTAACCCCAACCAAAAAAGGTCGAGGAAGGTACCCAGGAATATGCGTTGATTTGTTTCAGGACATTTGTTCTATAAGTATATTAAAGATAAATATAAATTCTATGGTGTTAAATGAGTTACCGCCATGTCTAGGTAAAACACACCCACTTTGACCTTTGAACTATTTACATATTCATTATTAATATTACGAATATGTATAATCGAGTGGGACATGACCACAAGCATGACAAGTGAATTGAATAGAATCTCCGGTTAAAATCAATGCTGTATTGATTTGATTAAATCACTTTCAATTGACAATAGATAAGACTCGTAGACTCAAACGCAGGACACACGGGAAGAATATTACACTGTCTCGGTGTGTTTTTATTTTTGGAAAACCCTAAACTTACACAAGATAATCACATCAGCTTTTCCAGTTTGTCTTTTGGAAAATGAATAAACCATAACAACAAATTCGTTTATTTTGGCTCATCAGTATATAAGATAAGCGGTTCAAAACAACCATTACCATAGATAATAGTATGGTTCAGCATGTTAGTCGCCGAAGGCTCGACCCCTTCGGGTCTCACCTTCCGAGCGACTAACATGCTCACCATACCTCAACAAGACACCGATTATCTATGGTAATGGTCTGTTTCTCACCCTTTATCTACTACTTAATGGTCTGTCACGTGACGCGTTTCAACAAATCACAGTGCGCGATTTTGAATAATGGGTCGTGGGGGTAATAGAATTATCTATGAAGTACTAACTTAACAAGAGCAGCCCACTTCTCATCACCCACCCAACCAATTCATAATTAACTCACCTTGTATAAGAGTTGTGTCTATTATATGGGTCTTGTCTAGCTTGTCTTCTTGCTGCTGTAGCTGTTACTGTACTGTTCATTTCAAATGTGGCAAAGCCACCATCTTCCACACTCAACTGTTCATCTGGCTGTATTCTTTTATGCACCTTTTTCTCTGTGGCAAGCAGCAAGCAAACAAAGTATGTAATATTAAGTCTTGTATACCTAAATTAGCTCACAATGCTGTTGTCAGCAGGTGGTGATTGTGACAACATCCCTGAATGTACACCCACCTTTGGTGCAACATCGGTCCTGTTTCTACAAATTTTGACTGACATTTTTCTAACAGTTTCAATTTCACTGGTTTATTATCACTGTGCCAGAAAAATGTACAATTATACATAATTATAAAGCTTGCCTATACGGGACTGACAACTCAATAATATTTGGCAGAAACCATAAATGTTTCAAGATATGGTTACAATAAATGCGAATTTCTCTTGTTTAGCCACACTATACATGATCCAATTCTACTATAAATCCTGGCAAAAGGAAGTCATTTTAGAGTGTAATATCGCAGCATAGAATAGTGAAATTGAAAATGACAGATGTGTATCTCTTTTTGCTCAATAAAAAAAACATGTTCTACTTCACTAATAATTAAAGAGAAAAAATTGAAATCTTTAAAAGTTTACTTACCAACATATAATCTACTTCTGCCGAGCATACAAAGAGTTGCAGTAACTAATATAATAATGATAAGCCCTACAAGAGCCAAAATGACCAGGAACCACCACTGCTGATAGAATTCACCTTCTTCTCCCTGATAGCTACCTGTCACTGTAGTAAGGAAAGAAATTGGGTATCAGCAAATATGCGCTTCTATATGATATATTGGTGTTTTCATGACATAAGAAAATATGTTCATAAAATTAGTAGATAATAGATATGAAGTTAATACAATTTGATTTGAAAGTTGATACAATTCATAGTGAAAATTGTGTACCAAATTATTGACAGGCGATAACAGGTGGTACCTCTGTCCATGCATGTTACCAAGTGTTAGAAATATGTTTTCATTGGTAGCTTAAGTAATGATTGTATGAGTTTCATTACAAGTGACGTAATGGCCATTAGTACCTGTGTCCTCTAAGATTGTCTGTCATGATACAAATGTAGACATTTAGTGAAGAATAGTCAGAGTGATTTTGTTGTATCAGATTAATATTATATTATGGTACTGCCGAATGGCAATTTCTTATTATGAATTCTGAATCGAAAAAAGGGCGAAAAGTTTTTATATTCAGATAGGGAAAGTGTCTATGTAAATATATTTGTGTATATGGTCCCGTGTCACAACCTGGGGTACCTTTGTGTTACATAGTAAAAAAATGAAATGGTTCAAACATTTTACCTACACATCGCATTTGAAGTGGTTCATCCTCCTGAGCATTTTGACACCTTTTTTATGGAAATCGGTTAAAAAATGAGAGAGTGCGGGCAAAAACAATCACAAAGTAGGGAGGATGTAACCCACCTCTTTTGTCCACATTTACAATCATTCTGAGCAAGTATTGGTCTTTTAAATGAACTTTTGTATTTATTTACTTGGTTTAGATTCTGGGGTTTTTTAATTTTTTAAATCAAATTTTTAATGGGGTTTTAAATCAAATGATATGAATCCTCCCCTAATCCTCCTCCCCTAATCCTCAGCCACCCTTGGCACATTTCATGCCAAACATCATAAGAAAATAATTAAAACATATTTTAAAACAGGATAAAAACATGAGTAATATAGAATAAATTAGCCTCAATTTAAGACCTAATTGAATCTTCTAAGTAAAGGAATACTCAAGAGACATTGTTTTGAAATCCAAGCTGCACATCAAAATGTAACAAAGCCACCTTTTTGAGTACCCCAGTATGTGACACAGGATCATATATGTTATACAAGAGGGTTGTAGGGTGGGATGCAAAGTAATTTGAATTAGTATGAATTAGGCAATAAGTACTATACCATGCAACATAACTTCTCCTGTATAATTGAGAGTAAAATGCAACTTACTTATATTATTAGTTTCAACAATTGTGTACCAAAATTAGCCCACATTCTGAGGGGAAATGGTTAGTGCATTACATTCCTTAAAGGAGGTTTTATATTATTTCTGATAACTAATATTATTCTTCTAATAAATAATAATAATAAATCTTTTAAGGCGCAAAATCTTAGAGCACGCAAAAACATGAAAAAGACAAAACGAAAATAAGTCTGTGAATCTGTAAAAGCTTGACAAAAGAGATAGGTTTTCACCAAATCTTTAGTCAAGTGTGCAGGTTGAATGGCCAGCAATTGATTGCGATTGTATGATATGCGTTGATTGTGACTAATGGGCCTCTATTCACACTGCTCAGGTTGTTGTTCAGGTATGTAAAATGGCGTAGGCCTATGCAATGTAGGGATGCATCACGATGAAAACAAAATGGACAGAACCAAAAGATGAAAACATTCAATGGCTAAAAAGAAGGAGACCGCCATTCCAAATGTAATATCCAAAATTCAGAGAAATTGGCACCGAAAACACACAAAAAAGACAGAAACAGGTGGAGCATGACATCACTCGTGGCAAGTGACCCGATGACCCATTCCAATTAACCAATGTAAGTAAACTGAACCAGTGACAATAAGGTCATTCAAACATGCAAAACAAGACAAAGAAACAGGAGGTATATATCAATCAACATCATGCACACATTGCCATGCATAGAATACCTGAATCTGAAAGGATCCATATGTCTACATGGAACCAAGTGAATGCAAAGGGGGTAGGTCAAGAACAAAGGAAGTGTCATCATCATCACAATTCAAATTATACTAAAAAAAAAAATAAACCAAATTATTTGTAACGTTACAACAAAATTCAAACTGTGTAATAGAAACAAATTGATTGACAATGCTATAAATCTATAAATAATGTACCTAAATGTAGCACAAAATCATATAGCTCTATGAATTTGGTCATTCAGCACAAGAAGCAGAGAAAATAAAACTTAATCAAGCAAGATGTGATTATATGAAGATGGGAGAGTAATAACACCTATAGTATTCAGCAAGGTCCTTCAGCATTGCCCTATTGCTTTGCCATGATTATCGTGTAAAATAAATTGGGTCAGGCAATGTAGCTTGTTTGATAAATCAGAATCCCACTTGTGTGTACCACTTGTGTGCACATTGGCAGATTGCCCAAGAACCTTGCTGAAAACTTAAGTATTTGTCAATTTCAATACGAACTATTTTCAGCATTAATAAACAGCATCACAGTAGCTAATAATGATATTTGAAAGGGTCATGTGGTTCACTTTGATAAGACTTCCCACTTCTATTGTCTCTCTCCAACAATGGCAAAACAGACTTGTTGTGTGGGAGGGGAGGCAAACCACGATCAGTTATTATACTGAGGAGTCAGGCTCAAATAGCAAGAGGTACTCAAGTTAGTAGAGATGTGCCACCGAGAATATGAAAGTGGATTCAAATTAATACCAATCCCCCACAAAAAAGGGAACCCTTTTTGTACTTGAAATCTAAATATTGGGCCAAATTCGACAAGTTTAGTATGTTTTGGGAGATTTGGGCTCAATATTCACAAAATTTAGCAAATTTCAAAACAAATTTGAGAAAAATTTTGAAAAAAAAGACCTATCTATATACCAATTTTCACAGAAGAAAGGGGCCATCCTTTTGACGCATTTCAGTGCTACTCCTCATTGCTTAGCCACAACCTTATTATAGAGATAACACACTCTGATATCACTTACTAGGTGTACGATATAGTTCTGATGGCGCTGTAGGAAAGCTTATACTTTTAACGTTCTCAGCCATGACTCTAAACTGGTATGAGGTAGAAGCTTTAAGATTGCCATAGGATATGAGGTACTCCACTGAGTCTGCATCTACAGTGTCTGTAAGCAGCTCCCACTCATCACGACCTGTGCAATAAACATTGACAAATTACAACATTACTAGAAATACATGCAAACAATTTAGCAAAAAAAAACTTCACTTACTAAGTGGAACAATTTAAAGGTTTTACATACAAGAAACTTACCATCTTCTAAAAACTCTATTATATAATTAGTGAGGGAGGAGTGTCCCTGGTTGACAGGTCGTTTCCACTGTAAGATCAGATTAGTCTTACTTTTTCTTAGTCTCAGTTCATTGGGTGGATCTGGGGCTCCTGTACGGAGAAAAACACAATATTGGTAGTTTTAACATTAAGGTATCTGGATTATACAATGGAGGATGGAAAATGAATGGTGGCACTTGGTAAAATAAAAATACAAAACCAATTCACAGTTTTTGATAAAGTACAATTTTGTACATAAAAGTGGGAAAACTCATTTGTTCCATGCTGAGAAAGTGTGACTTCCTGGTCAGGTGTTCATGAGCCTGGTGTTTTTGACTGCTTGGCATTGCAACTTGTGTCTATTGTCATTACACTTGATTTTTAAGTGGATAATTATAGCCCCATTAGTTGCGCACACACACATCTCATTTTAAACCTAAACCAAACCAGTGGCGTAGTGTCGCATGGGCACTGGGTTTGAAATTATATTTGAAGTCATATACTTTGTCTAACTTTCTGTAACATGTGAAATATAGACCTGGCAGATCAATAATATCCTTCTTAATGTGGGTCTATGAGCTGATTACGAGCTGATCAAAGTATAAATCTCCACTTTTTCTTACCTATTTGTGGCCCTGTAGTAACATTGGCTTCCTTATATGGTCCATAATCAGTTGTTTTGGCCATAATACGGAATGTGTAATCTGCTTTCTCTGCTAATTTACTGACTTCATATGATAAAGCAGTCCCTCCAAGATCCACTGTGATGGTTGCTTTCTCACCTGCAAAATGGGTTAGAAAATGATATGTTAATCACATTTGTCAGTCAAACTTCAATATGCTTTACATAGGAATCCTATAATAAATTTGAAGTCATATTGAATAAGGCTTAGTTACTTATCATCATAAAATGTCAGGCCCTGTTTTATAATACAAAGGACTCTGTTAGTATAATGACTCTGTTTGTATATCAACAGCAACAAAACAAAGCAAAGCAAAATCAACAAGGAACAAAACTGCACGAAAATTTATCTGACTAAGTAGTGTGCGATCAAATGCGGCGAATCATTAGGCTTACTCACTTTGCGCTGCAAGTGGCGCTAAAGATACACCACCTTTGATAGCAGATGTATCACACATGGACACTACTGAAAGCCAATTGAGTAGGATTTGTATCACACACGTGTACAGCAATATGCAGCATGCAGCACAGTGATCCACTCATGGGCATGCCTAATTTACATTCATATTTGCAATTGTCTTGTTGCCTTCTCTCACCCATCACAGAACCTTTTTTTTCATCAAATTATCATCATGCTATGGTCATGACATGGTTAGTAGTTGGCAGGGCTGTAATAAGGTAAACAATATTGGGACTGCCATCAAATTGGTGGTGGTCAAACTAGCGTTTGTTAATCATATTTGATAGGATATTATAAAGCAGAGATTGCCAACCTGTGGGCCACATGTGGACCTTGAAGATGTCCAATGTGGCCTGGAAGTCTTTTCTTACAAAAAGTAACATAATGAATATATAAAACAGAAGTTAAAAATTCAAAGAACAGACCTTCCAGAATAGGTAGTCGTTACTCTGAGTTTCATGCCTAAAAGGCAATCGTCAGACGACACGATGAAATGCTATGGGTGGACTACCATCACTTGGGAATGTGAAAGAATATACATTCCATGGTGTCAACACAGCCAAAGTCTATTCAGAGTCAGTCTGTCTATCGGAGATAGTCAGAAAGTGCTCAACCGCAAAACAGGAGCGTATTAACAACATTTTACTCAAGTTAGACTATCTTTTGAATAAAGTGCTCAATCCCAAAAGGGAGAGCGTATAAAAATAAAACAGAAGTTAGTAATAATGCTGCATGCAGCCCATCAAAGTGTCTTTGCAATGTGGTCCAAGGTCAAAACATCCTAGTTAATACAATAAGATATTGCTGACTGACAAGTTGAGGTGGTCATATGGCTGACCCTGCCACTCCACGGTACTGTTAGTTAGAATTACTACAGCACTTCTTTAATTCTTGTCTGTTTATAGAGGCTTCATTTTAATTCCCAAATTTGTTCCAAATCAAATAGATAATTATTGCTAGTCCCTTCTCATTGTTAGGGTGCTAGTACCACCAAGGCTCAAGACACCCAGCACTAGAATTAATGATATATATAACCACTATTATAAATTCTTGAGAGACTAATAGACAACAAGGTATGACAAGTATGTTTGGTTACTGTAAGATTTAAACTTACGTGATCTAGATTGAGTGCGACATACTGATGTCGTTCACAGGTGTGTGGAAATAAGAATTACAACAAAAGGTGTTGAAATTTCATTTTATAAAAAAGGGTGTCTAATTGTATCAGAACAGAGTGATAAACAAGGAGTCAAAATGCATAATATTAAGTGAAAAGAGTGGGAAAATTGATAAGAGGTGAGAGTTGTGGGTGTACGTTTATAAGATATTGTGGTGATTGAAATGTAACCCCATGGGCACTACCAACTTAATTATCGGTCTCTAAGCACTAGTTTGATTGGTTACGAAGAGCCCTTTTTGATATATTGAGCCAATCAGAGTTATGGTAAGAATAAGAGGATTAAGAGATCTAAATGCTCAATTTTGATTGGTTATTCAGATGATGATATTGTGTAATGAACTAATCAGGTAGTAGTTCTCAGGGGGTTAAGGTGGTTCTATACTACAAACATTTATTCTACTGCTACTACTTTCAAAACATCATTTATCATAATTTGAAAAAATGATTTTAAAAAAAATATATAAGTATTGCAATGAAAATAAAACCTACTAAAATGAAAATTGTAGGATAAAACACAACCAACTTAAATTCAAAACAGGGAGCTGATATTTAACAAACAAAAACATAAATTAAAGATGAAACTGATCAAACTGAAAAAAAAATAAGCAAGACAATGGATACTTGACATTTAAAATTACAAAACTAAAACCAAAAGATGGAGAATACTGACAACTTGAATATAAAATAGATCAGAATCAACTCAAATCATATTGAAGTAAAAGAGTAAAAATAAAGCAAATAGTAACGGAAATGTGTAACAATGAACTGAAGATATAAGGAGACCACAATTGCATGACTAGACAAAAATAAACACTACAGATGATAAATAAAATTAACATGAAATAGATGAACTCAAAACAAATGATGATTGGCAAACAGGAAATAAATGTCAAGATACTAATACAGATATTTTGGTAACACACATTTCAAGTCAAATTGCCAACATACAGGAGATAAAATCAGCCAAGTAAATGTACAACAATTCAAATGCAAGCTACATTCCATGAGCAACTATTGCATCTCATAATAAGTTTTGAAAAGAGCCCAGTCTTGCGTTCTGTTAAGTAACTTAAAGGGAAACTTGTAAGTGAGTAGTATGACATTGCTGTGTCAGCCCATTAGTCCAAAAGATCATTAGTCCTGAAAATGGTAAGGGCATTTTAAGCTTGGATTAAGGTCAGGTCTAGAATAAGGTTTTATGGCTATCTTTTCCTTTAGACCACCGCTCGCTATATAGTTATTACTTTTGCATCAAGGTTAAACAGTTACCAAACACTTTGAAGTCAAGGTTTATTGTATTGGAAGGAGGGCAGGGCTTCGATAAATGAGGGAATTTATGGGGTAAAAAACAAGGTTAAAACAACTTTTTGAAAACAAGTGAAAATGGCTATTCTGCTAGGAAGTTTTTGTCTAAAAAAAAAAACCAATTAAAAAAAGCAAGAAACATACATTTATAAAATCAGCATCATTTCCGTCACATAAAAAGATGATCAGATGAGTGGAAAGTTGCAAAGAATTTGTGAACATACACCATATTTTTCGAGAAATTCGCCATCTTGAATAAATGCAAAATTACATCATGCAGTAAAATCAGTCAAACACGCCTGAAAATGCTTGATACTGATGAGCATAAATCACCTTCAAAATTTGATCAATTCATAATTTTAACCTTATATAGCTCGGGTGGTCTAAAAGAAAAGATCGCCAGGTATAGGGATAGGGTTAGGGTCAGAGTTAAGATTAGCGTCAGGGTTAGGATTAAGGTTTTCGGACTAATAACCCTTCAGACTACCAACCTGTTACCTGCTGTGTCAAGTCCTAATTTGACTCATTGGAAAGCTGAGTCTAGATCAAGTTTTAACTTATGTGTTAACTATACTTGAGACTGAACCAGTGAATAAATGTTATGTCATTACAGCTTAATCTCAAGTAAATTGGACTCATTTAAAGGATGAGTTTGAGTCATGATGCATCACTGAAGTAGAGTACTGAACGACTAAACGAGATTAACTCACTGTAGTGTAATGAGTAATGTAAATTGGACTCATTAAAGGGATGAATTTTGAGTCATAATGCATCACTGGAAGAGCATCCCAAATGAGGTTACCGCACTAAAATGTTGAGTCTGGAGTAATGTCACTCATATGAGTCAAGTCCATGAGTCATTGGTAGGTTAAAATCTCAATGACTGAGTCATGGTTTGTCATGTCACACACTGCATTCCATACTTCAAAATCAAATCATTAAATAAGCCTGCACATATGTACACAGTGCAAAATGAAAAGTTGTAAAAAGGAAGAAACATATCCACTAGCATATACTTGATATAACTAACAGGCTAAATGCAAATTTTGAATACATCAAAGGGCATACTTACTATTGCTCTTTTCATATCTTACAACTAATTAATAAAAGTAAGACAGAAGAATTGGAGTGTTAATTATAAAGGATTAAAAGAATAGAAAGGCACCTGTACACAGGTTGGCGGCAGCACCCACTATGTCTACTACTTGTATAATGCCATATAGAAAGGCACCTGTACACAGGTTGGCGGCAGCACCCACTATGTCTACTACTTGTATAATGCCATATAGAAAGGCACCTGTACACAGGTTGGCGGCAGCACCCACTATGTCTACTACTTGTATAATGCCATATACCTTTATTCTCTTGGTTTCCCTCCCGAAATTATTGTACACATTAAATGCCAGCCTTCAATACATACAATTGTCTGGAAATTATCTGTAGGCTATTAGTAAGTTAAACAGGGAATTTATTTTGTTTTGTTAAGCATACAAAGGATAGGGTGGAGGGGTACATCAATATTACGGATGAAGTAATTTTAGGTTCAGCCTTGCTCTGACACCCCATTTTTATAGTACTGGTGAGTGCACTCCCACTGATTAATTCTATCAGATTTTATAATAATAGCATATACAAAATAATCACATCAGGCTATTCCAGTTAGAAATCCACACCCCCTATGTAACACATAACCTTTATCTCCCACACAGGGGTGTGAATTTCAAATGGGCAGCTCCATTTGAAATCTACACCCCCTGTGTGGAAGATTAAGGTCATGCTTTAGATTTCAACTGGAATAGCCCATTTACACGTTCATAAATTACGCTACAAACAAATATAAGTTTGTGTATACCTGCACCACCAACATCATGCCATAATTGACCCCTGTGTTTAGTATGAACTTGATACAGACAGGTTATTATAATACATAAGGACAAGTTGTTTACTTTCAACTACGTCTAGACACATTCTTTTAATTAATAAACTCACCATTAATTGGTTTAACGAGCTGATAGAACACCTGATATCCCTGTATGGGCCCACACGGCATGGTTGGCTCAATCCAGTGGACGATCAGCGAAGTCATGCGGATCTTACTGAAGGTTAGTGACGGTACCACACCAGGCTCTACAGACAAATTAAAAATAAGAAATACATAGCTAACAATATAAAAAACTGGTGTTGAGATGCCACAAGTGTAAGGCATGCTATCACATGAGTGATATAACATAAGACAGCACCACATCCATTTTGCAAAAACTGTTGAGCACTTGAAATTGGAGAAATTATAACAAGCAAAAACATTGTTTTTAATGTTTGCAGTGTGAACAATTAACCAAATAAAAAAATTCATATTTTAAGCGAAAACTGTTTTAAATGTTTGCAGTGAGAAAAATTAATTGAACAAAAAAAATCATATTTCATGTTTTATTACCCATTTTGTATTTTTTTTGCAAGCTGTGAGTGCAAATAATGTGAAAATTAATGGAGATTCTAGGTCATGTACATTAAAAAAATTCTAGATAAAACCTAATTTTGTGGTAAGTATAATTACATAAAGTACATACAGTGGTAATATTTTGGTTTGCTGGCATATAAGCACTTTTTCTAACATATTTTTTAAATGTCAGCAGAAAATGAAAATGCTCCAGAGATTATTTTTGTGCTTTACGCAGTTAATTTTAGTCAATTTAAAAGCTCACAAAAATATGTTTCGACTCTTAGGGTCAAAATGTGCAGGTCTTTGAACACAATATTCATGAAAAATGAATACCGCTGCAATATTATAATATTCAAAGAACCATAATATGATTATTATTTGAAAATGTTGCCAATCATGAGTATGTGAAAATTAGAGCGTAAAGCCCCATAGTGCTACAGTATTTCACAAGTTTTTTTCACCAGTTGAAGTTTTGCGTCTAGTGGGATAGCTTCACCTAATAACATGTCTGTTGAGTTAATAATTTATGGATGATGTTATAATATCAGTTTTGAAGATTTGACAGGTTTCATTATTGGTGTAATTCCCCGGAGGAAAATTGGTTAACAGGTTTTAAGATGAAATACCTGAAGCTTGGGACATATAAATATTGTAACACACTATCTTTACTTAAAGCTATATCAAGGCTGCATCATTTATTATTATTCGTGCTCTATAATAATCATCCTCTTTCTTGATTATTTTGCCTTCTTTCATTTCTCACTCATTTAAACATAGAAGTATTTGAGAATCTATCATGAAATGGGATGTAATTGCATACAAACTGGTCGCCAACAAAACTGCATATTCCTTCATGTCAAGTTTCTACAATTTACTTTTGTTTATTTCCAAAACTACCAATACTCCATATCTTACCACTCTCAAGTATCTTCTTTTCATTAACTCTACTCAAACTAAATACTTATTCATTATCACAAACATAACATATCGTAGCGTATACACATGTTAAATCCTGCCAAATCAGCCTATATTGGACACATTGCAAGCACTCAGCCTCCTAGATGGACTCCTATCCACCAGGATCAAATGTTTCTGATATATTCTGTGTCTTACCACTTTCCTCTGTCCTGTTTTCAACTATTGTACTGAGTGGACCTTCTCCAGCAGCATTGAAGCCTTTGACCTGAACACTGTACTGTGTCCAGCAAACTAATCCTTCAAGAAGTACTGTATTGGAGGACTCTGCAAACGTCTTGATTCTCTCAGTGCTTTTATCTCCTGCCACCCAGTAAACAATCTGTAGAATAAATCATCAATCAATTTTAATGAATCATTTAATCAAGTTTGATCAATCAATCAAACAAACAATTAATCAATCAATCAATCAATCAATTACCAATCAATTTGTATCAATCAATTTTGATCAACCAATCAATAAATATCAATCAATCTCAGTGATTTAAGAATTAAACTCACATTTGTGTGTTCAACTCTGAAGTAAGTTGTTTGAAAATGATAACATCTTAATTCTGCCACATGCTGGGAAAGACATGCAGGTTATTAGTATGGTTCTTAGTAAGTGGCATATCTCTCTTATTAAACTTTGGAAATCTAATTAAACAAGTTTAAGATGATAAATCCAGAAGAAGCTATTCACTCAATGTGAGGACACGGTGGCTCAGTGGCCTTGGACTCTCATAATCTTAGAGCTTGCTCGGACGATGCGTGGGTTCGAGTCCCCTCCCTCCCACAACTATGTTGCGCCCTTGGGCAAGGTGCTTTGCCTAACCCCACCCAGGTGCAATGGGAAACTGTTAGGGGTAGTCACAGTCATTGTACTGATGAATTTGTAGGCTGCAAACGTGGTTCCGACATATTCTAATGACGGCGGAATAAATGTAAAGCGCTTTGAAGTTGTTTATGGCATAAAGCGCTATAAAAATATCTACATTTATTTTATTTTTTATTAATCATGGGTAATTATGGGTAAATTAAAATTAAAATGTGAGTCTCACATGCATGCAACTCATATAAAGTTGAACATAAAATATGTAAAATTATATTTTCTTTTTTTTTTTAATTATATGCCCTCCCTCATACCTTGTATCCTTGAAGTCCTCCATTCTGTGAGTCAACTGATGGTGGAGTCCAGGAGACCTTGAGAGAGGATGGACTCATACCAATGGCTTTTACATTGGTAGGTGGTGCTGAAGGAACTGAAAAACAAGTTGTATCATCAAGTACTCATTAGAAACATGTGTTGAAAGTTATTCTTTTTCTAGATGGCTATCCGAAAAAATAAATAAACCTAAATAAATACAATACAGTACAATACATTTTTGACATAAACAACTGTGGAAATTTTATTTATAAAAGTTAATATAAGACTTACTTGCTTCCCCAACAAAGACTGTGACAGGCCTACTAAATGGCCCGATTCCCTCAGCATTATATGCAGCTACTTTGATCTCATAATTGTGATATCTCTCCAGACTTTCTATTGGATTCTCTTTTACATCTTTATCATTGATGATCTGTTCCATATAACCAGGATCTGGCAGTTGCCGGAACAAGATGCGATGGCCAAGTAATGGGCCATTGTGGGTGTCCTCGGGTGGAGCCTAGGAATCAAAGGAAAGTGAAATTTGATATTAACAATCACTCAATACTTTCTTTTCCTTTTAAGATGTTAGATATCATCCACAGAAAAGCAAGAGATAAAGGGCCCAGCAGCAATAATCCCATGTTAAGCTCACACAGTTGCAGGTTCTATCCCTGGCACTGCCATTGTTTTAACCACTTATTCAAGATTTGTCTCACCAATATTACCTCTCTTCATTCAGGTATACAAATGACATTCTGGCAAGGTAAAGTTGAGTTGCTAAACTGATATGCATTATATTCCAACAGCGAAACTGTTAAACAATATGTAAATTCCTACTGTTGAAGCCTCTTTTTTAAAACCTCTGTATGTTTTTGTTACGTACCTCCCATTTAACCACCACTGATGTCGTTGTGACAGGAGTGACCTCTATAATTGTAGGAGTCCCATCTGGCACAGCTTGTAAAGTGGAGATGGAATTGGATGAGGGACTGTACGGGCTAGTTCCGACGTCATTGTGGGCTTGGAGACGAAACTGATATAGGGTGTAAGGCAACAATCTGCAAAGAAAGAAACATTGAAATAAGAACAAGAAAATATATACTGGTGTTCTAACATATCCCACTAAAATATTCTAATTGAAAAAAAGTCTATTCAACTTTCCCTTTTTAAAATATGAAACTATTTTAATGTTGTTTTCCCTTTGACATTGGGTGCAAAAGGGTCATATTTATGTAAACCAAGCCCATCTTCTAATAATGTAACACATAAAATGAGTTTGAATGTTGAACTTGCACATGGTGTAGCAGGCTATTTTATAGGTAGAAACAGTGTTTGCTACATATTTGAGCTTTAAAGCTTTTAAGTATTTATCTCATGTGATGGCCTATGTGGAAAATAATGTGGAGTTTGTGAATTCAAAAACCAGTAAGAATCCTGAATGCTTCTGAATTGTTGTTGCCAAAAAATTAATGCGATAAAATAAGCACCTCTATAGATTTTGACAATCAATGAGAAACATTTGGGTGACTCACCCGTCTACTGTAAAAGATGTGATACCAGCTTTGACGTCTGTGATATGGTCAGTAAACATCTCGTCTTGTTTCTTGACTTGAATTGTATAGGTACGTAATGGTGAATTGCCAATATCGCCTTCGTTCCATGAGATGCGCACCTGACGACTTTCTACACGGTCTACTACTGGTCTAGAGGGCGCTTGTGGGAAAGCTGTAATATGATGAAAAGACAAAAATAGAATATATTTATTACTTGGATGTTTGTTTCCAGACATTAACACACAAAATATATCACTATAACTACCAATACCAGCTTTTGCATTTGCTGATGCATGAAAACAGGTCATGTGATGAAACTTGTGAAGTGTCCAGCTACCAAAATACCTGTATTTCTTGTAGTCCATGCTTGCATAATCACACATCACAAGGATGTTTTGAATGCTCTGTGCTAACTACAATTTGCAATGCATAATCCATCCTGTCAATCCAATCAATTCCATGTCTGTTATATTAAACATGTATATAGAAATTAGTACCGGTGTAAATACATAAAGGGCCAAGGCAGGAGAACTTTGCAGGCAATGTTCAATTTGTTCAACTTACTTCTATTGTTAGTAGTTATGACAACAGCTGAAGTAGGCGTGCCCCATCCGAGTCTTGTTTTGGCAGTGACACGGAATACATAAGACACATCTGATGTGAGCTCATATACGGCATGACTTGGTAAGCCACCAACTTCCTGTTCCTGCTCATACTCATCTGGATGCTGTTGCTGACGGAATCCAACCTATGAGGAACAAAAATAACTCTTTGTTTCAAAAAGTTGATTGAGTAGCAATGACACTATATCATGATGGATGTTTAAATAATATTGTGCTGGTCATTGCAGCTATAACTCTACCTACCTTATATTTCTCAATGATGCCATTAGGTTGTTCCGGGGGTTGCCATCTGATATCCACTGATGTCAATGTAACTATGGGGAAATTTATACCATGTACTGGTCCAGGTACTGAATAAATGAAGAATTGTAATTGTTAATAATTCATCTCATATTATTACATATGAAACAAATACTAAAATTAAGACAGCTGGTAAAATCCTATAATACTGTTGGCTATTCACAGTAGGAAAATTGAGTGCAGTATTGATTTCAAAATGATGTGTTTGGTTGCTCTAGTTGATGCATCAAAATCAAAACATTAATTTAGTTCAGTATATGCAATCAAAATGCCTCCAATTGATGTTATGCATGGCCCAAAAAATTGTACAATTAAGTTAGACAAGAGACTTTCTTACAAAAATTAATAGATTTACTTTTTACTAATTTCACATGGAAAAAGGAAGCCTGGACTATACAGTGCACACTGTTCATGCAGTATATTCAGTGGTTAATATTGAGAGATGTTGAATTACTGCAGCCTGGTGATTACTGGCCCAAGATCACAGCAGTTGAGTTACGTAGGAGGAGTAGGAGAACAAGGAGATAACAAGATCTTTTTTCCTTCTCTGATAAATGTGATCTCATAATATTGGTTGTCTACACTGGGATAAAGTATTGCAGACCTGCAACCTACCTGATTCCTGAGTTACCGTTGACACAGCAGAACTAGCCACACCATCTCCAATCCTGGTGTAGGCAAGTGCCTTAATATGGTACTCAGTATAACCCCTCAAATCTGTCAATGTGGTAGCACTGCTCTCATTGCCAGGGATATCAATCACCATTTGTTCCTCACGACTTCCGGTAACAACCTTCTGATAGAGAATCTGTGCAGAATAGAAAGAAATACTTATTGGGATGTCATCCATAAATGGATCCAATGCTGTAGTGAAGTGCACTATGCAGTAATAAACAAGTACAAGATTAGAGGAAAACCTACTCCTCCTTTTTCCTTGTAAAATGATAAATGCAGTTTTCATAAAAAAGTGCTTTAAAATTCTAACATATTTTACAAACATTTTGAACATTTCTGGGAAAAATTTGATGAATGTAACCTGGATGAAAACTCTTTAAACCCAGTTTTGGTGAATAACCTTTGACCTTATCCTAATGAAAGACCTTTGACTTACCTTGAACCCTAAGATATCTCCATTACGGTGCCTCTGAGGAACTTGACCCCATGTAACACGAATGCTGCTGGATCCTGTCGGTTCTGCTGCCAAATTCTCAGGACCAGAACTAGGAACTACAAATGGGAAAGAATTAAAATGAAAAGTAAAATGAATTGTTATCAAAGTATAATATTTTGCAGTAATCCTTTGACGAGCATGTACTACCGTGATGTTGCAAAGGCGGAGGTAACAATGCGTATGGCGCAAAGTTCATTCATACATTCCACTCTGCAACAGCAGGTCGCTGCAGCAGCCAGTAAGAGACAAGTGCATTTCAACGCAGTAAATATGCAATGTATGCTTAAAATACGCTCTCATCAAAGGTTTACTGCAAAATATTGTAGTCATTTGGTAACATAGGCAGCGGAGGCAAGGGGACAACCCCCCTAAAAATCATAGAAGAAAAAATAAAGCAATATTTGCCCTGTCTTGCCGTAGTACAAAAAACACTGTGTTTTTGGCCCAAAATTGTAAAATTGAATCGCGCACTAGCCCACAAAATAGCAAAACAAACCTCATTTGGGGCCAAAATGGTTTGAAATTGTAATTTTTCGCAAACAAAGTCCCATTAAATCCAGAACAAAATATACTAGTCCCCCACCCCTAAATTTTAATGCTTCCTCCGCCACTGTTTGGTTACAAATTTTATTTCACATTGCCAGTTATATAAAGCTATCACATCACTAAAATAAAAAACAAACTATTTTAGCTTGTTTTTATTGACCCAAAACCAGTTATTGAGACAGCTAGTTTGCTTTTTGAATTAAATATGTATAATCAGTTCAACTTGTGCACACAATTTGAAAATACAGTCCTTCATATTCAAGGGAACTCTTCAAATTGACTGCCATATTTGGGTTCCAAGTCTCTATGGGCCTCCTCGGGCCTCATCCACCAAGTTTGCCCTTAACAAGTACAGACAGTTTAACTGCCCTTCAAAATATCAGATGCAATGCCAGTATGGATGCTTGATTGAACAATTTCTTTATCTTATTCCCATGCCAAGTTTTCAAATGAGATGAAATTATACCAACTAAACAGAATATTTACAGGGCCAACACAATGCCATTAATTCAATACACATACCTGTATCACTAGTCCTCTCAATAACAGGACTACTAATAGGCCCAGTTCCCTCTCATTATAAGCTTGTACCCTCACAGCATATTTAGTCCATTCTTCCAGCCCGGTAATGACATATTCACTTATATTTGGATCGTCTAAGCTTCGTTGTGTTTCAGCCATATTGGAACCAGCTTCCATCCAAAAAACATGATAGCCAAGAGGCTCTCCACTCCACTCACTGTCCAGAAGAGGCTGGGGAAACAAACAAAGAAATATGCAAATTCTCATGTGTATCAAATTTGATCATCTATTTATTATTATATACCTCATAGATTCCTCTCATCTGATTGGTTAAAAGTGGAGTCATTAAAATAGCTGTGCCCCCTTTTTCTATCAAGATGACGTATACAACAATTTGTGCACCATGTTCCAAAGGCACAGTTGATTCTATCTGCTGTGTGGAAAATAATTGGATAGAAGCAACCCCGAAACACAGATCGCTCAAATAATACATTGAACATTTTCCCTCTATACGGGGCGTTGATTAAGAGTGTTGAGACTATCGTAAAACAGGTCAATGAATTTGACCTCTCTTTTAATTGAATAACGATCTTTCATCATCACGCCCGTGAGTGCAGTGATTGTTTACATTCTTTACATGTCAAGGATTTATACCTGCCAAATGTCAGTTTTTAGACAAATTACTACGACCTGGAGACTTCGTCAGTGTGTGATGTTAGCACTGAAAAGGTAGGGTTTTTTTAGATCTTAAATCCGGAGAGATCGGTCCAAATTCTGCACCCTTGCTCTTGCATGCACTGTGTGCATTTAAGCCTAAGGCCTATGCAGTTACAAAGCTTGTAGGCCTTGTCAGTCAGGAAATCATTTTTTTAAAACCAATGATTTCACAATCTCAGATTATAGAGAAAGAGAAGAATCTATATTATTAACAGATTTATATATTAAACAAATATTGACTGCTTACTATTCGGGGCACAGTTTAAAATTATACGCCCTCGGTGATGTCAAAACCATGACTATGTGTACAAGCCCCTCAGCTTGGACGGGCATAGTCATGACTTTGAATCACATTTAACAAATTTCATCTTAAGCAAATCTTAATTCTTAAACAGATACATCTTTGGATCAAACAGTCAATATTTGTATACTATTTTTAACCTTATTTATTTGAAATTCATTAGGATAGTTCCATCAGGGTTATACTGCTATCCATAGGGGCTCATATAAATGATAAAGCAATGTTGTGGCACAATAACAAAATTCAGTCAAATATAGACATTTGTATGCTACATTTATTTTTGCACTTTTCATGTTCCAAAGTAGCTACAGAGAAAATAACAACACAAGAATATAATCCTGCTGTGTGTAGGTCAATGTAAAAACAGTTCCAACTTGGCAAAGCGCAAATAATTAATCCAGCGAACATTTCCCCTTTTACTGTATATTTTGGAGAGATCAATAGAATAAGGTATAAGTAAAACAGGAAGAATGCATCTATTGCTTAATGCTTTTAATGGAATAATCATACTAAATCATCATCACTCTAAGAGATCATTTTTTGTATATGTGTTATTTTGCCCACATTTGACCAATTTTAAACTATTTTCTTTTTTATATTCACAATTTTGAAGTTTCTTAGAGGCCTAATATATATAAAACAACATATCAGCTTTTTCATTTTTGTGGTAGTTGTGTTGAGCGTGAAAAGGGCAAATATTAATGTTCCGCAAAAATATTCACTTTTACAGTAGATATAGAATCAAAGCATAATATAATATAAACATCAAGATTATTAACAGTGTTTCTATAACCTAATTTCCTTGCTAATTAAGGGCTGGGGTATGAACGTTTGGACAGTATTTATTTTGGGACATCAGAGCACATCAGACATTCGGTAGAAGTGCATTCTGAATCAGGTTCGAAGAATGTCATTCTGATATCAAATAATTTTGATTTTTGAAATTACAGACGAGATTCTTCCTCAATTTAATACACATTTATGGCAAATCATTAAAATTGATATTTTTGATATTTAACAGTACTTTGAAGTAAACTTTATAAATCTGATGATTTATACAAAAGAGATTATGTAGGTGGGATGAAAAGCACCATAAAACGATCAATTGAAAATTTTGATTTTCAGGTATTGAAGATATGGATTTTTTCCCAAAACAGTAGAAAAAAATAGGTCTTTTGGGGAAAAAATCCATATCTTCAATATGAAAGGTCAAAATTTTCAATTGACGAGATTCGGCTTTTTGAAGAAACTCCCAAAGCTACATACACTTCTTAAGAATATATCATTAGATTTATATAATTTACCGAGGACTGTTATATATAAAAAATTTGAAAAATATCATTTTTTTATAATTTGTCATAAAATTTCCAGTATTATATTGTGATTTTCAAAAATGAAAATTATTTGATATCAGAAAACATGCATAACAAAGGAATTAAAAATTCAGACGGAGATGCTGAATGGCTGCACACGACTAAAGTGTCTGACTGGACAGAAAAACTGAGCTTCTTGTCTACAAAAATACTGTCGAAGCATAATAAACGCTCATTTTAGATCCCTTAAAGTAAGCCAAGAAAAATCATGAGTTGTCTAACTTCTTAATTACTTTAGTTCATATTATTTATTTTGGGATAAAGCCTCCTTGTTTATATCAACAGACAGAACTCCTGAAATAGTTACTTTTTTAATCATAAGGGAATATTTGCAAGATTTAAGACAAAGATTTGCTATAAAGTGTACTTACCACCCATCTGACTCTCAGTGAGGTCTCACTGTAGGCTCTAACTGTCACTTCCTTAGGTGATACTGCAGGTACTGTGCACAAAATACATTCAATGGGATATTTTAAGCATACAGCAAGTATTTCTAATATCAATTCAACATGAACATTGCCTCCATTTCCCCGTTTACATTTCCCCATACTTGTAATTCGACACTCTATAATAGCATCTCTGTGTGATTACCCTGTGCACATCTTGCCTTCCAAAATATATCTTTAGATTTCTGACTGCTTTTTGGCTTTAAAATGACATCATGCACACACATTGCTGTTGGATGTACAATAATGATTAGATGTCACAAAGTAAGTGCAAATTACTTCACTATTTTTGTTCATGCAAATTTTTTACACTGAACTGCTATGTTTCAAAGTAACAAGTCCTAAGTTGAATGCAAGAAGACTGTATACGGTTTGTATGACCTTCTTGCTTTTAAGCTTCAATCAAATCAATTAAAATTGTATATAATTTTCAACAGAGCACTCAACCAACACAGCAAACTGTAAACTTTTTCATTATGTGCTTTTGGCTTCTCTTTGCATGCACAGAATGCAAGAAATAACTTGGTGAACATACCAATTTATGTACACTTTTGTCATAAAAATACAACTTCACATCTAAGTGTCTTACGTCCACATATATCAACAGGTCAACATCACATCAAATGGCTAATTCATTTCTTATACAACAAAGACAATTCCTGAACATTTCAAACATTGCTTATACAAAGACCTGTTTCTGATCACATTGTCATTTTTCAAAGACATTCTTGTTTGCTTTGACTGCTATCAGTTTGCCCATCACTATTTGCTTATTGTGATTTCAACAGTCTTTCCAGTCAAGGCTCTGATGAGAATTAACTGTTTTTAATATTGAAAACTCATTTTCTCCCAAATGTTGACATTATGCTATTTCATATTGCATAACTGTTATATTTTCATGCACTTCAGATATCACAGCTAATTTGTTAAAGTTAGTTCTGATATTGAGACATTTACTGTGTTGAGATGCCAGAAGTAAACGCTTGATAGCATAACCCCACTGAGTGATGCAATCCACTAATGCAATATGTTTCCACCTGAGTTGCAATGTTTCTCTCCATCAATTATATGTTATTAAAAGTATATATACAAATACATAAAAGCAAATAAAACCACGTGATGAGAGTAGGAAGGAATTAGACGCCCTATCGTGTTGCTTACCATCTTGTAGAGTCTGTATCTTTCTGGATGGTTCGCTAGGTGAGCTTCGGTTCACAACGTTAAGTGCTATTATCCGGAATTGATAGTCTGTGTACGGGATTAGGCCTGGTACCTCATAACTATTTGCATTTGCTTCAGACAACTCGTTGATAACCTGTAAAAACAAGAAGATTAGCTAAGTGCCCATGATTAATATCCAGATATTAAAGAGAGACTGCAACAATGCTTTGCTTTGTGACAAATTGGGCTATTCTACTTGAAATTCATACACTCTCCATATGGAAGATAATAATCTACCACACAGGGGCTGTAGATTTCAAATGGAGTCACCCATTCAGGTAACCACAACTGATATTCACACACCCTGTGTGGAAGGTCAGGGTCACGTCTTCCACATGGACTGTATGGATTTCAGCTGGAATAGCTCAATATATACAATTCCATGTGATTGTGATATTGTATGCACCTAAGGCATTTCGGAGGGAAGCATGACCTAGTGGTGTTTGCTCTAAAACATTGAGACAAATAAAGCTGACACACAGAGGAATGGTATGAGTTCTATACAGAGGACCCCAAGGCTAGTAAAGCTGGCTCCTTTGTCTCTAAATAAAGACACTGGCAACAACCATTGTCTGTTCTGATAGGCGAGGTGTGACATCACCCAATCTCATATATGGACGAGGTGCCTTGTTGTGTGCATGCGTAGAATTCATTCCAAGATTTTGAATAAGGTATGTATTTTCTTATTTTCTTACAAAAAGTGAATTTGTTTCCATTTCATCAAAAAGTAACATAGATTTAAGAAGCTTATAAGTGACACAATCTGGTCCATGGGGGTCAAAGGCGGCAAATTTGAAATTGAGATAAAGGCAAAAATATGGAGTAAAAAATAATAAAATAGACATCAAAAAGCCAAGTATACTAGACCTTTGGTGTTTTCAGTATATGATAGACTAATGTTTGTATAATTATAATAACTCAATTTACAAAAATGCCTGCTTTGTCCTGCATGGACCAGATTGTGTCACATATGATTTCTGTATGAGTTTGTAATTAACCATTTGTCAGAATTTGTACAGAGAGATATTTGCTAAACATAGGAAAGCTTATTCTAATACACTCAGCTTTGTTCTGATGTGCTGCATCAGTGGCCAGCTGTCAACAAAGATTGGCGTATGTGATATCACAGACCCCGTATGTGAAATCACTGACCCGTCTTTGAAATCAGAGACATCCATGAATTACGAGTGCCCCCGAACTGAGATTATTGGCCTGAGTGATGAAAGAGCACAAGCAAGCTGGGACCAACACTATCCCAAGGCTTCATCAAATTTCTCAAAATATACAAATATTAAGTCATGTAAATCAAATTCCGATCAGGGATGAGTACCAAACAGTGTCCCTTTAATGACCGCTGCTTAAACTCTATGCTACACCCACAATGAAAATCTCTCTAAAATTTACCAAATTTTGTCAAACCTGATCAATTTATAACCCTTAAGGGCATTCAGTATTACATAATTACCACAAGATTAAAAAAATCAATCTAATATCGCGATCATGAATGTGCATGAACTAGAGCAAAAACAATGTGTAATTTGTGTTCATTACATAACCACTCTGAGCACATACTTCATACAATGGACAAAATGAAGCAGGCAGGAGGTTAATGACTTACAGATTTATGAACTGGATGTGTAACCTTCAATCTTTGTTACCACATAGTACTTTGTTACCATATCGAATGCAGCAGGTAAGAGGTTAATGCCATAATGTATACACATACAAGCGATTTGCTATCAATTGAAGGCAAATTAGATGTAATTATCATGCATGCTTGGAAACAAGATACTGCGATTAGTCGTAACTTGATCAAATGCTTCTTGGGTATTTAAGCCACATGAAACGCTCTGTGCACAAAGGTAAATTTATGAAAATCTACAACTTATTCACCCAAACACAAGGTGTATGTCAAGACCAACTGGAGAGTAGGCATGTTTGTACATATTTAACATGATTTATCATACTCAATCTAAATATGCACCTAACAATTGAAAAATCATGTTTTGGGACAAATATTGTCCAGACATGTTATCTGTACCGCCATCTATTTGGAAAAGGTAAAGGGATTAGGACGCAAATAGAGAATAAAAAGAGTTAAACAAACAATATGGAAATGTGAGAGTATAATTTTAAAGTAATAATGGCCATAGTGCAGTCAGGGTAATGATAACAGTTTGAAATATGTATGTAATATTAGCAACTTAAGGGAAGGAAAACAAGCGTCAAATTATGGAGCTTATGCGTTAGTGTATATTATCTTAGGAAGTATAAATGGTATACCTTAAGTGGGGGTAATGACATGTGTTAGACAGATGGGGTTTTAATATTAAAACAAAATATTATGTGTGGTCTGCTCAACCTCCTCTGTGCTATACCATATCTAGATTTCAAATATTTGATTAATGTTCAATTTTGTTTTCAATATTTTATGCCATATAAGGAGTGTCTCACAAATTGTATTCAATGAGTACAAACATGACTAGTATTGGTTCAGTGGTTCTTGAGATAGCATCCTTCAAATTTCAGACAAAAATAAATCTTACAAATGCATGACTTTGGTGTGGGAATACCTCTCACTGTATACAAAGACATAAGGCTTTGAACCCTTTGTGATGCTATCCGCACTTTAGAATCAAAAACCTCAAAGTGAGCCTCCAGGGATAGCGTGTAAAAACAATTGCGTTTTTTTTTCCTTTCATTCTGTTTGAGTTTGCAGTATCTGGGGCATATCATATATGAAATACGAGTTTGACATTATTTACAGGTATATGCTACCTGCGAATTTCATTTCTTAATGTATCAATTGACTGTGTCTAGGAATTCTAAGCATTTCTATTTGGCATTATCAAAAGAACATAGTGTGCAAACATTTTATAGCACTGGTGTAAATTTGAATGACAGTACAATGTTATTGTTTTCTTTAATGGGTCAATATTAGATGATAATCTTAATTGTTAAGACCTACTCAGATATTGAAATGAGACAACTGTAAACCACTTAATTTTGTGTGATATTTAATTCAATATTGAACATTGAATATGTCGGCCATTCTTTCATCATCAAATAAAGTATCCATTAGGCTAAATCCAGCAGTTTGACAGCATGAATTATGTCATGAAATCAATGCAGTACATATGTCAAAGCTTTTGAAACTTTATTAAGTGTGAGTAATAATTAGTTTATAATATCCATTTACTAAAAAATAAGTCAAAAAAATGTTGAAAAGCTTATTGAGGTAACTAATAATGAACATGAACATTGGAGAACTTTATAATAATGTGGCTAATCATTATATGTCAACATTTTGCTCATATATGTTAGCATACATATTAATTGTGACAGATTAGTTTGATTCTTACCTGCCACTGTTGGCTATCCCCTATCAACGCTTCAGTAATCCATAATGATATGCTGGTATAACCATCAAACCCAGGTCTGAACTGAAGTGTCACTGACCGGGCCTGTACGTTGGATACGGCCACATGAGTAGGCGCTGTAGGGGGCTCTGAGCAAATCAAAACAACATCATATATATTTGTGTTATTATTTGCTACACATCTTGGTGTCTTATTTTGCACTTCATGCACCTATGGGCCAGTTTCTTTACAGGAATTTCTTCTTTAGTACTAACATTAGTTACCACATCTTGCAATACTGGATACTTGCAATTACCAAACATCACATTGCACGATCATATTACTGTTTGTTTAATAATAACGAGCTGGGTAAAATAAGTTTATATCATCAGTTTTGATTTTTAAACAAGTAGATTAGTAAATGCATAAAATGTGTCAGTGCTGAAAGGGTGGATATCAAACCACAATACTGGACCCTGGGGATTGATCTGGCTTTAGTAGCTTATAGCCTATATAATAAATAAATTAAAAAATAAATAACTCAATTAACATTTAGAAACACCCCTTTATGCATTAAAGGAGTATTTCGTCATCCTAGCATCCTCTTTTATATTCTATACCAAACCTAAACAAAAGCCCAATAATGAACAAGATGATGATACACAGAATGGACCAACACACATACCTGGAGGAACACCAGATTTTACTGTTGCTGTAGAGACTTGGCCTCTTCCCACTGATGTATATGCCCACACAAAAATATTGTATGTGGTTTCTGCTGCTAGGCCAGTTATTTTATATCCTGTTTGCTGAGGTAAACGGTCTTGCTTTACATAGGTGGTTGAACGATTAAGCTCCTGCCAGCCGACCTCATATGCTGAAATTGATAACAAACTGAATTTGATTGTACTTGTCTTTTTATGATTACTTGCTGTCTATTAAAAGCTTCTCATGTTCTTCATTAATTGGAACAATAATGATTGCTATTAGATTAATTAATTAAACTAGATTAATTAATTCTATCTTTCATCTATGAACATCTATCTATTAATTCATCAAAATCAATGAAGTCTATACCTAAGATGACATAATGGGTGCTATCTACTTAAGATGTCTTTATCAATGAGTGCTATCTACCTAAGATGGTTTTATCAATGAGTAATATCTACCTATCTCAATGAATGCTATCTGCATAAGATGATTTCATCAGTGGGTGCTATCTACCAAGATGACTTCATCAATGAGTGCTATCTACCTAAGATGACTTCATCAAAGGGTGCTATTTACTTATGATGACTTCATCAAAGGGTGCTTTCTACCCAAGATGACTTCATCAATGAGTGCTATCTACCTAAGATGACTTCATCAAAGGGTGCTATTTACCTATGATGACTTCATCAAAGGGTGCTTTCTACCCAAGATGACTTCATCAATGAGTGCAACCTACCTAAGATGACTTCACCAAAGGGTGCTATTTACCTATGATGACTTCATCAAAGGGTGCTTTTTACCCAAGATGACTTGATCAATGAGTGCTATCTACCTAAGATGACTTCACCAAAGGGTGCTATTTACCTATGACTTCAATGATGACATCAATGTGCTATCCAAGAAGACTTCATTCAATAGGTGCTATCTACATAAGAAGACTTCATCAACTGACACCATCTAACTAAGATGACCCATCTATCTAAGATGACTTATTTTGCAATATGTGCTACCCACTACGTATAACTTCATCCATGCTCGATATTTAGGTGAAATAATATTTGTATACCTATACTCTCTTGTAAGCATGACTTCATTAAGATGTCTTCTTTCCATCAGAAGCATATACCCAATAAATGCTTTTAAATAACACCATGCTTGAAATTGACATTTCAATGTGGTTGAGATTATTAAATTAACAAACCCCTTACCTGTTAGGATTCCATTAGGGAATGCTGGGGGTTGCCACTCAACACGGATGGACTTGTCACCAACTTCACTGAATTTAAGATTGCCAACCGCACCAGGAACTGTGAAAAAAGGAAAAAGGATTATATTCATTGTTGAATTTAATGTCAAAATAATTATCATTACAGAGATGGGATGCCTCTCATAACATTATGAGAGTATCCACAGACTTGCAACTTAAAATTCAATAACTTTTGCATGACCTAATCACAAAATATCATGTCAAAATATTATGACAACATGACATGAAGTTGGCCTCTAACCTCCCACCATCTGGCTGATATTGCCCAACTCTCTTTTTGTCTGCTTCTTGACCCTTTTAACAAAGTTTTAATTTTCTCCTTCTCTTTAGAAAAATTCCATGACTTTGCCTTGACCAAAATCAAAATTCATACCTTTGCTCATTTAAAAGAAAACATGACTCTTTGGGTACCCAGATCTTCAATTGCTCAGTAGGGAGAAGACTTAGAGCTATAAAAATAAACATCTGGTTTGAATCTTGCTGGATTCACACATTTTTCTATTATATATTTGTGTACAACAACTTACTGTCCTCATGTGTGACCACACTCTTTGCCTGACTACTTGGTCCATCTCCTGGGTTTGTGAAGCATAAGACAGATGTTAGATAATCGGTATGTTTTCCTAACCCAGTGATGTAGCCTTCATGTTGGATTCCAGGTGTAGGGTCTGGAGGAACAATCACTTCTCTCTTCTGATCTTCCATCAGTGGCTCCCAAGCATGCAACTGAAAAAAGGGCAAAAAGAATACTAAAGATTGCTAATGCATGTGCTCTGCCAAATGGCTTTGGTACACTTATTGATTTGTCAGTGGCATGTCAAGAGAGGTGGCTTCATGGACTGCTTTTCTGAAGAAAAAAAAACATGCAAAATTGCCAATGCCATTTGAGCCACTTTAGCACCTTGGTGTAGCTAGTTTCTGGACATGTCTATGTTTGTTGATCATATTGGTCCAAGAAAATGCTACCACATTCTTATACAAGTGGTGGCTCCAGGTTCGGGGGGGGGGGGGGGGCAAGTACCATAGGGCCACTCAATGATTTAAGGTAAAATTCATAATTTTATGGTGAAATGCACAATTTCAAGATATAATTCATAATTTGAAAGTATAATTAAAATTTAAGGTAAAATTCATTTCAAAAGCGCCTGTGCAAAATACCTGCCCGAACCCCAATATTAAAAACCTTCCAAAGAATCTGGTAATATATGCTTTTTGAAGACATTAACTAATAGTTTAGTTTAATAACCTAGATTTAATTTCTTTTTGATGTAGATGCACCTCTGATTTGAATAGTGTTTCATAATTTCTCTGTGCAAGCAACTACTCCTTGATGAAACTCAACTTAACCTTATCTTAATGCTATCAAATCATCTTATCACTCAATCCCAACATGATTCACACAATTTTATAAACACCTATTCTGAATCCCATTATGCATCTACAGCTATATCTGCTTGACAAACAAAAATGGAGAACCATTTAAGAAATACAAAACAATAAGCTTGAAACACAGAGATTAAAATTCATTGATTCATCGACTGGATTCATCGACTCATCACTCACACAATTGCTAAATTCACAAAACTTCTTGCATGATTGCCGGTAATAATGACAGAACAAAGAACAAACATTAGTAATGTCAGCATATCCTGCACATTGTAATCCCATAGAAAAAGATTTGTAACAAGTATCAACATACCAAGCATTAATTCAATGCTGATTGAAATGGTCTTTAAAAAGTAAAAATATTAAGGCATACAAATTGAAAATGGAAATTGACTGCACACAAATGATTAATATGAATAACCGTTTGAAAGCATTTATTATCATGGCATCAATGCTTAATAACCTGATTTCTTCACTTTTTGGATTACATTTAAGCTTTTCTTCCTCTCATAATGCAGAAATTAAACCAATCATGTGGGTTTCCTAATATCTGTGTTAAGCCATCTCTTATTTCACTTCCATAGTATTCACATACACAATGTATGTTCATTGTTACATGTTTGTTCAGTTTGGATTACTTGTAAACCCAATTTTACATAATTGATATGATAATATGAGCAATATAAAACTTCTTAAAAGTCAGTGCTAGTTTACACCTCAAATATGTAGGCCTATACAAAAACTTGTGTCTTTAGTGTGGATTTCAAAGTTGCTCATTTTGTTTGATTAAATTGTTAAAAAATTGCACCCTGATACCCTCAAATTGTGAGGAGAGTAACAATAATGATACAAAACCTGCTGTAAGCCAACTCTCCTGTTGGCATATTCAAGTTGAAATCCATACACCCCCTATGGATAGCATGACCTTTAATCTTCTACACAGGGGGTGTAGATATCAAATAGGAAATTTGTCATGTCATCCATGGGGGTGTATGGATTTCAACTGGAATAGCACATTTTTCTCCAAATATGCACACAATTTTTTTAACATGTTTCATAAAAATTAAGCTTCTGCAACATTTACAAAATCAAAACATTGGTGTTCATTTATAATCCATGAGTGAAAACAATATGTGGCTTTTACCACATTTTATTTGTCAAATCTGATTAAGTTCGTCAAACTTTCATCTCCCACGCAAAATTCTAATACGCTTCCATATTTGGTAAAATTTCACAGAGACTTGAACATTTTCAGCGCAATATTGCATATCTGACAATCATCCCATTCATGTCATACATAGTCAGTGTACACACAGTATGAAATAGGTCTTCTCTTTCATTTCATGAATGGTTTAATAATTTAGCAGCATTCATTCCTTACATACACCCCAAGCATACCCTGGGGATGGCATAGAATTACCACATTAATCCTCTTGTCACTCTTATCATACACCCTATGGTACATCACTGGGGATACCAATTGTAGGATACAGTAGATAGGCCAGTTCAATAATAACACATTTTCCCTTTCATTGTGACAAGTGACAGCTCTTTTTAAAGCAATTTGCAAATTTTTTTACAAATTTAAGTCATTACCAATGAAGCACCATCAATAATGCCTTCCTTTAACAACATAATATTTCTGGAACAAAAAAAGATTTTTTAATACATTTAAGCATTCATTAAGGATGAAATGGTTCAGTAAATCAATCCCCCTTGATATTAAGTCCCCCTGAATAGTCATGGTTATTATTTTGTTCACTTCCAAATTCATATCAAAATTTGTTCAATTCCATCATAGTGCATAGCTTCTTAAAGGGGTATGAAAAGCTATCAAAATGCCACATTTCTAAAAACATTTTGGTTATGCACCTCAGATAAACAACACCGGCTTCATATAAAATACATTTTTCCTACCTTATACCCTTGGTTGATGCCATGCACAGTCTGTGGATGAGGCGCTTCCCACACGAACCTTATGGCCGTGGAATTCATTGCAACAGCGATAACATTCTGCGGTGCATCTGACGGAACTAGAAATAGAGAGAGAGAGAGACGAAGACATAAAATATAGCCCCATATTGTGTAAATACATACAAGGTGTTAGCCTTCTCATTGACATGACATACTTTAATCAAGTATGCCTAGCTTGATATCAAACGATATCAAATACCCACTTGTATTACTGTGACATAAACTTCAGTATCACACTTACCAAACATGTGGCAAGTTTTTGCTGGCAACATAGACACTCTAGCACTCTTAAGTTACTCCTCGAAGAGCAATTTTTTGTGATTATTAACCATATACAGAGTGTTGCCTCTGTTTTATGTCAAATATCACATTACTGTTGATGGGCACATGTGTTGGAACTAACAATTTACAAATGTGGGTCAGGTGACCCTCTCTGATTACAAATTTTGGGTTAAATTAAAACAAACTGAGAGAAATTGTTAAAGGCACAAATGTTATAAGGTATACCAAGTATTTGCATATAGATATTTGTCCATATATCCCATCATGCACTATTCCATTGAATAGTATTGCAGTATTCATTCTCATCAAGGTATGACATCTATGCAACAGATTGACAGGGGAAGTGATGCCCTGAAATAGTGCATCATGGGATGTAAGAACAAAAGTGGCAATGCTGAACAATTTGAAACATTTTAAAGCAATATCATAAACCACATTTTCCCTATATCCAATAAGGCCCTATTCCAAGGGGTACTTCTGCTAGTTATATTCTCATTCTGATTCTCATATCTGAATATGAAAGTTGACTCTGCTTGCTGCATTTAAACCCATACGTGGAAATGAGTGTGTAATAGTGCATCATGGGATATAGGAACAAAATGTTTTATATAAAAATATTTATACAGGTCTTGTGGTTCTTGAGTTAAGGCCAATAATATATCAAAACAAAGTTTGAGGCTTTTCCCCATTCCAACGAAAATGACACCCCATATGTAAATTAAGCCTTGGGTTCTCCAAAACCATTCCTCTTATGTGTCAGCTTTATTTGTCTTAATATTTGAGTGCAAACACTGTTAGGTCATGCTCCCTTCTGACCCACCTTAAAGACAACACCCAATAGGAACTATATTTTGACAATTTTAATATGTCAATGCAGCACCTTGGATCAAATGTTAACATGCAACATGGCTCTTATAAAAGTCTCTTACTTGGATAAATCATACTGTTGTATATTACATATTGAGACTATTTATAACATATTCCATACTGGTTTGTGGATCATCATGTATTGCAGCCATTAGCTAAATCATTTTATACCCATTACACATACACTGACCCAATTAAGGTAAAATGTACCAATATGGGGCTCCGATCAAATTATCAGTCCCTAGGTGTGTGACATTATATTCCAATAGAAAATTTCATAGAGTAAAAAGTTGTGGGATTTACATCAAAATCGTGCTTGGTTTTGCATAGGAAATGAATCAATCAAATAAACTTTGCATAGTAGCCACACCAAATGAATCAATCAAATAAAGGGGGATATAAATGTATTCCCATGGTAAGGTAGCCACACCAATTTGATTTTTTTTCATTATGATGGTAAAATTGATATATGATCATGCTTTGTTCTGAATGGTGTATCTAATTAACCCACTTTCTTGTATGCTCCCTCTTACGGTATACTTGATTCAATTAAGAGGGGCTCTTAACACAAGTGACCATAGGGGTATGTTCCCCTGGAAAGATACCCCCTTTTTGGATTTTGCAGCTCCAAAACTCCTAAATTTGACAAAAACAATGCTCCAAAAGACCCTTGATTTTGATCATTTCAGCTCTAACAGATCCCTAAGTTGCTCATTCCTCATATTTCTGGGTTGTTTTTTTCAGGTGATTTTCAACCAGAAAGTCAAGGACCCTTGACTATGACTGTTCGCAACTCAAAAAGCCCCCTCTCACCGATATGCCGTCAGCTCCCAAAGACCCACCACCTCAAAATTCCGGGGAGAGCATACCCACCAAAATTATGATGTGCCCTCCCCCAGGCCATGATTTCCTTTATTCTGCTTCATGATTCTTCTATGTGTCTCTCTGTCTCTCACATTTATTTCATTCATTCTCTGTCTATCTGTCTTTCGCTCCCTCTCCCCTTTCTCTTTAAAAAAAAACTTGTCTGTTTAGCTGATTGACTCTCTATCTTGCAACAAACATGGTAAAGATTACTTTTATCATTTTGTGCGCATTACAGAGCATGCAGCCACTGTGACATCTTCACTTTATCACTGTGGAACATACATATCTCAAAAGCAATCTAATAAATGAGAAAATTACAACACTGGAAGTAGCATTTTAAAGGGCAATATAAACATGGCACCAATACATGCTATAGTATGGCTCTACACCATACAACCTTAGGTATTTCCCTTGTTGCCTATCATCAATGTGAACATGGCACCAATACATGTATGGCTCTACACCATATTTGCAGGCTTGTTGCCTATCATCAATATGAACATGGAACATTTGCAGGCTTGTTGCCTATCATTAATGTGAACATGGCACCAATACATGTATGGCTCTACACCATATTTGCAGGCTTGTTGCTTATCATCAATATGAACATGGCACCAATACATGTATGGCTCTACACCATATTTGCAGGCTTGTTGCCTATCATCAATGTGAACATGGCACCAATACATGTATGGCTCTACACCATATTTGCAGGCTTGTTGCCTATCATCAATGTGAACATGGCACCAATACATGTATGGCTCTACACCATATTTGCAGGCTTGTTGCCTATCATCAATATGAACATGGCACCAATACATGTATGGCTCTACACCATATTTGCAGGCTTGTTGCCTATCATCAATGTGACCATGGCACCAATACATGTATGGCGCTACACCATATTTGCAGGCTTGTTGCCTATCATCAATGTGAACATGGCATCCAATACATGTACATGGCTCTACACCATATTTGCCGGCTTGCTGCCTATCATCAATGTGAACATGGCACCAATACATGTATGGCTCTACACCATATTTGCAGGCTTGTTGCCTATCATCAATGTGAACATGGCACCAATACATGTATGGCTCTACACCATATTTGCAGGCTTGTTGCCTATCATCAATGTGAACATGGCACCAATACATGTATGGCTCTACACCATATTTGCAGGCTTGTTGCCTATCATCATTTCAACAGTAACAGGTGATACTTACCTCCTTCATTTGTTCTCACACGAACAGGATCGCTATACGCGCCCACACCAGCTCCGTTGTAAGCAGAGACTTGTATCTCATAACGTGTCCATGTGATGAGGTCACCGAGGGTCACGGATGTCCGGTCAATGTCATCTATAACCTCTTCGGTGTGAAGCTGATTGTACCCATCCAGTTTGTAGCGAATCACATAGCCTCGCAGCTGACCATTCCAACTGTCTTCTGGCGGTTTCTTTGATAAGAGAAAATGCAACTTTTTAAACATTTTGAAACATTTCATTAAGAAAAAAAATGGGATTTGTATTGATTTTTCTATTCAGTATTTATTTTATGTTTATATCTACTTTTGTTTTGAATTTCAGCTCTAATTCATTTGGCAAGTATTTGAAATCAAATGACACAGCATGACGAACGCTCACATACAATGCGTGATGCAGAAGTGAATCCAACTCACTCCTGATTGGTTGATATTTACAATAACATCTTTTGTTTGGTTTGATCAGTACTTTTGCTCCGCCCACATTTTATCCTTTGAAATACGATTGTGTACTGTTGTATTCATTCAAATCTTGACATATTTACAGAAGCATTTCCAATTTGAGTGATTACAAATAATCAAGATCAGTACTTTTGCTCCGCCCACATTTTATCATTTTGAATATGGTTGTGTACTGTTGTATTCATTTTGAAAATGGTAATCTCCATTATTTTAAATCTTAACATATTTGTGTAGCAAAAAGCAATATCATTGGATACAGTTTTAAAAGCTTAACAAGCATGTTGTAGACAAGGCAGGATAACATAATGATATACATAGAGAATTAATTGTCAGCTATCACCTTACAAATTGCTTAATCAATTATTCAAATATCCATTTACTATCAAATGGTTAATTTTCACTAAATTGTGTAATTTAAGCACACTGTAAATTGAAAGTTATTTTACTGTTTCATTCATTTTGTTTTTGTGAAGCCCTGGATATAAACAGTGCATGCTTTTTTGGTCTCTTTCATTGTTTTCAAATGTTAGCAGTAAAAATTAATATCACCACGAAAATACTAAAGTGTGAAAATTGGAGGGTTTTGGGGTTGAGTAACCTTACCTGCCATTCAACAATAATTGAGGTAGTGGAGCTTGCACTGGAAACAACTCCCTGAGGAGGGTCATCTGGAGCTGCATACACAAAAATACATGTCTGTGTTATGATGAGATTCAATAAGGAGTATGTGGGGAGGGGTAAAGGAAGGGGAGGCAACACCACCTGGCATGGTGGAGCTTGTACTGGATACAAATCCCTGATATAATGAACAACAAAAAAACATGTTTGTGTTATGATGATATTCACTAAGGAGAATAGAGAGAAGGGGAAAGGAAGGGATGGCTATTAAACAACATTTGATCAGGCATGAGAATGATCATCCATGAAAAAACCTGAAAAAGCATGTGAAATGAGGCTAAAAAGGCCAAAAACGGGCTAAAATTAATAGTGCGGAAATTTGGACCACAAAAAGGCATGAAATCCTGTAAAAGCAGAAAAATTCTTATGCCTGCATGTGTTGTTGAGGTGGTACCAGAGAAACCTGATACTCAGATATTGATTATTTAGTACTGACCATTGACCTTTATACCCCCAATGACCCCAGAGTGACTGTTGATCAAACAAATATTATGTAAATAAAATCATAGGCACTGATCCCAGGGCACCTAGGCTTATGGAATAGAGTGACTGAAATCAGTGACAGCTATGGAAGAGCTAGAGCAAATTGTAAAGATATAAAACAGAACTAGACATTGCGGAATCAACTCTTTATCTATGAACACAGTTTAACACAGTTTAACAACAACAAAAAACAAACAAATAACAAAAATGAGCTAGTCCAGTTGCAATCCATATACCCCCTATGGAAGATATGACCTTAATGGGTGACTTCATTTGAAATATACACTACCTGTGTGGAAAATGAAGGTGATGTCTTGCAACTGGAATAGCCTAATGTCTATAGAGAACCAATGTATCTCTATGGGATCACCTTGAAAATAAGGATCACATTACAGAACCCAAAGACATATGTACATACTGTATTGGCCCCAATCATGCACAAATGCTCCTACTCAGACCACGTAATTGAAGTAACCAACCCCAAGGCACTATGTCATTAATATATAACAAATAACACAACAGCTGTAGCCCTTATTAAATCCTATACATACATAAATAAGCCCCGTGCTGGCGATGAGTGCAAAATTGAAACACATTTTACAAAGATGTTTCTTAAGAATTTCTCAAGACTGCATATAAAATTTGCCTGTGGAATATATTCAAATGAATATAACATTTACAAACATGCATAGTTTAGTTTATTGGAGTTCCTGAGATGAGAGTTATGCAAAAATGTTGATTATCACACCCTTTTACGAGGCTTATCCCTGTGTGTTAAGGATTTGAATTCCAACAGTATAGCATACACAAATTTGGATTAAAAATATCTCCAGGAAATTACACACCTCGATGTTTGGATTAATTCATAAAATATAATATTTTATCCCCAAAACAGCGATATACATGAGTTATTTTGATGTTAACATTTGCATAAGTTACATAATTCAATCACCTTCTTTGCTGATGATAAAGCTATCACATCATAGCCTACGGCATCCATCATATATATTATGTCTTTAGCATACTGATTTTACAGCGGCAGTAAGCTAGAACGTAGATTTAAGCAATACTCCTGTTTTCCTAATCCCCTGACACATATTTTGAGAAGCTTTAATTCCGCTAGTGTAGAAATGTCTACTGAATATGCAATTTTAATGGGTGTTGAGGGAATCAACTCCAATCTCACATTTCCGACTTCTTATGTGATTCTTTGCATCGTCACATATATCTTGATATACTCTTGATATACCTGCGTTTTAAATATGTGTATGGATTCTTAATTATGTCTGAAATGTTTGACAAAAATTCCTGACTAAAATATTACAAAATTTGACACATATCTTGAACACATATGCAATTATGAAAATTTTAAGTAAATATGCAAATTAACAAGTAAAATAGTTTTATTTTGTATCTCAGAGTATTTACAACAAACAAAGAAAGAAAGCAAGCAAGCCAGCCCCTGACAAAAAATTACACATTTTCCCAACGTATTTGGAAAAATTTGGCAGTGCTGTAGGATTTATTCACACCTAATATAACTGCTTTAGTTCATTTTCAGTAGTGGCTTCATTAAAAAAAATAAACACCAAAATATTGGTTTACCATTGTTCTTTGAGGAAATGGTTATGGGAAAATCAAAACAAACAATTCTTTTCTTTCAGGTATATTTTTTAAATCTCAAGACCGATAAGACCCCATAAAGTATACACTTTTCATTTTACGGCCTGTTAATACTTGCAAAGCCAGCGTGACTTAGAAATGGATTGGGAGGGAGACACTTAGAGTGCACTGTAAGTCTGTCTACCTTCCTTTTAGCCAGTCTAGTTATCTCAATTAGTTAAGCACTGGACTCACTCTGCTGCTTGTATGTGTGCTCATGCATGTTCAAGTTCCAACAGAATATTCTTGTGAATAAATATTGAGCAAGTTTGAAATTCTCTTGGACAAGAATTGATGGGACAAGCATTAACCGCCAACTGTACTGGTCATGTACATACACTAGTGTATTCTCTTCTTTTATAGACATATAAAATGACTTCAGTAATGTATTGCATTGCTATTATTGTAGAAAATGTGCAAAAAATGCCCAAAATAAAATATGAATATGGTCCGATTGTGTGAACTTACGTTCTTCTGGTAGATGTACAGCGTTGCTGGTGTCGCTATCCGGACCTCTGCCAACCCTATTTTCAGCTTTGACACGGTACTGGTAACGTCTAGATGGCTTCACACTGGTCACTACATGGCGTGTGACTTGAGGATCAAGATTGGACTCAATCTCCATCCATGATCCATCTAAAGAATAGGAATATAATGAGAAAACAATGAGTCACAAGTATTGATTGTGGTGGTTTGTATACTGAACATTTAAATGTCTAACTCTTTAGTAACTGAAAATATTGGTTTGTACCAAAGTGATTACACCCAGAGAGTAGTGTCTCAGAAATGCACCACGTGTAATGCTATTGTAAATCCGCTATTTGGGTTTGGTACACATAAATAACAAAATAGTGTGCTACCTGCATTTATTGACACGATATCAAACGATAGCTTGTTATGAATTCCCATCGTAAAAGCCTATCCCACAAGATAGCTTGAGAGTTAGAAAGAATTGCTTAGGTGAACAACACATTTTGCACCCGAAAACCGTACTTTTGTAAATTTGCATTCATTTTGGAGGCTCAATTTGAAAAAGATTGGAAGCAAAGTTGAAAGGGTGGTATTGGCTTTAGAGTGTGCTCAACAATACAAGAAATAAGACAAAACCTGCCACAAGTTTGGTGTTCTGACACAAAAGTCATCTCACTTGAATACCAATCCAATCCAAAAGCAAAAGTCATTCATGGCAATAGCTTTTGGGTGAACAACATATGTATTGCTTTGAGAATTGGTTTCAAATCCATCAAAACAAGTGAATAAGAGACCTTGGAATACAAGACTGAACAGATTCGCAGTGTATCTATCCAGCAATGCTATGCTTCCAGGATGCTGCAGATGGCACCACAAACAACACAAACAGATGTCATCTACAGGGACTTCACAAATGAATGACCTGGATGGTCCCTGGTGGACCAAGATTTATATAACACTTTCAGAAAGCATGCATTCACACGTGCACAAATGGGGTCTGGTAGGTTGGTGGGTGGTAGCTGTTTTTGTGGTGATGGTGAGTTGAGGTAGTAAGGATGGGAATTCTGTCACATCCATGGGTTGAGGAACAGATCAAAGTAAAAGTACTATGGAAGAGGAGGATGAGGAGCCAGGAGGGAAGGGGACAGAGTATCAAGCAGTTGTCAATGGATAGATTGAAGGATTTTAGATCTGTTCATGACACTGGAATAGAGAAAGATAACAAGTTGAATTGTTTATTTATAACAATTCAGTCAGAGACCAGGCAAAAACCCAATAGTGACTGAGCACTTAATTAAAGGGTGGTCTAAATTGTTTGATGTAATGAAAAAAGAAATGATTTGAGGCATGTTTGTAACCACAACCCTTTCCACAATTTGCTTCATAGAACATGTTAATAATTACTACAATTTACTTTTGCACTGAAAAAAGATGAAAATAACTTGCTGCATTGTGATTTCATGAATGTGAACTTCTTGTGAAATTCTTGCTCTCCAAATTGAGTTGTATATCGGAGTATACAAGCTGATGACCAATTCTCAATTAGGTTCTAGCCAATTCTGCCAAATCAATGAATGTGTGAAATAAAAGGAAGAGTATTCATGACTAAAGCTAATGACTGACAGAAATTCAGTTTTAGGTTCTTAACAACCAGATTAGGTACTTCAAATCAAGGTCAGAATGGAAGTAAATCAACCTCAAAAAGTGTTGAAAAAAAACCTGTCACAATAGCCTTTTATTTTTGCTACAGGTTGATCTACACAAAATCAAAGCTAATCAGTTTCCTTCTTAACAAATGTACACCTGTGATTTAACTTAGAGAATGAGAATTTTTATTTTGGTACTTAACAACGACAAGGTCCAAGATTTTGAGTAGTGGATGCGGCCGGTATCCATCAAGGTCAGAATGGAAGCTAAAAATTACACAACCTCAGTTAAAAATTTTGTTGTAAACAAAAAGCAAAAACTGTTCGTCATAAAAACTCCCTCATTTATAAAATGCGAAACTTGTTTACAACTTCACGTATTCTTTGCTACAGGTTGTTTACATAGCGCAATACATACCTCTACACAAATTATCAAAGAAACTAATCAGCCTGATAAACGGCACCGAAATCTTCGATTGTCCAATCAAAATGTACACCTGTAGACCATCCCATGACTAAGAATTCACTTTCACATAGCCATAGTGCACACACTCAATGTGTTAATATTAGGTGCCAGCCAGAGGCACAAATCTCTATTGCTGTGCCTTGATAGTACTCGTTGTGCACACACAACACTTGTCCAGTCAGTCCCCTAGCATTTGATTACACACCTTGTGAAAGCACTATGGCAGGTAATCGAAATGCTAGCAATCAATGAGTGACAAAGTGGACGCACCAGAGAGAGAGGCTGGACTTGCCTCTTAGTAAGGCCGGTCATTGGATTTGTTACGTGGCGAGTGCTTTGTGGCTACTAGGGTAGGCTATGGTCAATGGTAAAGGTAATGAAATTAGCCATTCTTGGTCTATTCAACCAAGTAGGTCAATGGCAGGCAGGCAGGCACAGTGAATGGCTTTGGTTTAGAGCAGGAGGTTTTGTAGGTTTGACTAGATCATTGTCAACAACCACATTTTGACATATTTGTATTCATTTCATTGCCCGCCAAGTCCTTGCCATTACTTGGAAAGTATGGAAATAAGCCATTTTTTGTTCAACTGACTTGATAGGGTAATGGTACACAACTTCCATTTTGATATTTTCATTAAGCATCTGAAGATTCAAGTCAAGTCAAGTCAAGTCAAGTAAAACTTTATTAAATCCACAAGGGAAATTACACTCATGAGTGCTCATACATACAAAACACATAATTACTACAAAATATCATATCACATCAAAAACACATTGAAAAAGATGAAGCTCTGTCAATTACATGTTGTTACTAAGAACGGCACCCCGTGTGTAGTTAGAGTTATGAAGTCTAATAGCTTGTGGAACGAAGGAGGAAAGATACCGGCTTGTCAAGGCAAAGGACAAGCGCATCCGACTAGATCTGGGAATCAGCTGACATGAGAAACGATCGTGGAGTGGATGACCAGAGTCATCCATCACATCAGTCAGCTTCTTAAGCAGTATTCAGACTTTTTATTGTACGTACAATATTGTATGTAACATATATACGTTATTTAATCTATTGCCATTCTATTTCCAGTAATGTTTAAGTTCTAACGAATGTTTGATGATGAAAAATCGATACTGCTAGATATTGTATGTAACATATTATCGATTTTTCGTCATCAAACATTCATAGAACTTAAACATTACTGGAAATAGAATGGCAATAGATTAAATAACGATATATGTTACATACAATATTGTAGCATAATACTCGAGTCTGTGGGCGCTTTACTCAACAGATCAGCATAAACAGCTTCGCGGTCCCGTCTTGACACACCTATAATCCTTCCAGCTCCATTCACAGTACATATGTTTATATTTGACGACTTTTGGGAGTATACATAAGAGAATTAAAAGGAAAAAAAATATCAAAATAGTCCCCCCCCCAATAAAACTAGGTTCATTCATACAGCTGCATCCATCTTTTGTGGTTGTTCCGTAACATTTTGTGTGTTGTCTCCTTTGCAACTGGTTGAATGCAAGCAAACATACCAAAAATGCAAACAAACACTTACCATTTTCTTTCTGATCAATGATGTACCTAAGCAATGCTGTATTTCCATCAAATGGTGCAGACCAAGTCACTTCAATGGCTCTCATTACATCAGTGCTAATCACCCCTCGCACCTGTACAGGTGCGTATGGCAATTCTGTAATGAAAAAAGAAACATATAAGCATTATCAAACTTTCATGTATTGTGCAAAAGTTTTTTTGGATCAAAGTTAAGCTCAATTGCAGAGGAAAAAAGGTGCTTTTTATTTTTATTTTTTTCAGCTTTCTGTAATGAAGATCTATAAAAAAAAATACCAGCAAAATGTACATATTTGGCCATGCACCTGTCACTAACTATTGCTTTTCTTTTTCTTTCAGCAAACTGTCTAATTGAATTAACCCAATGTGAATTTTGAATGGTTGCGTAAAGAAAGAGAGGAATATACACATTTTGCCAATTCATCATCTTATTTTTTGTCTTACAGTTGCAGAAATAGAGCTTTGAGTCCCCCAAACCACTGTTGCAGCCAAAAGTTGCACTAGATCTCAACACCGATCATGCAGACATACATGTACCCTAAAGAACGATTAAATTAGAGCATGCATTATATGTTAAAATCTGAACAATCATGAGGCAACTGAGATAAATTTGTTGAAATAATAAGAAAACAGATCACTTCTGCAGGCATCAAACTTAGATACCATGTAAAATATATGTGTCTAGATTTTGGTATGCTTACAAACCTACACATGCTCCCAATCCAAATTGGTTTGGATAATGACTTGGATATGACTTAGAGTGGATTCAAATCAGATTGGGCCAAATGCTCTGCACATCAATTCATAAATCTTGTTACATGATAGTATGTGCTTAATTCAGATTAGTCTAGAACCAATATTAAAAAATCTTGTTTTTTACAATCACTTTTATTCAATTGCTGTCTTCCTAAGAGCATTGTTTTACAAAGTTAATCTAAATGATCTAGCACAGGGCTATTAATCAGAGTATAGAACAAATGCCATGCCAATTGGTTTTTATAATGTAAAGTGTTGACGACACAGATTCAAATTGCATTGTTAGTTGAGACGTCGCCTTAACTCCAGGCCACAAGTTGTAGTCCTGTTTATTTGTCTGTTTGGAAATGTACTTATGTCTGCCTGGAAATAAGAGATGGTAGTATAGATGTACATATATGTGGGTGTGTGGTTGTGTTTCAACATAACTAAATCAGCAAAAATAGAACAACTGGTGCGCAGTGTGTATTTTCAGGATTAGAATCACACAGACAAAAGCAAAATAATGTCATTATTTTCTTTCATGAATTGAGTGTGGTATGACTAGGTAATAGACTGTCACAAATAGATTCTACAAGTCCCTTAAGGCAGACTACCGAAATTTCTATTGAAAAAATATATGGTGTTCTTGCAGCAAAGAAGATTCTCTAACCTTAAAAAGGGATGTTGAATTCAAAGAACCATTGCATACACCCAATCCTGGGAGTTTAGCATCATTTGAGTGCATTTTCATGCCAATTTCATGTATAATCACAATGGTAATAATGTTATATTGTTCCCTTTTCATATAAAATTGTAACCTGTGTAGCCTGCACTTGGCATACTCATCTATAAGGTTAACTCAAGAACAATGTATAAAGTTTCTCCAATATACAGCCCCTTCTGGCGAAAATAAAACCTCCGTCGTGTCATGCCATCGTACCAATAATTGAAATGACTTTACATCCCGACTTCACAGCCCTGACCTTGGGATCTAATATGTGTCACATATGGTCCATGTTAATATTGACAGGACTCGCAGTGTTACATATATTTCCAGTTGCCCGAGTTGAAACCACTAACTCTTTGATTAGTTAATTACACATCCGTTAGCGATTATCGCGCAGGCAGATTGTCGCCACGCCACTATGCTAGTGCAATACCCAAACTAACATTATTGGTTGAACCTTTGTACCAACAAATCAAAATTAATTTTTAAAGTTTAAACCATTGAAATTAGTGTCTCTGACATAATGCAACATGTATATACTAATTTCATTCTTCAAAATTCATTTTTTGTACTCATTTCCTATATAGTCACAAACGCAAAAAAAATACAAATACTTTTGTCAAAATGTTATGTGTGTAGTTGATTTGGCGCAGCGCATGGGGTAGTATGACAGATAACTACAGTTTGATTCCTGTGACAACATTTTGCATCTCTAATTGCATTCCACTTTCTCCTCAATAAGCGCTCATCTGCGTCTATATTACTCCACTGAGGCCGGTCCATGTGCAAGACATTTTAGACAGCTAATGTGTCGTGTTATGATTTGGCAAAGTATTATTACCATGTTGAAGTAGGAATTAACAGGTTCCTAATGGACGCCATGGGTCCTATCTAACAGTAAGAATTAATGACCCCTCATGCACTTGCTATTTTACGCTAAAACACAAAACATAATTTTCACATTATTGTGAAATGTGTGCATAATTTTTTTAGATTCATTATTCTTTTATTATGTAAAATAAAGCTATTTTTGATGATTGAAGAAACCTTTCTAATCAACATTATGGGTCCTATCTTACAATTTCATGAAAATGACTAGTAATTTAACAAAATTACATTTTTTCTCATAATTTTGTTTTCTTTATAGTATTTTTTAAACCTTTTGTATTATGCAATGAATTTTGTGATGACTATTTAGGTTAATAAATATATATAGACCACATAAATTTGACATGTGCTTCCATAATTACTTTTGTGAAAAAACTAGAACATGTACTTCAATGCTCCAATGGTCAGCATTCAGAGTCTCAGCTCTACTGGACAATTTCAAAACAATAAATTAACTTACTAAATTTCAATTGATTCTTTCGTGGGAAAACAACAGCTTTGCAAATATGAACTGAAGAGCATTAGTAGAAATCTTGCTGATAATTCCACAAAGAAATCAATACCACATGGGATATCCATTTCATTGCAAATTTATTTACATAATTGATCATTTATCTATCTCCTTTTCCCCCATATCAACAGATATCCACACCGAATAAAATTTCATAACACAGTAAGACTAGTGCCAGAAATGGATGGCAAAGAAAAGAAAAATTTGCTCCAAAATTTGCTCCCGATTTCTCCATGCACTTGTTCTAATTATGCCAATCTGGAAGCATTTAACACAATTGTCCAGGGTTTTAAAGCAAGCTACATGGAAACCTTGTACCAAACCGTGAGCGCACAATGTCGTATGTGGTACTGCGCATACAGCAATCTATACCCAACATTAGCACTTGCCAGCTGTGCATGCATGTAACAGACATGGGCGTCTCAAAGTACGCTTGTCTACAAAGACGTAGCCATTTTGGAACAGGCGTATGATGGGTTTTTGTGCAAATGCTTTGCGTATTTGACCATGATATCATATTACTCTTATAACTGTATTACACACTATATTTCAAATGTTACAGGTCTTACTTTTAAGTAACATTTTCTGGCTAGATGACCTTTAGACACGCATTAAAGTTCCCCCAAGTACCTTCGTTCGATATTTCCAAAGTGCTGAATGTCAATTTGGACAAATATTCAATACCAGAAAAAATTATTTCTTGGTTACATGTTTTTCTCTCTGAACAGAAAATACTTCACTATTCTAAATAACCATGTTTCGACAAAATTAAATTCTCTGTTCTAAAAATAGCTCACAATGACAAGAAGGTATTGCAATATAATTTGCAACCTTACATTGCTTACAAATTTCATGAAGGTATAATACTTGCACAATTGAGCTAACCTCATTTCTATAGCAGTTTAATATAGTATGGCATGAGGTTCTCTAAAGCTGTGTGATATTTGCAACATGAAATGCAGTATTGGGAAATAGATGTGATGTAAGGTAATGTAATTTATCTGTTCCGGTTCCATTTGGGTCATCAATAGCTATTGATATTGTAGATGCTGCTATAATGTACACAAACGATAAGGATAGTTTACCTGTGACATATATACACTTGCTGAAATGTTTGTGAAAAGGGTTGCTGAAAAGGGTTTTTTCCGGGGGTTTTTTGTATTTGTATTAAAAAGTGTCTCTTAAAATGTGCGAGTAACAACATAAAAAAAACAAGCTTGTTCCACTCACAAAAATTTTGATGAGTTCAATAAAATCTTTGAAACCCTTTTCCTTTGATCAGGGAGTGCTGACTATTCATTAAATACATCAACATGCATCATTGCTATTTCCTTACCAATGATAACTAAAGATGCACTGCCAGTGTCCCCTCCTGCAACTGATAACACCTCACATATGTACATTCCTGAATCAGTAGGCCTGGCATTCTTAATCTCCAAGGATCCTGTATTCAATAAGTTCCTGCGTGTATCTGCGCGCGTATCAACTAACACGTTATCATGGTACCACTTGACGACCACTTGTACAAGAGGATCATGTTGTACGATGCAGTCGATGGTCGTCATCTGTCCAAGCTCTACTTCTGTGTCTTGGGGTTTAGTTGTGATCACAGTACGTACTAAAAACAGACAAACAAACAAACACACACACATAAATCCATTATTCTCAAAGTTCTATAACATTGCAATACAAATAGAAAGTATTTCACATTAGAATTTATATTATACTTGAAGCTCACAAGTAAGTGATATGAATAATACATACTGCAAAAGATATTGATGCTATATGGGTTCAATGTGATATCTTCACAGCATTAATCTTGTATGTACATACTGATGGATAACCATTCTGCCAGCCACTCTTCTTCAAGTGTCACATTATACAGATACTTCAAATTTGATAATAAATGCCCATGTTAAATGTGATAGCTCTTGCATAATAGTATATACTCAGAACACACAATTGCCACATCATAAAACACATGCACAATAATTTTGTGTTTATGAAATACAGTTATGTTCATTTCAGGAGTGTGTGAAATATGGGGCCCTGAATCTCTAAGATTTGTAAATAAATAGCAGCTGAATCTGTCTTAGGAAAATTAACTCTACCAAGTGTCACATTATACATATGCTACTAGCAAGGCCTACTTCAAAATTGATAATAAATACCAATGATAAATTGGCTCTTGTCGCAATCACATGTCATTTCAACACAAATAAATCACCATAAATCATCTATATTGTAATTTCTATATATGAAATATTATTATGTTCATTTAAGAAGTGTGTACAACTTGTGATCAGTATCTCCAAGAATTGAAAATATATCCCAAATACATGTTTGAATATCTGTTTTAAAAACATGAAATGAATGTTGTGTCTGAATCTACTCTCATGTAATATCTGTACATTCTTTTCTTGCTCAGCTTTTAAGCGGTGGCCCCAAGCCAGTGCATTCCGTGTCGGGCTAGCAAACTTCCAACAATAAAGACCAGACAGGCCACTAGATTTTTGAGCCCAATATAAGTCATATGTAATTATTGTCCATGATGGGCATAATTGGACAGTTTCTGCTCCACTTGTCACCTGTGTGTAAATTTTTATTTTTATTTAATGATTTTTCGTCTACTAGTATTTATTCTTGCATTGCAAACAAGTTGGAAATATACAGCCACTTTTTACAGCGATAGTAGGCCTACGTACTACTTCCAACCTCTTTTTGCTCTATCTGATAATGACAGCGATACAGCAAATACCGCATACTTGAACTTTTGGAACTAGATTTAGGAAGGACTACTGACTTAACTTGTGTTAGTGACTTCACTCTCTACATTGAGTACACGCAGTACAACAATTAAAAATGTTAAGGTATACTTGACTTAGAGTGGCACACACAAGTAGCACATATTAAGTTTGCTAATTGGTAGTCTCTGACTTTTAAGTCACACTGTAACATGCTTCTTTATTTTGCACTTTTTGCAGTAGAACATATTGAAAAAGCTGGGGCAGTAAATTTATTGTAGCGACAGTAGATTTGCCATTTCACTGGCCCGGAGGGCCAGTAGAAAACTGAAACCTAAGTAGTCTGTCGCTGGAATTAGCTGACTATAACATTACTTTATTATTGCAATTTGTTCTTGTTTTTCTAACTTGGTATATCATTAAGTTGGTCCTGATTCTGGGATGTTGGTCCCTCTATAGTGTGTCTCGTCTGGAGTTAAGTGGAATACCATGTTGGATTTGGAATGCGTTTACATGGCGTCACTAGCGTATGGACAAATTGTTTTCTATGCACATGTGTGTATGCGTCGCGGGATCAGATTAGCATGCGCGATTCAAATCTACCACTGCAAAATCCACCATGGTGTTACTCTCAACTTGATAGGAGACAGACTATAAGCATTTGAGGGCCAACTTTATGCATTTCAAATGTTTTAGCTGTAACACTCGATCCCTAGCTCCCATCTCTTATAACCACATGTTGAGGGAGTACTCACCATACACCCCAAGATTGACAGTAGCATTAGCTACTCCAACCCCATTGTCTGCAATGCACATGTAGATCCCAGTGTCTGAAGTAATAGTGTGATCAAAGATCAGATCACCCCCTTCCAGACTCATTCGACTTGCATCTGTGATGGTTTCCTTTGTAGCTATTTCAATGCCATCTGGATTCAAAAGTCAAAACAAATGAACAATTATTATTTAAATCAATTCCATTTTCCTGAAGATATGGCAAATTTTAATGATTGTTATCTTTCAAATTAACAGCTGTTTATGATAATATGGAAATAATTGTTAATTAAAAAGCAAATGCAAACAGTCATTGGCATTTTTATATCATGAGAAATTAACAGACCAAATTTGGCAAAACAACATCATGCTCAGTTAATATGGAACAAATATATACTTAAGGATTAACTTTGACTTCTGTGAGAATATAAAAAGAGTTTGGGATATTGAATATAGAGTTCTCTAATGCTGTTTCAATTTCCTTTTTAAGTAGATTTTCTTTTCTCACCAAATAAAATAATACTTTCACCTTGTGTACACCAATATATTAGCCAACATTGCAAACAATGCCTGCCAACTGTGTTTTCTATCAATGGAATGTTTTGTTCATCTTTATAACATTTGATATCGACCATACATCTTTTTCCAAAAGACAATACATAAGTTATGGGAATAAAGTACTGTGAAGGTTTACATGGATGCCACAAAGAGAATCAAATCAAATGTTTCCAAAGCGCAAATTACAAAAACAACAAAGTGAAATGCAGGTGAGAAGGCAGTCAATAAGGTCTGAGCAATAGTTAAATTTTGCAGTCAGTGGGCATAATTGCTAAAATAATACCAAAGTAGTGAGAGTGAAAGTAGGAGAGAGGGGAGGGAGAGAGAGAATGGTGTGAGCATGCATATATTTGGGGTGGCTTTGGGGGGCGTCAGCCCCCTGGGGTAAAAGCAGGGGGTCAGCGAAAAGGAAGGGGCTGCAGAAGAAGTATGGGCAGCAAAAAGAGTTTCATTAAAGAAAAAAAGGCAAAAATTTGGGTCAACATTTTTGGGATGTTGAAGGGGCCGGCAAAATTGCACCTTTTCTCCAGCCCCCCCACCCCAATAGGAGCGGCCACTGAATGCCACTGGGGAGGGAGGGGGCAGGTTGGAGCCAAGAGAGAGCGAGAGAGGACAGACAGACACACAGACTGTAACAATGACAGGCAGAACAAGACAACTGGGGCAATAAATATGAAATGCAAGTAATTCCAATATGTACGTATTTCAATTATTATTATTTTCTATTATACTTTATGACTAAAAATATTGTTTAAACAACAACAGCATCCAATCTCCTCCATAATAAACCAAAGTTCTTTTCATCTAATCCTAAGAAAAAACAGACACAAATAACAAATATGGAGGACAAAACAAAAAAGCAAAGTGAAATTGCCTGCAGATAAAAATAGGAGCAGAAACAAATAGGGCATCAATCTTTAATCACAGACCAATTCAAGGTACATCTTTGCTTGATTGACAGATAAAAGACTTAACCTACAGAGATGAGGAGTCTAGCTCAGAGATCAATACCTTCTACTCTTTATTTCTATGAAATATGAAATGAATATTACAGTGACAGCGGGTGGGTTATGTATAGAGTGGAGTTGCTTGAATAGAATACATGATTACTGTGGTAACTGTAAAAGGGATATGTGACTGATAAGCCGTCTTTCTTTCTAACTGAATCTAACACTCCATCACTACAGGCACATTCAAAATTCTTTAGAGGTTCTTGATGTGTTGTTCAACAACTCTTCCTGTACCTTTGTACAAGAGCCAACCCTTGTTAATCTGTGATGAATCCACAGTCCAGTAGCGTATATGTGAACGCATGGTTACGCGTACGTGTTACACAAGAGCACGTAAAATTCGTCATGCCTGCAACTTATGCGTAAACATGCACTTTAATAGGTTGGAGGTATAGCGGTTAAACATTACTGCTTGCTTCTTTAGTTTTATTGCTGATATTAACAGAGAAATCACCTTTCTTTTTGTATTAAGTTTGAGTGGCAATGACAAACGGACATTCCGTATGAAAGAATCATGTGAATTAGACATCTTTAGCTTTCGTTGTTGTAAGGGATTCAATAATGTTTCACCGTTGTTCATCACCTATTAACAACTCACGTCCGGCCCATCTGCATGGTTTACTTCATGCAGCTATGGCTGCTCTCGCAAAGTAAACCATGCAGACGACGCAGACGCATCGTTGTTAACCGGTGATGAACAACGGTGAAACATGATTGAATCCCTAAGTCACTGGGCCTTAAATAGGATTTGACAAGTGTCTGTCATTTTCACCAAAACTGCCTGTCAAAACCCTGAAAACATCAACCAAACCTCTGCCCCTTCTGGGAGTTCAGTCAGTTCAAATAGCTATCGCTAAAGCCTTCATTTATCAGTCTGGCCTTGTTTTGAGTTCACAGAACTAATTCAAGCATTATTTCTTGAATTTAGCCTTATGTCACAGCTATTAATTTTGTCTAATGCAGGAGCAAACTGCCCATCCAAAATGATTGGTGGACAGGTGGTAGCTAACACCCTGGTTGTTATGAATAGGATAGTGGGTTACCAGGTAATACTGGATAAAAAAACAGAGTGCTCAGTATAAACACACAGAAAAAAACTGATGGGTACCAATCTTGTACACTCTAAGAAATAAAGTTACTAAAAGGTTCTAAAGTTGTCCTCGCAGGAGAACCCTTAGAGGTTCTCTAAAGAACCAAAAATGGTTCCAAAACCATTGAAAATGGCCCCCGAAATGTGATACAGAACCGTTTTTGGTTCTTTAGAGAACCTTTAAGGTATCTGCAAAATTAAAGAACCTTTTTTAGAGGTTCAAGAGGGAGGGTTCTCCTGAGAGGACAAAAACCTTTATTTCTTAGAGTGTATTGTCTCCTTTAACATAATTGGAGCTTCATACATTTCATATATTTCATTTACTGTAACAGTCAAAATGTTTGTGATACATTTATTTTTGCACTCTTATCACTCCAAGCAGCTACTACCAAAATAACATTGGATGAATATTTTCCTTTTGTATGTATGTAAATCTAAGGAAGCTTGAAATCACAAGTTTAAAAACAAGTGAAACCTTTCAAAACGGGCAAAGCGTAAACAATTACAGTAACTATAAAGCCTGTTCTCATTTCTTTTACACTTAGATGAAAACATAAATATGTTATAGAGAAAGAAGATTTGTTTACCACAGCACCCATATACAAAGCAGAAGATACTATGAATTACTTATACAATGGGCACTCATGATAATGAATGCATTACACAAAAGGTCACTCACAGATAAATGAATTATACAAACACAGCACAATGAGATGAGTTGCAGGAAATAAAGATATAGTATAACATCTCCAACACCTACAAGTAGTTACTAGTTGAAATAAATGAAACAAAAAATAGATGCTGCAGTTTTTGTTTATTTAAGGATTCATTTGAAAATGACTAATATACTTCAAAAGACGGTGGCATATTTCATGTTTGATTTTATAACAATGATTTAAGTTCTAATTCACTTTAAAATGTTGAATTTTTGAATGAATTGAATTAAACTAATGTCTAAGGACCAATTACACACATCCCAGACTGACAGTTGATTTTGTTGAGATCCTGACTTTTAGCTACATCCAAGAGAAGGTTAAAATAGCGGAAAAAACTGAAATTCATTTATCAAAAGCAGCAATTTTACTAACGGGTTAAACAAGTTTTTTCTAAATTGTTTTAAAGCCATCTTAAAGTAACATTTTGGTCTCAAAGCCTTTCCCAAGTTGAAAACCTAATGTAAAATGTGTTTTTTAGAAAATTTTTTTTAAAATCAGGATTTTTTTGACAAGAATAGACTACCTTTTTCTCTCAAGGGGAAAATTGTTCAAGATGAAGCAAAAAACCTTGAAAAAAAGAAAAAGCACAATTTTACTAAATACCAGAAATTCCTCTAAACATTAAATTAAGGGTGGCTTAACCCTGGAATTATGGAAACTTTTTGGAGCCATAACTTCTAAATTGTTGGTATAAAGTATAAAAGTATACAAATTTAAAACCAAATGACTTTAATCCATCTGTATAGTCTGGTTTGGGCAAAAATCAGTTCTGAGAAAATTTGGACTATCCTCAAACTACAGTGTCATTTTGCAAAATTGGTCTTTGATGAACGATGGCAAAATTTTAAACCCTGATGCAATACTAAACCCTGATAAAAAAAAAAAGTAAAAAACACAAGATTCCTACAAATGTCTTGAAATTCTAAGGTGTAAACATTTTCTGGGAAGGAGGTGAATACAAATCATCACTTTTATAATTGAATACATGGAATGAGCAACTCTTTTTACAAAATAGTTTGACCCATCATGTCTATTTTGCCAACAGAGTTTCTTCCTGTGAAAGGTGGCAAAATTAATGCCTTTGATAGATGCTCCATTACTTAATGTATGTGTTTATGGAAAGTCTATTGACCTTTTAGTAGACCAGGTTTGCAAAACAAGGCTATAGCAGCAATATTTGAACTCTTTGAATCCCCAATGGGCTGTAGAAGTCTGGTAAAATGTTTTAAAGGTCAAATTGTGGATTAATGGATAATGTATTCAAATGACAGGCAAACCTGAATTTCTAGCTAAGACACATCTGCTCAAGGAACTGGTTAAAACTTGTTGCAGTATATTAGTCCATCTATAGTCTGGTCTTGGCAGCTCCATCAGACTCTGTACTCTAATGTCACTGGACTATCCTCAATAATTTACAATGTCATTTGTAGTCTTGATGTTCATGTATTAAAGGTCCAATACTGAAAATAAAAACATTCAAACACAAAATTTTACAATATGTTTTTCTTGAGTCATGACAAAAACAGTGTTCTGATGGGTGAATACAAATCTTCACTTGTATCAATTAGTTTCTTGCATTTCATTTTTCAATCTTATTTTCTGTGAATCCAAGAAATATATCCCACAAGCAAACATAAATAGATCAACAAAGCAGAAAACAAACAAACTAGAATACACAGACAGAAAAGCAACATAACAAAAAAATAGGGATGGTGGTCCTAGATAGATCGTCCAAAGATATGGGTAGTGAACACTACGCATAGCAAATAAATATTCATGTAAAACATCGTTTTTTATTTTTGTGAAACACTTTTTTTTTTCATTTTCAGTGAATTTGACAAGTTGACCTCAAATGACCTTTGGCTCAGGGGGTTCTTCAAAAAATTGCAATTGTATATGAACTGTTCATGTGAGACCAGATTTTGTATTTTCAACCTATTTACAAATTGACCTCAATTGACCAAGTTTGGTTGCATTAACTATATGAGATCAAATTTAACCAAAAACATAGACGGAGATGGACAGAAATGGACCATAAGGATGATAAGGTCTTTTCCTTTGGACAACCTAAAAACAGACGAACAAATAAACTACCCTAACAGAAGTACCAAGGGAACAAAATAGACAGACAGACAGTATACACACAGAAAAACAAAAATAATCAAAGAAACAATCTATAATAGGCCTAATTAGAAACTATTCAATTATGATCATGATGATATGTCTAGAGATCTTACAGCATCAACTCTAACATCAACTCTTGGTAATGAAAGGGAAAGTAACATCATCAAAATCTTATCAATTATCAAGTGCAACACAAGTTACAACCTTTTACATAGCCAGTATAGCCTTAGTCAAGATTTTCATCCTTCAAAATCCATGATTTCCTTATGGCTTCAAGCTCAAGCTAGCTTCCCATATCTGTTTCTAGAAATGTCATAAATGTTGTCAATTGTTTATATATAGCCTCCCACTTGTCAACACCTCAGGCAAGAAGGATCGAGCTGGGCTTAAACTTGGCTTATTATATTGTAAAGGATAAACTTCTGAATACAAACAGGGGAAAAGAGGATCAAAATCGGAATAGCAGACACCTGCAATGGTACAAATTCCAAGTCATCTTTTTTATTCTGTACAAGTTGACATTTTTGCTGATTAATTTGCCACCCTCATCAATTTTGAAGTGAATCACTTGTTTTTCAATTTGTGATATAAAGCTGGAATATATTAGTGTCTTTCATAAATAAATGGAAGCTCGAAATTGTTCACTTTTAAAGTACTCCTTTTAGTTCTTTAAAAAAATTCCTAACAGCCAGTATGCTGAAATAAATATACATTTACAACTATGCCTAAAATACAGCCTGAAGATATGAAATTGTTCATCCCGGTATATTGTATATTTCTTGAGCATCTTGGCCAATTTGTTCATTTGTTTTCTATTTCTTATGCCACATCTGTTGGTAATTTCAATTATTGTTTGATGCTCAGGCTAAGATATACACACTTTCAAGCAGGCCTGTAGCCAGGGGGTCAAAGGGGGTGATTGCTCCCTGTGAAATGCCCCCCAGTCTGTCTCATCAGCCTTTTGCTAGCTTAAAACTACCGTCAAAATTATGCAGGAACATAATGCAGGCCCCTGCACCCCACCGTTGATGCTCATGCTTCGCTTGCAAAATCTGCACTCCCTTCAAACTGGCTACAAACCTGTTTCCAAGGTTTCTCAGTCTTGGATGATATAATGATGAAGGTAGAGCTCTCAACTTTTAAAGGTCAGTATTCATTTCTTTGTTTTATTCCTATTTTAAAAATCAGTCTGTCTGGTGAAGCATATAGGCCTAACAATTTTAAAGTTTAGCCAGGGATGAAAGAATGCAACAATCTTGTTAACAATAACAGTAAAGTTTGCCACATGTCAACTGTATAGATACTGTCAGACAACTTTCCTAAGCCTGACTTCTCTGAATATAGAATCCTTCAATTCGTGCACAGGATAAAAGCACAACGTGTCTCTCTCTGCATACTTTACCCCAACACAACATCTCACAGTCAGAAAACCTCATTGCACATTGTATGACACGTGCATACAAAGACACCCCTGCACTAATGCAAGCACACACACTCCCCTGGCATAGGTCATGGAACAAAATAATAGAGATGATGACCGTGCTGTTAGAGGATCACTGTTAGATCATCATGCTTGTTATAGGATTGCTGCTGACAACAACACCTCCTATTCAAAGCTTCTGCCACTGCTGATGCCTTTGTGAAGACTTTGGCATCTGCAACAATTATTGATGAATTACTTTTCATGACCTCTTTTCAATCATTCCAGATTATCTCTTTTGCAGCTGGCATTAAGTCATCTAAAACTCATCTGTATGGCTGACTGTATGTGTAAAGTGATTCATCTAGATATGTCACAGTGTGCTAATAAAACAATATTTGATCACACCCATATTGTTCTTTCTTTCAAATATTATCAGAAAAAGATGGTTTGTTTTTTTAACTTTTGCATTGTTGAAGCATCTTCTGTCAAATGTTTGTTTGCTATGTAATTCTTCTTATTATCTTGTTCACTTTGACAATGTATTACACATAGTAGCTCCTTTCTCTTGGAAAGGCTGCAAGCAAAACTTTGTTCATGTTAATATTGCTTTGAGTGGCATCTTTGTTGGTTAAGCTACAACAATCAACACTGTGTAGCTTTAACTTCATAAACTAGTAATAACATCTACTAGAAATCCTGACATAAGCATTGTGTACTGCCTAAGGTTCCATCCCTTCTATATCCGATGTCCACGGAAATGACCAACATCGCCATAATGGTGGTCAGACCACCTCAAGCTACAATGGCATTTATATGAAAATTGCCAGGAAATATTATGATGTTATATTGAAAAACATGTGTGTAATAACCAACACAAATTTTTTTATATTGAAGAGCATATTTTTAGAATACAGAGGCATGTACAGCTAGCATGGATTGCAGACAGAAATGATAGGAGGGGAGGGGTAATTGTCTTTTCTTAACCTTGGTTAATTACAGTGGCATAGCTAGGGAGTTGTGGCCCACAGGGCAAGGATACAAATTGGGGGTGCCCCAAAAGGCAGAGCCTGTGCCACGCAATAATAATTTTTAATTTTTTCATGTTAACTCCTATTTTTCGTCAACCCATTTTATTTTAACCATCATCATTTGGTCGCCCCCCCCTAATGTGGCGCCCAGGGCAAGTGCCCCCCTCGCTATGTCACTAGTTAATTATCATTCTGCACTCAAATCAATTAATAACTGTGAGGAAAATGGAGGCCCAACTAGAGGGGTTACTTATACGTTTTTTCAGGCCATAATTTGGATCTATTAATTTGACAAAGGTAAAATGATTAGTGTGCACATGTCGCTCGTAATACATTGAATACGTTCCCATTGTGCCCTCCTTTTCATTGCAATATAATATGACAATATTTACCTGAAAATCACATTTGTTTGTGTTTGCTCTACATTTTGTGCCTTCACTAATTTATACACAGCATTATATAATACAAATATCAATTTGTAAACCAGACAACTATGTAAATAGAAAAATTAATTGAAATCAAAGATTCAACAATAATATGCTATACAACTTATATTAACAAGCTCAATTTCACTATGTTTGTTTGCAATACAACATCCTTGTCTGAGTATCTTTGATTGATTCTGTTTTAGCCCCTGGTTTTTGCCCGGTTAGCCGTGTCACACGTAACATTGTGGTGGCGCCGTGGGATTTCTTGTGGCTAAGTAACACCCGCATGAAGGCAAGTGTTGAATTGATTCCTACGGAGGTGCATTCATCAGGTGTGCACAAAAGGTTGTATCTACTTCAGTTGTAGTGTAATACATTGAATGACAAAACAGGTGGATCAGCATGGTAAATTGGGCCGGGTAGAATTTTGGAATATCTAGCCTTGTTCAGACGCGTGGGTTTACACCCGGCGGAAGGTCGGAGGATGGTCGTGGTAAGCACTAGTCGGCTGAAGGTCGTGGGAAATGTCTGAGTAGTGCTAGTGTGAACGCTAGTTCTGATAAGCTCCTCCGACCTTCCCACGACCGATTTACTCCTGACTTTTGTCAGGAGTAACGCGTAAACACGACCTGGTGGGTCGGAGTAGCTGCCCGTGTGAACAAGTATAACACGACCAGTCGGAGTAAGGTGAACTTTCACAATGAGCTGGTGACTTTTTGTTTCTTTTTGGGAAAGATCACCATTAAGCAAGATGCAAATAGTGCTCGATGCGATGTTCATTAATGCACCATTTCATACTTTTTCTTCATTCTATTTGCCACTGAGCTCCTCGCTGTTGATCATGTTGATGGGCAAACACTTGTGATGCAAGGCGTGGAGAAATTAGTAGTAAAATATTGAAAAACAGTATTTAAAAGCAGAAGAACAAATTGTGGCTGAAAAAAAAGTAAAACACTGTCAGCAGCAATTTGTTTTGAACAATAAATAAACACATTTCGTTTGGGCATTTCGATGATACCCAATCATATTGAAACTTGTGTTGAAAGCCACATGTTGGCCCTATGCAGCACTGCCTTTACTTCCAGAAGTTACTCCGGTAAATGGTCCCCCGCGAAGTCGGTTAAATTTGTCTAAGCCCGTGGTAAATTAGACGGAGTGTGTGGACGCGCACGTGTGAAATTAAGTAAATTCTTTGGAATGCCGGTGTAAATTTACGCTGACTTGTACCCACGTCTGAACATGGCTTCTGTAACGGAAATGTTTTAAGGGTTAGTTCTGGGACAGGGTTAATTATAATGAGAGACAGCTCTAGATAAAAAGACTAGTTCACATCTGATATTCTGACAACTAGAAAGAAAATACTGTACTGCACAGGTCGGCAACCAATCACGGCGCGCCTTTACCCTGACGTCATACACAAACTAGTCTTCTTTGCACCAACCAGCAGAAATTTAAGGGAAATTCTAATATGAGATTCCAATAATGTGTTAGCTGACTCATCACTACATTATGTCAGGACACAGTTCAACACTAATGTGTTTTTACATTCATGGAATGACCAACCATTGAATGTATATATTAACTACAAAGACTCATACTTTACAATGTGATGTCAAATTGTATACTATCATTATATTGAATGGAGGTCATTAACTGTGGCACTGCAATGAGAGTAACACAATGACTTTGACAACATTGTCCTCATTTTGCTGAATAGGTCACATCTTGCTTGCTTGTAACTAGGTTATCATGTTGCCTACCTGCCATAGGCTACACATGCCTCAAAGAACTGGTGCAAATCTAGGAATATTTGTCAATGATATTTTGGATAAACAATTCACAGATAAATTTCTTCTGCAACAGAATACAGTTTTCTTATAGCTAGAAATAGTGAGGTTTGCCCATCATTGTAATAAACATTATGCTATGAGTGATCACAAATCATCAAAAAGATTTGTACATTTCTATAACAAGATAAGTGTGCTAGCACACTCTGCAAATGTTGTGACTTAACACAACCTAATGAGGGTAAAGGGACACATTTTAGGTGATGGTGGAAGAGTCTGTTTACCTCTATCTTATAGCTACATGCAACTGAATACAGCTTCATCTTTTATTTTTGCCAAACCTTTTATATGAAAAACACAAAATAATGATTTTTTAAATATTTTATTATCTTTTACATTTTAACCATTCCTAAAAAAATTACATTATTTTTCTGCTTTGCGTGGATCAATGATGGCGACTTACCGAGAGTTCAAAAATGTGTTGCTATCCCCTTCCTTTGGAAATCTACTTTCTGAGTCATCAAAACTGCTATAACAGCTAGAAATGAGAGTCAGCATTTCAACTGCATTGATTTTGTCCAAAATTGGGTGTACCAGAGGCCAACAGTATTTTAAAAGATTTTGTAATAAAAGACAAAAATATGGACCCAATTTTACAGCATTCACTTTTGTCAAGCATCAAAGATTTTATTTACTTGATCAATCAGCATCTGATGTTTGGAAATAAACTCCACTTCTATCAGTGGCATTCCGACACTAACAACCTAGCAAGCAAATTGCAATGCTGGCGCCAGGCAAATAGAACTGCCTACTACAAAATTGCTCTTGTTGATAATGCCTATATATACCGTTATCATCATTAACCGCACATCGCAGATGAATTTCCAAGTAGTATCATTGGTTTTAATCAGTATAAATGATGCGCAACACGATATCATCAAATATTATAAGTCGTTCAATTGATCAACAATTTGTTGTTTTTTTATTATCTAGTCTGCCATCCTAGACACATTGTCTATTGAAGTCCTCAAATACCAATCAATGCTTTGTACACAAACACATTTCATAATAAAATTAATCATGCTAGGATTCTGCTCCAAGGTCTAACTTATAATTAGAGATATAATTATAAACTTTCTTTTCTTTGATTCTGTGCAACATCAATGTTTTGAAAACCAACGTACAGACTCCAAAGTGTGTGTGTAGGGGGGTAGGTAGACTATGCCATAGTCGAATTTTATTAAAAATATGTTATTATTAGTCATGATGAACCCATTTCGTTGAACTCAAAATTATACTGATGTTTATTAAAATTAAAGTATTCTAATAGTAAAATAGTCATAAAGAGTTAAAAATATCCGATGATTAGTGACAATAAAAGTAATTGAATGCAACATTATCTTGCATAATTATAATGGCTCACTTTAATACTGAACAATTCTGATTTTGGAATCTACCAGTTTATTGATAGCGAACCCGAAAATCCGACTATGGACTTTGAAATTTAAGCAGAACTTTACCCGGGACTTTGCTCTCTAAAAACACACTGTCAAGCATACTTGTTTATCAGTCCATTAACCACAAGTACTAAGCATGGTATAGTACAAACGCAGCTAGATGTTTGATGAGAGATTAACTTTCGGCGTCAACACAAAAGCACCGCAAATACCACAGATAGTTGTGTACGGTGTAGTTAATGGTAATGGCGCGGGCCCGGAAGATTTAAACCATAGTGAGATATGGGTGACCAATCACAAGGCAGATCCATTTAAAGATGCATTACATCATGGCCAATTTTAGTTAGGCCTCTGGCCTAACTCTTCATAGAGTCCCGTGTTAAAAATCTTAACCGCAAGGCAAAGTCAGTAGTCCACTTGGGAAGCTAACAAACAGAGGGAGTGCGGTGACTGAAAAGATCAGATACAGATGTGAAAATCTATCAGTTGCACACAAATCAATATAAATAAGAGTTTTATGCTTAAATGTAATAGCCAGAGTATGCAAAATGGGCAAGTGGACTACGGAGAAGTCTAGGGGGTAGGGAGACTCAGGTATTATAGCACACATATGGCTGATCCAATAAATGTGTCTATGACACCATCCATGGGCCATATGTGGTGTGATCAAGCAAAATCAGTCTGAAGTTGGGCATATTCAATTTTCAGTGTTTTACATGATTGTATAAAGTATTTGCAAAGCTACATTTTGCAGAAAACTCCATTGAAAGTGGACATTTATTCCAAAGATATGAACAGTTGAAGTGTTTCCAAAACAATATGCAACAAAAGAAATTATTGTCTTTGTTTGGCTATATCTGAAAATCAACATATCAGACTTCCGACTGTTTTTACTTGATCACATCACAAATACTCATGGGCCACTCAAGTGTGATAGTGCACACATAAAAAGCCAAAAATAATTCATAATGCCCCTTAAACAAATTTCACCCAACCATCAAAAATACCCACTGATCAAGATTCTATTACCCCCACGACCCATTATTCAAAATCGCGCACTGTGATTTGTTGAAACGCGTCACGTAAAAGACCATTAATTAGCAATAAAGTGGCCAGGGCAATGAACTTTATGTTCTTCTCGCATCTGGCGCGACAGCAAAGCGCGATGCAGTATATTAGCGTCGTTACGCATTCTACGCAAAGCATTACGCTTGGTTACGCGTTCTGCAATACTCGCTATCACTTACGCTTTGGCTACGCTTAGGTGCTCCACCTTGAGGTAAACAACTTCAAATATTTGGGCAAAAATGTGATATTTTCTCTTTTAATCGCACTATTTTGTGATAATAGAATATAGAAATAAAGGGTGCTGCATTATCCTTTACACACAAATAATGTGTCTCGGCAGTAAAAGCGTTTAAATAATGGGTTCGCTCGCCTCACCCATTTTTTACGCTTTTAACTGCCTCGACACATTATTTTAAATGTAAAGGATAATGCATTACCCTTTATTTCTTAAATATATTCCCTACTATATTTTGTTCTCAAAAAATGTTTGTTGGTGTTTTTTAATTGTTAAACTATCCTAATTTGGATCAAATTTACAATTTTCAACAGTTACTAATATTTATGAAGTCAGTGTTTTTCAAGACCTATTAACCAAGGTTGCCAAAAATATGCACTCCATCACATATATATTCTTCTTTCTTTTTCACAGGTCTGCTTTCACATGCATATGATCACATCAATGACTTCACAGCACATCTAATATTAATACTACTCTCTTAATTTCCATGCAATATTCCATATGCAATTTTATTGCTTATTTAACACGGCACTCAAATTCCCCATTTAGCCAAGTTAATTGTGTAGATCCAATTATCTGCTTGTTTTTCATGACACAATTCATAATTCACGAGTGCCACTCATTGTATATTCCTTTATCGAGCCACTTTGTACCGACTCTTATGTGATTTAGGTAGCGGGCTATTCAAATTGAAATACATACACCCCCTATGGAATACATGACATTAATTTTTCCCAAACAGAGAGCCTGAATTTCAAATGGGGGTTACCGAATGGATGATTCCATTTGAAGTCTACACTCCCTGTGTGGGAGATTAGGGTCATGTCTTCCAACGGGGGTGCACAGATTTCAAGTGGAATATCCAATCTTCTCCCGTACAATTCCGTCAGGGTTTCTTCTATAAATACATTTCTTTTTATACGACAATAGTTTTGCCCATTAAATAGTTGTACATAATACATAAATATTACAATGGGATTTCATTGACAGTACTAGATCATATTCATTTGAAATTAGTCGAGCTACTACTCAAGATTCCCTATCCCTGATAAACATCCCGTAAGGATATTTCCAACTTGCATCATGCCTCAATTTTGGTACTTTCATCTGGATGAAAAATGTAAATTAAAGCAGTCAAATCATCTGGGCGTTGAGCTACAATGACTGTGCTGTGACATTAATAAATAAATAAATGCTGTTTACAGCTATTATTATTATTTTTTATTTGTACCCTGATACACAGCTTTGCAGGGTAAATGTTCAGTTTTACTATCTTGAGGTTGTAAATATTATGTGTCTTCTGCAATGGATTCAGCCTAAGTGCCTAAGGCACTAATTAGGTTGATATTGTATTGTTTTAAAATATAGGCATAAGAATACATTTCAATGAAAAAACAGGAAAATTATGGGAGAAAAACCAGGAAAAAGTGTATAAAAATATGAAAAAAAGGCTATAAAGAGAAATAAAAATGAGGAAATTTAGACACAAAAAAAAAGGAAGAAGACATTTTCTCATGCCTGTAAATACTGTATTCTGATGATACCACTTGTTTTTGACAAATTGATAAATGACAACCTTACTGCAGTGCAGCAACAAACTTTTCTAATTTTGTTATTAATTTCATTTCACCGATCAAAACATCTACCAAAATTCTAAAATTAAAGTTCTCGGCGTCAAAATGAGATTGCTTTACAGCAACATTGTGTAAGAATGTCACAAATTGAGATTCTATTATTAAATGAAAAGGTCGCATAAATTGTCATTTTTATTATTGCACATGATGCGGTTGTTTTGCCTTTAGATATTGTCAATATCTTCTTTTATTTCTATATTGAGAAAGTTCAACAAATTGATTGAACAGTTGATTGTCTGGTGACAACTGATGATGCACAAAAGAAAAATGAGAGAGACCTTTTGTGGTATTGATGTCGGCTCTTAGTAGTTAGTTACTAGGGAGTTTCATATCGGCACTGTTTCAATGAACAAAATAATTAAGAGCCTTCTTACTTACTGTTTTTACTTGTTATATTGACCTCTTTTTCAGACACTTGTCTTTGTTAGTGCATTTTTACTTCAATTAACAACAAAACTGTTTCTTGCTATACACAAATTTTAAAATAGATTTCCTTCTTGGTTAAACTTGTGGTCAAGGAAGAAGTATTGATGTTTGGGTAGAGGTATGACATTGGTAATACAAATACAGGCGACATGCGTAACAGGAATGCCGGCACATCCGACAGATACATGGATGGATCCATCCCAGGATGTGGACATGGCTATTGGCATCCATGTTATTTCTACTGCTTCAGGCCAGGGACAAGATCTAATACAATATTATGTCTAGGGTGACACCAAAATTATTTGATATGATGCAAAAATGTATTACGGTATTAGAGTAAGTAGAGAATGAAAAGAAAATTTGATGAAAAAGAAGTGTGTGGGAGGTAAAGAAGGATGAAAAAAATGCAAGTGAAAAAGTGAAAAATGCAAAGCAACAAAATGTTGAAAAAGAATATGGATAAGAAAGAAGGTAAAGAAAGGAGGAAGAGATGAGCATGGGAAAAGTGTATATGATAAGATAATGAAGAAACGATTATATTATAGTTGGAATACAATCATTATACCAGTCTGTTTCTCAACTTTCTAGTGCAGAAAAGCAAGACAGATCACCACAAACCATGAAAAGCAACAAGGCATCAGCTTTTGTCAATGGTTCAAAGCAAAAGTTAAGCCCCATCACACAGCTCAGCTAAGGTGCAGGTAAAGGTCACTTGTGATTTGAATTCTTTGTTCCAAAACTTTTGTTGTTGATCCTACTAAATATTAACTTTCTAAAGTATACCTCCCACAGCTATAGAGAGAGCTTATATACCCCAAAGGCTTAGAAAACTTGTAAATAAAGACAAATGAGACTACATTTCTCCATTTTCATTTATTTTTCCTCAATTCACACAAAATTTGCCAAGCTGACCCTAGATAACAAAGGTTTGTACTGTGAATAGGAGGGGGGAAAATGGTCAACTATTATTACACCTTTTTGTTAAGTCTGTGGTTAAGTTTTTATTGAACAGTGCTTAGGAAATTGTACAAGATGTACCTATTCATTCCTAGTATAAAGTATACCCATGCCATAATAAGCCCTTGGCAAGTGGGATTTGCAAATCAATCTAGAGCCCTCCAAGCAGGGATAATACTGAAATCCTAAGGTCTATCCAGCTACTTGCGGTTCATTGCCATTATGCACTATGTTCTAAAGGGAGAGCCTCGAACTGGCAGCATACATGAAAGGAAGAATTATGTAACCTTACACAGAACGTTATGACTAGTTCAATTCCCATTCATGTATGCTGCCAGTTTGAGGCTCTCCCGCAGCCCCCCCTCCCATAGTGCATAATGGCGGAACCTGCAAGTAGCTAATAGGATCCAGTCCCATATGACAACAGTCTACTTCCCCATTGAAAGCTTCATATTTGTTCTAAAGAGGAAGGTTCTTGGTTGCTGAATACATGGGCATGTCCACAATAGTCAAGAATACTGGGAAGCTGAGGGCTAATTGATGATCATGCTAAATAGCCAAAATAATTGAGCTGATTTTTGTAATTTGTAGAAAACCAGAGGATATCGGAAGCCCAAGCCCCCCTCCCCAGGGCATATCAGGGAAATATAATAATAATTAAAGCTGAAATATAAAGACTATATGACCCTTAAACACCTTAAAACAATCATACCATGCAGCAAGTGTTTGTGACTGAAGCCTCACGAGATGGAACATACCGTACAAGTACCATTTCCTATGATGACTTCAGCAAAGGTTGTTATGATAGTTGACTTGCTTGTGCACTGTATATATGATGTGTTGGTATGGATAAACACACTCAGTAATGAACTCATTAGAATTCACGTACGGCCATCGTGTCAGATTCTTGTTTCATCACACAGCTCACATTCAAATTAGTCAAATTACAAAGATGTGTTTAATAGGTTTAATACACTTGAAATGTTAAAGAGAGTTAGTTGCCATTTAAAGCAGGCAGTCTTGATTAGATTTTGTGATGAAGTGCCACTTTAAGTTAAGCATGTTATGTGAACCAGAAAGTACCACTGCATCAAAAGTGAGCTAAGCATATCAGGATTTGGTGTTCAGGAGCAAGCTTCTGCTGGGATTCATGTATAAGGCCTCTTTAAAGTAGGGTCCTCATTTATATAATTCCTCAAATGGGTAACACAAATATTGATGAATGATTTAGATCTTTTAAAGTTACATGCGCTACTTGCAAATGACACACTACTGTGGGAAACTATCCGCTATTTGTGGATGCCTGAATCACAGCTTGGTTGAAGGTATTTTCTTATCAAATAAACACTTAAAAAAAATCAAAACCAATGCAAATAATTTGTATTGACATGGAGCTTTGTAATTCTTCTGATGCGCTGTCAAGGAAACCAACCTGTCAAATATCACACAGGAAAAAGATAATCAAATCAAATAAAAATCCACAAATATTGCTATCTGGCATCAATATACACATGATACAAAATCCATGTCTATTTTTAATTTTTATTTATTTGAGATATTTTGCACACAAATCTACCTTGACAGCACTTGCCTTATCATGTGTACTATTTGATGTATAAATTATTACATTCATATCCATTAAAATTACTATACATTAAAAGCTTTGCTGTTCTAATTGATAAAACAAATTGCCCAATTCAGCATAATAAAGCGATACCACAGAGGTTACTGAACTTAGCAACTGCTCATGCAAAAATAAACACATCACGCTTTACCTGCGCTACGAGTGTGTGCCGTCAATACAATTTTATCGCAATTCATTCAGTTGTGGTTTATAAATAGATAACATAGGAGTTATTGTACTTTTACATTGTTTTACCGATTTGATCATCATTGTTGAATATTAAACAAGGCGTATGCTGGAATCATATCCGACTCCTTTTGATAGCTATGATTAAATACACATGTATTATAGTAAGATTAATTGGAAATGCCATACAGAAAATAAAGTAATCATCTAAAGAAAAAGCACTTTCCTTTTCAGTGCATGCTGCATGGGAATTACCAACAACATTGAACTTGATATTTAGATTTTAAAGTGTATATAAATGTTATTTGTTATACCCTGCAGCGTGATATCATCATAAGATGTCTCAGATATAATTTCATGTGTTTTTTTTTTTCAGTCATACTTTTGAGTTGTTTCTACTGGACTAAGTTGTTCCTACTGGACAAAGTAATTCAATCAAGAATACAATAAAAAAATTAGTGTTTTTTGCTTCAAAAATGCCCAAACTGGCAGCTAAAACAGACATCCAAATGTTGGTTTCTATTGAATATCCCATTACAACATATATTCCATATATTACAATTTTCATATATTTTCATACAGGTGTGTATGTAGCAGCCAGTGAGTTTCATCAATTTAACACCAATAGAAGGGTACACTGCACTAAATGGATGACTTACTCAAGTGCCCAATGGACTGAATATGGTAAGTCGCATCTGATTTTATGAATGACTGTTTTCTTCTGATATTGTATTGAAATCCCAACTCTCATAAGGACAGTCTTAAGTTAAAGGCATATTTTGCTTGGGTGGTTTGCTCGGAGGTGTCCTTTGTGCTAGCTTTCCTCTGCCCCACTGAAGGGGACGCCCAATGCAGTAGTATTTGTAGTATACGGTGCCATTTAAGGGTTAAACATAACTTACTTTCAATTTGCCCTTCTTTTTCTCCAAAACTAAAATGAACTTGAAATTATAATCAGATCTACTAGACTTGCGTTTTTATGAGTGGCAATATTTTACATCCTATCTGGGATGCACCTTCAGGGCAACTGATGTAAACTTGTATTGCTATGGCAAGTCTATATTTATAATTCTATCTAGGTCATAACCATCACTCCTACCATTCATCATTACATTTAGCTCTCTTTTTATAGTCCCACTCACCCTATATAGCTGTTTGCATGGCACTATTACTACAACAACACAGAAGCCTCAACATGTTGAAGGATATCAACACCCCACAAAGACCTACATTGCTACTGATGATCTACAGGGAAGGTCAAAGGTCACACATCCTAGATGCCATTGATGAGATTGATCTCTTCCGCGAGCGGAGGTATGAAATTTAACTCGTTGCCACACATGGGCTCATGAATGCTAATGTCGTCATATAGCTTGTAGTTTTACGATATTTTTAAAACTTAAATCCCTGGGGCTTGCAACGTGAAGCCGTTTCCAAGTACTTTATTTGAAGAAAAATATAATCATGGATTGGAAAATAACTTTCTGCTTACATGCTTGTTTGCAAGTTGGAATGCATATTTGTATGCAGGGGCTCGTGTACTACTATTTCCACCTAAATGCTTAACACGCCTCAATAAGTATCATCACCCAAAAAGTCACTCAAATTGTGAGAATATTGAGATTCTGTCCTCAAACAAATTCAAAATTTCTCACAAGATATGTTTGTACTTATTTAGTTGCATTCTTTCAGCTTTTGTCAAATTTGACCACAGAAATGCAAAAATGTATAATTTTTTTGCAACTTATGTTTAAAATTTCTTTTGATAGTGTGCACAAGGATTACGCATAGAGAGGGTTATGACTTGTAGCCCTAGATTTGCCGCAATTTCACAATATGCATTCACCTGAAACGGCCTAGATTTGTTTCAAATCTCCTTTCATTCCAATTTCCTGATGAATCCGTACTTATTCCTCCTTAATTTTCAATTTCTAATATTTCAGTCACGATTCAATTAAAATAACATTTCATAGCAAAAAACGATGGTTATATATTTACAACAGAAAACAAGGAAATAGGACGGATCATCAATGGTACAACGAAAACATCATCACCGTTGCCTCTCTCATCTTCATGATGGGAGTCGTTGACTTTTTGAGTGCCACCCAACTGCCTGTTATATCCAGTATGAGTTATTAATAAACCGGTGTATGTGTGTGAATGTTTATGTGCATGTTAGTAAGTTGTTATGCTGTGTTTTCAAATAGTTTTAATATCTTAAATTCATGTCATACATACATGCATTACACTTCTCCATGCTAATCTGTGGTGATCTCCGTGGATGTAAAGTTGCTTTGTGTATAGTGTACATTTGGCATTTCCCTCATTTCATGCCTTAGTATCATATCAGATCATAAGCTAAGGTATAAGATTATAATGTTGCAAGTCTGAGCCATGGTGGTACCACCAGATATTGCACATCCAAGCACACCCTTATAACTTTTCTGGTCTCTCTCCATGCCCAGAAACCCTCAACCATGAGAGGGGGCTAGTAGACTGGTTGGACCCATGCTGCCTTTAATAGCAGTCATGTCTTTGTCATGTTTTGTGATGTAAATCAAGGAGAGTCTACACAGAGCTTCCTGAAGCTCCTCTGTGCAAAATAATGCATACATTTATTGTGAAAGCAGACTCATTGAACAGGGTATCTGATGAATCCTCACAGTAAATTATGAATCTGGTCTAAAGGCCAATGAAAGTTTAGTATGTGAGCAGATTCTGCCCTGAATGTGAAACTTACATGTACATGAAGCAGCACATATGCGTGGTAATCCATTGCTTCCATTTCTTTCACGGTGTCAAAACAGTAAAAAGTTATCAATTGGTCTTATTAAAGGCTATGAACCAAACCCACATACATATTGACCTGAATTTGGTAACACTCCAAAGTTTTCTTGAGTCCCAGATGAACCAATATTGTCTCCTAAAAAAGTCAATTTGTCTATATCAAGCAGAAACTGAATCAATAATCAGACTACTTTTGATTCTGTGATGGAATAGACTGCCTATATTGCACAGTTTTACTCACTAAAGCAGACTATAATAGACTGAATGCATGGTGAAGGTATACAGCTATGCACAAGAAAGCATTCTATTTCTATATACTGAGTGCTCAAAATATTTATAGAAACAGAAACTGACATTTCTGATTTTCATTCTTTTTTTTCTGTTCTCATGGAGCTGACCAGAGAGTTCTTTGATGTCATAGGACTTATTTAGTATGGAGTAGTGCAAGAGTGTTCTGTGCCTGCCATTATTCAAATACTCAAATGAAATGTACACTCATCTGATTTACAATGTTACCGCTGTTTTTGAAAAAAAAAATGCTCCTAAACACGCCACCAGATACTGTAAAACCAGAAATATTCGCGGGTTTAAAATTTCGCGAATTAACCATACAAGCCATATTCGCGGCATGAAAATTTTGCGATTGTCAAGTTCAAGCATTGCATGTACATTTATATAGTGCATGTTGCCTATAACAAATTTAAGCTTACTTCAAACATGTTTGGATAAATTCTGTTGTAAATGCTGACCCTGCATGTCGAAATTCCACTGGGATCTATTAGAGTAATATTCCATGGGGCAGCAGTCATAGTGGTATCACCTCTGAGCAACTATAATTCTTTTTCAAATATTTTCCAAATCGCAAAATTTGCCTCGTGAGACCACACCGGAACAGGTGCAGGCTGGCAGCCATCTTGGTTTTAGCCATAAAAATTAACATTTTCTGAAAGTAAATAACCATCACATAGGTAGTGGTCCAAAAAAAATTATTATCAATTAATCTGTGTCTTTAAAATGTTTTAATATTATTTACTAAACATCCTTACATGTTTACTTTATTTGTTTACTATCATTATCCTACTGTTTTGTTGTTTCTAATTAGCATAATTATGAATGAAAAGTTTTGGCATTTTCCATTCATCTTGCGGGGGTGGTGGCTGATGGGGAATTACTTTTTGCTAAAGCTCGACAAAATGGATTTCAAAATATGATTCAATGCTTCATTTATCTGGTTCCTCTATGTCTACTGATCTTCTAAAGCTGAATACTCACTCTATAAAAAATTGTGATGAAAAATAAAAACTTATGTATTCAACATTTGGACCCCTACACACAGACGCAGTGGTATAGGTACAAAATGGCAGATGTGGATGACACACGACACACGTTCGTGGTCGGAGCATCTCAACATGCAACCGCAAGAAGATGGGGTATTATTTTTTTTTATCAAACTGATGAACTTCAACATTTATTTTCAAAGAAAACAAAGGTATTACAATATTACAGAACTGATCTTCTAGCTTTAGTTTTTACAAAGGTATGCCAATACTTCATGTAAGCTTACTGCACACTGGTGTTTTAAACAGGCATGAAGTTGGAACAACTTTTATTATTGATAGTACGGCGGTCACTTTGAGCAAAATATTCGCGGCATAAAATTTTCGTGACTCAACATCATCGCGAAATTCGCGAAATTAAAATGCACGCGAACATTTCTGGTTTTACAGTACTTATTGCTGCCGCCTAGTGGTACAATGCTGTGCAACTAGTAAATTTACTCTAGAGTACCTGTGTGGGTATTCTAGAGTACACACATCACATGTACAGCACACAAACTGGTGCTGCACTGGTACTATAGAGTAGCCACAAAGTAGTTGGGCAGTAGTGTACCTCTGGGATCGGCAGCAAAAGGAATATGGTAGTGTAAGTCTGATCCAGGTCTGATCCTTGGTTATGATTTACATATATATATATTGATGAATACCATATTACTATATACCATGTCCAGAAATTGGTTACCCCAGGGGAATCAGAGTGCACCCCCCCTCCCCGGAATCAGACTGCACCCAGGGGTCCGAGTAGCTAAAATGTGCACAAAGTAGGCTGATTTTCTCCTGTGTATGCTACTGAATATAACCTATGAAACCATGGCAATGTGATGTCACCCTCTCCCTGCAGTCAGCATAATACAAAGGGATGGTGCATCCATGTTTATCCGTAGTCAATCCCATATGATATGTAGAGAACAGAAGAAAGCATTCACATAATAGTTGAGGTTGTTAAAATTTCCTGGCATCTCAGTTGTGAACATCCCTTTGCAGCTTGTCATCTACTTTGCACCTCCCTAAGTTTTTCATCAAACCCAGACAATTATATAAGCTGTAATAGAATGCATTGCAGGAGCCGGCCCAGTAGATTCAATTTCAGCTGGATGTGTTTTAGCAATGACATTATTCCAATACATTGAACACACACAACTCAACCCAGCAACATATGCACACATACAACAAAAGAAATACGCACAGATGTTGGAGTTTTCATTATAGCAAACAGGCTAAGTGTAATATACATTTTATCAATTCAGGTGTTTTAAAGCTTGTAAAAAATATTTTGAAAAGATTAGGGCTGAAATTTAAAAAGCCAATAGACATGTGTATAATCTGCTAGCACTCACTCGGGGGAACCAGGGGGCCGCATACCCGACCAGGTGTAGGAGGTAGGTTCATGTTCCATGCCCCCTCTTTGGTAATACGACTGTACAGGAGAAGCAATGGAGCAAAATTTTGTTCTGACTGGGAAATTTCCCCTCCCATTCCCCACTTGGTGCCCCTACTGATGTTAATGTGCCTTCAGTATCCAGCAATTGCCCATTCTTGTATATAACTGCCCTCACTTCATATACAAATTGCATAGCATTGAATCCTGTACAATACATGTGTGACTTGCCCCACCTTGAGCTGCCCAACTGCATGCCAGTGTTAAGCTCAATTGATAGGTGGTGACACACAACTGTTAGTTGGTTTATTTGAAGTTGTCAAGCACAGAGGGCATCTCTTTCTGACAACACTAAAGACCCAACTAACAACCACTGGCCCTCACTATTCTCAAACATGTCAAATCTCACCTTGATTTATTATATAGGACAAGGTGTGAGGAGGACCTAAAATTGAATTGCAATGAAAATGATCTCTAGCAGGAATTTATTTCAATTCCCTTCTCCTTCTGCCCACTGTGTAAACCTACATAAATGCCTACCAGAACTGCTTTAAACATTCTGCGAAGCATTTAATCACTTTAATACCTAACATTTTAACATTTTTGTTTCAAAGACTTGGGCAAACTGACATATAAAAAGTTGAGAGAGCAAATAAAATCAGGACTCAGCCCAGACATTTTTGTTTCCTTTAATGAACATCCTGACAAAAGTAGAATTTTGATAGACCAGGTTCTGTTCCAAATCATTTTCAGTTTTTATGAACTTCACATCATCCTATTAGAACTCATTTCAACAGATTAAAGCCCACCTGGGCCATATTAAAGTTTGCATTCCTATACAGACATCAAAATAAAGCCACACAAATCACACCAAAATATATGAGCTTTAAAGTCAGCAGAGACAAAGAAAGAAGCCCTTATCTAAGTCTAATGTAACACAATACAGTTAACTGATACCACACTTAAACAACACAGAAAAGAAGATCTGATTTCAAGAATATAGCTTGTAAACCCATCCCACCTCCCTCTACTGGCAATGTAACATGTATAGGAAACAATCAAGTCAAATAAGTCACATGTCGCAACAATTCACTTTTATTTATGGTTCAAACAAGTGGTTTAATTCTATTTCATTTTGTTAATTTTCAGCAATGCAAAAAATACTTATATCTGAGGAACTATAATGTCTAATTTTAATGAAATTTTAACAAATTGTAGCTTGTTCAGTGGGCAAAATGTCGTACCTAACAAATTGATTTTTGTTGATGTTGACAAGTGACTCATGCTTGATAACATCACAGATATTTCTGATCAAAGATAGCACAGTCTCAAAACATTCAACCCAGAATTTTGTTCACATTAACACAATTGATAGCGACAAAAATAAAGCGGGAAATTAGGTCAGAGACTGTGAATCGGGAAACACATTCACTACTAAATCCTTGTGATATTGATAATTGCTCTGATTTGCCAAAATTTGGGGTTAGTTTTGATCTCATGCTTGAAGCAGGTGATGAGTGGGAAGGGAAATATGGACTTGCATCTTTCTTGATCATAAACACACTGCCAGATAAGCTTATATTATACTCATTCCAGTATGTCAATAATCGTTAACTCTCTAGTGAAACATTCAATTGTAGGTAAGTTAAAACTATGAAGGAGTTCAGATGAGCCACTGGAAAAATTATGCATAATAAAAATGCTGAAGAATAAACAAGTAGAATTTGGAAGTATCTGTTGCGGTTACTGAACTGCATAAAACAAAATAAACCTCTTTATGCATCAATAACGGAAAATAACCAGATTTGTTTTAAATCTGTTAAAGCTAGATAAGCAAAATTGCCGCTCGCAACACATAGTGGCGTGACGTGAAGGACAAAATACATCTCTGAGCAAAACGTTTTTTGAAGGATATGCTACTAGTAACTGCGCCGATACTCGTCCATTATTATCTCTTAGTGGTCATATTCCATATGAAATTGAAGTTTAAGGTTCAAACTATTACACTGTATCTTTAATATTAAATATAAATAACTATTATAAGATAATAGCTAGCTCTAAACCTGTACGCCACTATGTGAAACAGAAAGTTTGAAAAATCACTCTACGCCACTATGTGTTGCGACCGACGAATTGAAGGGCTTAGCTTTCACAACAACAACAAAATGCAGACATTTCCTGCAAATTAAATATTGCAAACAAACAATTGTTTAAGACAAAGAAAATAGTCATTGTATGTTGGATACAAATTGGTTTGACTTCCACCAAATCCATTACTATAACATCAATAATCAACTAACATTCACCTAAAAATATCCATTCACCATAACAAGCATACAAATCACACCAATGTAGGCCAACATCTTACTATAATTTGCCTAATGTTGTATGTATGAGTTCGAATGCACTATCAAAGTGAGGCCGTGTGTTTAGCAAAATACCATCAAACCGAGGTTTTTGTAATAGCGAGAGCAAAGCGAGGAAAAAACAAAAACATAGCGAGGATGCCGTTTATAATGCTTCTGACGTAGTGCGGGGGGTATAGGGGGTGTATAAGCAGGTTCCTCACTTCTAATGCGAAATGCACATTTCCTAAATGCATGTGTCTTTTTTAGCCTCGCTTTGCAGTGTGTAATAAATCTCGCTTTGTATGGGTGACCGAGTAGGGGGTGTAGGGGTGTAGGGGTGTGTGTGTAAAAGGCTCCGTCAGTTTTGATCCCAGCCTCGCCAAATTCGCACAGGGATGGAGAAAAATACGGGGAGTGTCGTAAACTACCTTCGGTCGAAATCGGAGGTCGAAGGTCAAAGGTCAAATTTTAAACTTGGTCCGATTGGGCTGTTATTCATACAGGAGATCAAGTAAAATATGAGGAGTGTCCTAAGCTACCTTCGATCGAAATCGGAGGTCGAAGGTCAAAGGTCAAATTTTAAACTTGGTCCGATTGGGCTGTAATTCATACGGGAGATCAAGGAAAATATGGGGAGTGTCCTAAGCTACTTTCGGTCGAATGCAGGGATCACATTTGGTTGAGATCGGTAAAGGATTGGCCTCAAAATCTGTGAAAATGTGAATTTTCAAAAATCCACAGTGCCCAAGTCAGTGACCATGGTATAAACAATTGCACTTGCTGCCTGTGTTCTATAAATAGCTCTGATGCATTCTGATACATGTATGTACTTGAACTTGGTAAAATCTATATTAAGCCAATGTCTTCCACTGTGGGTTTTGAAGGAAGAAAGAAAGAGTAGTCAGTAAAACAAGTAAATATATAAATTAATTAATTTCATTAACTACCGGTAACTAAGTAATGTCATCTGAGGTCACAGGTCATCCAACAGGTCATCTGCGGTCAAAGGTCATATGGGATGAAAAAGTATCCTATCAGCTGGATTGGGCTTAAACTTGGTACAATAAATTGGAGGAATCGGTCTCAATAAAAGTCCCTATAGCATTAGGCCTATACCATTTTTATAGTGAGATACGGGCATATTGAGCTTAATAATCATTTACGCATACGGGTATAGCTCTAGTAGTAATAATGTCCTCATTCTTAATGCTCTGCGTGCTAGCCATGCGCTTCAATGGAAAAAGTTCAAGTTTTGAAATATTTTCTCATAATATCAAGAGCTATCTTAGTATACTAGGCTTGTTTGTACTCATTTTAATGCATTTTTCATGCTGATTCCAAATATGGTCATGAAAATTTACATTTCTGAAATTTTTGAATTTTAAAAAAAAATTTGAAACATGTCGTCTGCAGTCGACACCCGCGTGAAGAGAGTTAATGTCAGCATCTCCATTGAGAGAATTCAATGTGTGTAAAACTTCAGAGGCAGCTTCATGTAAGACTAGACTTCTTAAGTTTCTAAAAACTTTTAAGCCTATGATTCTTGAATACAAATCTACAGCTGCGCACACACAACTTTGAATCTATGAAAATATTTAGTAAAAAAAAGATTGATATCAACTGAGTATATAGTAAATGATGGTGAATAAGTGATACATCTACGCATACCAACACCCTTGTATGAAACACGTACCTTGTACTTGTAGCCACGTATCTTTGATATCTTCACCGACTTCATTCGCAACCAAGCACTGGAACATCCCCGCATCACTGGCTTTTAGATTCTGAATCTGAAGACTGCCACTCGCCAACACCTGTAGGTCGAAAGAACAATGCAAGAAAACGTGTCAAAACACACGTTTACAAGTCCTCTTTCTTTCATCATACATTAAAATTTAATTTGTTGTGTCATAGACCTCTCAGTGATCATGGTTAATTAATCATACAACATGTACATAAATTTACATCAATTATGAAAGAATTGGAACGTGGTTGCCCTGATATATGCATCTCGGAATTTAGGTTATTTGAGATTAAATATGACAATGATCATATTATAAGCCCTCTAAATGCTACTATCAATAGCAGACGATTGCAATATGCTTCACCATTATTTTCTCAACAAATTTAACTTTTGCAATTTTGTTTTCTAATTTTAATATTTTCCTATAGATTGAATCACCACGAAACTGCATGAGTATACAAACATGCCTAGTATCAAAGACTTATTCAGAAGATAGCTAGCGACCTCAAAATTAACTCCTTCTTCCTAATACACACACTAATTGCCCACAAAGGAGGAATAACATATCTATACTTGAGAGCAGGAATGCCTTTCCGCATGTCCGGCAGCGGAAGCATAAAGGAAGGATGGACAGGGTAGGTATTTAGTTCATTTGTTGTAATGTGATATCACGAGTCATGCACCAACTGTGGTAACAAATTATCCGTAGCTACCATCATGTCATTTGATTGAGTATACATGTATATATATCACTAGAATTTGTCTATGCTGTCTTTGGTAACCAGTATAGATATCACAACCTTGGTCTGCTAGGCAGATTGCTATAAGTAACCTTAATGTATCTATTATATAGTCATGGGGAGTCCTGGTCATATATATGCAACTCAATCAAGGAATATGAGTCATGTGTTGCTCATATTCTTCATTTATTTCTACAACATCACAACTCTTTTAAAGTGTTACTTGATCCAAAACTGCACAAAAATTAGACCTTTAGTTACAAAGCAATGCAACTTAAATGGTTATGAATGCAACCCGTAACTCCCAAATCAATATGCTTGCTTCACATTCATATTTAGTTTCAATTATACTCATCTATCAGAGCACAGTTCCAACCCAATATATTTTCCCAGCCAACACCTTTACTATGAGTGGGATCAGGCTAAAAACACAAAGTTTGTTTTCCGTAAGCATTTCATTTTTGGAGCAGTATTAATGCATTTTGTTGGGTTTTTTTTATTTGAGAAATCAAGAAAAAAAAGTGATATTTTTAAGCAAACAATGAATGGCAAAATTTGAATAAAAAGATATTTTTTTTGCACATTTTGCTTTACCAGCAATATGAAATCAATAATCTATAATTTTCATATCTACTCTGCACTGATTTCACATGAAATATTTGTGATTTTAGGCATATTTTACATAATCCCGACTAAAAATAATAAAAAAACGCACAAAACATTTTGGGTTTCAGGTGACCTACAGGAAATGAACTTATTTTGGTTTTAGTCAACAACATAATTTTGTTTGAATTTCAACTCTTATCACATGAACTTATCAAGCCTCTTTCTTTTTCAATGTCAATATCTAGATGATTGAAAGTCATCCATTATTGACAAAAAAAATGTTTTGTATATTAAATTGCTCTTGCCATCATGAAATTGATCTTGAAGTGAGTAGAAACAATATCATTTTTCAATTTCAATACACTATATTGGACACCAGTGTTAAGTTTCAATTATGAAATTTCTTTTCATATAAAATATCATACAGAGAGAATAAAATACAATACATTATATCAAACAGGGGTATAAAATCATATTCATTTTATTCAGGACAGGCTTGGATAATATTGCATATGCCTCCTGCAAAAACTACTTTAGTAAGTTTTGAATATATAGCCGTTTTGCTTCTGGTAATTTGTTTTTGCAAATACTGTTTGTTCATGATATCAGTCACTGGTTTATGGTTGTATCAAAACCTCAAAACAACAGTGATATTACATGAAAAAACAGGGGATAACAAATTTATCATTCAGTAAACATTAATTTAATATAAATAAATGAATAAATAAATAATCATACTGCTATACAATCCTAATCAAGTTGTGCACCAAACTCTTACAATATCCGCCCAGGCCTAACACGAGGCAAGGTAGAGGGCAACTGCCATCTCTTCAGAATACACCATCAGCAAAGTTAAGAATACACCATCCATGAGTATAGAGACCTGTTGATTGCCAGGGCTCATTAACAGCTTGGCTATATATTGTACTTTAATTATATGAAAACTAAACAATACTACATTACATTATCTGGCTATTAAAAGCCCATTTACTGATCCAAGCAAGATGTGTAAACAAATGTGTCTGAATTAATTACAAGTGAAGGATTGGTCATTAAAATTGTCATTACGTAGTTTTGAAATGAACAATTTGGCAAAACAATGAGGAAAATAGCAGTATTGTTAAATTTAAAGTCCAATTCAAAAACATGTAACTAATTTCTGTATTTGGTAGAGAAATTACATTTTCATGTATAATGTCTTATTTTGTCTGCCACCCCAGCTTTCAGCTTAACCATTAGCAGGCTATGTTAGCACATATCTATGACACTAACAAAGGTGCAAAAAACTTAATTTGGTTAATTTTATGATTTTCCGAATGAGGAAATCATAGAATGGGTCTTTAACGAATGAAATATTATTATTCATGTTCACTGAATGATGAAAACAGATACCCATTGTAATTTAACATAATATATATCATAATCTGGGATATTTTCACTTCAAAGTATGTTGAATTTATTTCCTATAAACAACTTAAGTGTAAGAAGTTAACCAGCATAATCTAATTTCATCATTTTTGGTAGAGTGTAGCTAAGTACACAAAAGCAAAGATTCTTGAGAACACATTATCTATCTTATAGGCCAATATGATAAACTACTTCTATTTTTGATGTATTCCCTCATGAATGAGCAGATTCACATATTCATGAAAATATAATGTCCACAAATTGTTATCATTTAGAATGACACATTTAGAATGTTGCATTGACATATTGGGTATTTTTAGAGGCAGGGAGGGAGGGTTGACTTGCATAGGTCAACACCAACCAGATACTCCTCACATGGTAACTATCTATTTCTCCACTATCTCTCAAAATCAAATTCTTTGTCTCTGCTATAGTTTACTATTTTCTCATAAACCGTGCCGTTGCATGCTAGTTACGACTTCCATTTACCCACCCTGTCATAGAGCATGATTTACAAATCAATAAAATAATGCCGAATTGCAGTTTGGCTTAAATTTCATCTTGACAAACTTCAAACATTTGTGATCACTGACCTAATTTATCAACAAGGAAGGAGGGAAATATCCACTCATATTTGGATGCGTACTTTCTAGTGCTTCCATATAAATCTTTGTTTACACCTTGTCTCCCTACAGGACCTTACAGAAACAAGTGAATGATGACAACTGTGTGGTGCCTGCCAACTGGGAGTAGCCATCCACAACTCTCCATCCTTCACCTGCTCTAAAGTATCCCAATTATAATTCATAACTTATAAGATGTGCAAATTAAATAATTATATTAAAGAAAAGAAAAACAGACAAGCTCATGCTCTCGGCTGATTTAAATATTGATTGTTGAATGTGTGACATGAATTGGAAGGCTTGATAAAATATTTACTTATTTCAAAATGCCACCCTGCACAATCAATCATGTGATTGTTTCACAGTCCACAAAATGCTGGGCTTTGTTTTTCGCACAAAATAAATATTAATTGTTATTTATAGACTCATTCTCTTCCAAACTAGTTCATTTGGTTGGAACCCAGTTGTCTTTTCTTTCCAATTCACTTTTGTATTAAACTGAGGAACCCAGATGCATCAAGCACCACTTTATATATTTAATAAACGCATGTGGTATTTTGCAGCTTTAAGGGAATGCAAAACCAATTTATTTGTCTTATGAATTTCTAATATTCAGTTAGCAAAAGATACTAAATAAATTGTGAAGACTAACACTCAGAGATATCAATTGTAAGTTGAGTACCATGTTAACAATCCAATGAATCTACAGCATTACCAATCTGCAATGATCACCCCACATGTTTCAAACAGGTACTAAAATCACACCATTTAATTTTTAATTGTAAAAAAAAATCATCAAATTTTAATACAATGTTTAGGGTCAAAATGAACAAAGTACATTTAAATCAAATCTGGTTATGTTTGCTGATGATGCCAAATGCTAGAGATCTATATCACCAAAGATGACCAACATGCTCTGTAGTCGGACATCAATGCCCTGCATGAGTAGGGTAAGACATGGGACCTAGATTTTAATACTAAAGTAGTGTGTTGTCCTTCATGTAAATATGTGTAAGCATCATCCTCCTTCATAATTATATTAGATTGGTGATCGATCATAGGCTTTCTAAAGTTGGAAAATTATTAATCAAAATGTTCTGCAAAGCAAATCACATTTTGGGTATGATTTGTGATACTTGTTTTGATTTTCATGAGATGTCTCCTATCAAAGCTATTTTACAATACAACTCTGAAACCGGGAAAACCATTTCGAAGTGACATTGAGCGAGTTCAAAGAAGGCCCACAAGATTTATTTTGAGAAGCTCTGTCCCATATAAAGATTGCCTTGAAGAATACGGCCAGACTTAGAGACAACATTCTGTTTTTCAAGGGCTTTTGTGAATTGAACTCACTAAGATGTCTCTATCAAGACAACTTTCCATTCCTCATATTGTTATAGTTTAAGGTCTTCTTCAAACTGTCCAAGGCCCTATTCATACTCCACTTCCCACACACAAATTGTTCGTGGTGATTCGCCAAAGTCTTATCGCATGATAAAATTAAATTCATACTCAACATGGAGTATGAATCAAGCTTAACCCTCATTCTCAATAAATACAGTACTAACATTTTCAGCTAAACATTTTGAACCACATTTGCAACATGCGGAAAGACATCCCTGATCTTTTAAGGATGGTAGTTAATCACCTTCATTTTAAACATGAGCTCTTTGAATATTACATTAATACATAATTTGATCATCCCATGTGCAATATTATGATATAATATTATATGCAAGTATATTTTCAATGTTAGCTATAATATTATATTGATATTTTAACTTTGTTGATATATTGAATTTACATACATGTGCAATTGTGTATTTGTAGTTTGATATGTGATTCAAGAATGCCCAGTTCTTGGGCCATTGCCTGTTATGGGTTTTCCTTTTGCATCACATGTCCAGTTGTGATGTTTTTATTGCGCAATAAAGCTAATAAAATAAAATACAAACATACTTCATTTGAAATGATTTGTCAGATATTTAGCTATACTTTTATTTACTGAGAAATCAACAAAATTAAATAAGTTGAATGGCACCAATATGTATTAGCAGACAACATTTATGAGTCACTGAATCAGATAGGGGGCAAGAGGAATATTAATCATTTTAAGTCACATTTTTGGATAAAGTTAGTTATTTAATTGAGAATTCAGGTAAGAGAGGGTATAATCCGATATCATCTATGTTTAATCTAGTGAGTCACTGGATCCAGGGGAGGGCAACTTAACAAATATTGCAGAAAATTGCCTGAAATATTTCCAGAATGCCCGAAACACTGCAGGAAAATGAAACTCATTTATTTGATCTTTTCCCAAATGCCTGAACTACTGGCCAAATGACCATCAAACTGATTGACCAACTGGCTGATTGACCAACAAAATAACTGCATGACTAGCAAACTGATTGACCAACAAACTGAATTACTAGCTGTTGATTGACCAACAAAGTGAGTGACCAACTGGTTGAATCACCATCAATTTGATCAACTTGTTGACTAACCAAATGACTGACCAAAAAATGATGGACATTGCTCTAATTTGGGCATACAGTAAAGACAAAATGCTTGCCTAGTTCTGAATTCAACAAACCTGAAACAGCACAACAGGTATTATTTCAAGTATGCTGAACTGAACACGATTTGTACATATGGTAATAAAAATCATCAACAACATATAGAGCGAGGCCTAATGGTTAGGCTTGCCTTTAGTGCATGAGGTCCCGGGTTCGATCCAAGGTGGTGGAGATTTGCCGGGATATTGACTTGGGGAAAAATATGCCTGAAATTAATTGGCAACCTCTGTAGATTAAATTCAGACTTTTGCCCTGCCCATGGTTCATTTAGAATTGGGTACATGAATCATGAAAGTACTCCGTCCTTCGGAGAGGACGTTAAGCCATCGGTCCTGTGTACAGAGAGCCATATCTGTACATGTAGCTGACAGCCAGTTTTGAAAAGAGTAGGGTATTAACCCCTGACTATTCCCAACCCGTCCCGGTGTTCAAATGGACCCCAATGGAAATAAGCTTCAATAGAGGCTTTCTTGTGTTATCCAGGGTCGTCAAAACCCGAACAAATCCAATATTTATTTGATACCTTTTAGATTTTCACCCATTATTCTATATTTCCAAGTAGTAGTTACACTATTACAAGACAATTTATGAATATATTTGGTGTCCAAGTGGGGTCCCAAAAAATATATAATAATAAAATACTATTTCCCTTTTACTTGACCTAGCATTGTCCTATGTTATATTTATAAATAATTTGATCATAGTCTCATGAACCAATAATAATAAAAGTCTACAGATCAGACAAACAGTAGTAAAGAGTATATAGGATATTTTTCATATCAACATTCAATTTTGCTGAGATGATGCAAGTGAAAACATGCTTTGTTGAGGCTACTTTAATTCAATGTTCTGCAGAACTTCTGTTGTGCCTCATGGTCAGTGATTTTAAATACAAATTACTGTCCCTCAAAGCAAAGTATTCTTTATGTTTTCTGACATTGCAACCATGAAAGGCTCATAATATGTCCTTTGAGAATTTAAGCTCGGTAGAATTATAACAAATTTATAGAAGCTCAAACAATCTAAGGCGCATACTTATAATTTTGAAAACAAAATTGCATATGTGCCCTAAGAATTGATGAGATTAAACAAGCTTTAATAGCAATTGTATCTTGAGATATAGGCCTTTATACAGACACCATATCTCAACAGGCTTAGTTAATGCAACAAGCCATCACATGGGTAAACACAACAATCATTTCAAAGGAAATTGCATTTTGCTTGCTAGGAAACAGAAATGATTGCATAATGTACAATGCGCTTGCCTTTCAAATCAATTAAAAGTCTCGTCGGATATTACAGTCTGTTTTTTTAATAGTTTTTAGTTGACCGAGGAGTCAAGTTAATTGGTGAGAGTCAGAGAGCAAATATAAACTCACGATAACTAATTGACCAATGTAAATATTGTCAGATTTTTATATTAATTTTGTCAAAGAATTTTTTGATTACTGACAGGTTTCGGGTGAATTCTCATATTGATTTACAAAGATGACAGAGAAAATGCTTATTAAATGCTAACACACTGTCTTCAATTTTTTGACTGTATAGAAATTTACATAAATGATCAAGTGCAGGTACTTTTTGTTAAGTGTCATTTTCAATTGGAAAATAAATGAGTAGGGATTCTATTCAGATAAAAAAAAATGAATAGTGTGAAATTAGAATGTATGCTGTCTACTGAAGCTAATAATTAAGGTAGCAATTATAAAAAACTACTGCAAATAACAATTCTTTGCTACTATTGAAGACAGCAATTATATAGTCTACTGAAGAAAACAATTATTTCCTATAAACTACTGAAGATAACAATTTTTTGCTATCTACTGAAGATAGCAATCCTATAAACTGTTGAAGATAAAAATTTATAGTCTACTGCAGAAGTAAAACAATTCATTGCTATCTACTGAAGATAGCAATTCTATAAACTACTGCAGGTAACGATTCTTTGATATCTACTGGAAATAACAAATATATGGTCTACTAAAAAAAAAGTATATGCTATCAACTGAAGATATCAGTTTTATAAACTACTGGAGATAACAATTCTTTTGAAGATAGCAATTCTATAATCTACTGGAGATAACAATTCTTTGTTTCTATCTATTGAAGATAGCAATTCTATAAACTACCAAAGATATCAATTCTTTGCTATCTACTGAAGATAGCAATCCTATAAACAACTGAATATAACAATTCTTTGCTATCTACTGAAGATAGCAGTTTTATGAACTACTGAAGATAACAATTCTTTATTATCTACTGAAGATAGCAATTCAATAAACTACTGAATATAACAATTCTTTGTTATCTACTGAAGATAGCAATTTAATAAACTACTGAATATAACAATTCTTTGCCATCTACAGTTGTCTACTGAATATACCATTTCCATGCTGTCTACTGAGGGTAGCAATTATTCTGATGCATAACAACCCACCTTGAGATGTTGACATTTATAAAGAATATCTATCTTCATCAGAAAGCATACTAAACAACTACCTTTTTTCAACCTATTTCCTTAAACTTTCTCCTGAAAATTCTGCATAGCCATAACAATTCTGCATACAGCTATACTTTCCAGAGTAGTAACCAGTTATATTAAACCACTTTCTTCAGTACAAAGCATTTTGCCATGAGGATATCTTCAGTCTACAGATAGCAGATATAATCTGTATATGATATAAATATACTGTTTCAAGAGCACTAAAATGGAAACAGCTATTTCAAGTGAGGCACACAAAATTGGAGGAAAAAGTTTCATGTTCAAACATTTATTAACAAACCACTAACATGAAATGAAAGTATAATTTCAATACCACATCTCTGATAAGTATCATATGTCTCCCATTAAAATTTGCATACATCAAGTTTTCACACCACTAATCCCTAAATCACATTCTCCAAACCACCCAAGACGGCCTTCATGAATGTGTGAAACAGCGTTACAATCAAAAGCATGACTCCGTGTCACATAAAGTAAACAACACTATGCGCTAGAAATCAATATGAAATAGATATTTCTATTAGGAGAGTCACTAACATGTCAGCTACCTTCTTGTAACTATTCTACCAAGGTTATTTACTTTCTGTTTTTCTTTACTACGTAACAAATAGTTTGTGCTTGGAATATCTCTCAAATTGACAGGATAAAAAGGAGATGTAGCAAGATTTGATACCAGATAAATGCACGCTCTCATTTTCTCAATAAGATTTGTGCAGCATTTTGAGTTCATATTAGCCAAGTTTACAGTCACGTTTAATGTTAAGTTAAGCATACAGTGTCTGCTTGTACAGAGACTTACACAAACCCATTAAAACATGGTGAGTAAAGGAAGTGATGGAGATAAAAGGAGGGGGAGGAAAGCAACTCATAGTGGATTCCATACACGCACATGTGCAATTCCCTAGATGACTAACTGATATCGCTTCAATATTGATATAGTTAGACTCGGTATACAAACTTACACCGCCAACCCTTTCATTTATTCCTATTTGACTGAGGAAAATTGACAAAATATATCTAGCTCGGTACACATCACTCAATCAACCTCAGTTTAGAAGTGTATGTACGTAAGGCGTGTGTTCCGTTTCTGAAATTCAAACCAAGCTGTGCAATTTGTCAGTTTAACAGAATGTATAATAAACTAAGCAGAGTGATATGTGGGTTGATTTATGTAGCCAACAAACTCAATGATGCAAACAAATTATGCATAATAAATAAATAAATAAATAAAGCATTTTGATAGACTTCTAGGCAACTTAGCACTTCTGTATATTTCAAAGCTTTATACCAGTTTGGGGAGTTCCTATATTTAAGTAAACTTGTAAAAAGTTCCAAGTTGGTGACAGAATCACATGGGTGAATATGCAGCTTGATTTGTGCAACTTTGAATACAAAATGAATACAAAACATAGTATGTTATCATAATTCTATAGATGAGATATATACTGCCACCATCTGAAATTTTGGGAGTACTTTATTTGATGAGTTACCAACAACCAGTTTATTTCAAGGTGGACTTATAAAATGTTCCATTTCCATAGTGCCAAAATTAAAATCAAATTTCCTAACTTTTATCTTAAATTGTACTAGATTGGGGTAGATGTTTCGCTAGGCATGGTAGAGAAGCAAAAATGAGCCTGTGGCCAAGCTGATCCATTGGACACCATAGTATGGAAACAGAAAACCTGGTAGACCCTCTCTAACAAAGTCATATGTGGATGTATTGAAACTGGACTAGATGTTATGGATTTGGGAATGGCCATGCTGGACAGAAGGATATGACACGCTGCTGTAGTATGAGGACACCTATCATCTTAAGCAAAGGAGTATATATGTAAAAATGTAGCAATAAAAACAATTTTCATCATCTGTCGTCCATAGATGGAATTGCGGAAGCAGCTGAGACAAAGTGGTACCAGGTTGCTTTATCCTTCATGAGCTGTTTAATTTCACAAGCCTCTAGCCCAATATCATTGGTGATAGTGTCAGGGTAGCTAAGATTCCTTCTGCCTCCACTTGGTCATCGTCCATGAGGAGCCCAGAAAACCAGATGGGAGATTGATTGCTTGGTCAGTTGTCTGACTTAAAACCATGACCAAACCTCTCTGAGGTGTACTAAACAAGCCATTGAATGAACTTTTGCCAGAGGACTATGTAATAATGCGGCATGGTAATAGGAGGGGCAGTCAATCACAGACCTTCAGTCATCAGAGGGTTTGTGTCCCAACAGAGGACTAACGACGTGGTAATAGGAAGAGGCAGTCACACACCTTCAGTGAGCAGAGAGTATATACACCAGTCAGTTGACTTGTATCATCTCATGAGGGCTCTGATTAAGAGTTAAAATAACTGCACTTATATTCCAACACAAAGCTCACATGAACTTTGCAAACAAATCCTTGTGATTTACACAGTGAGTGAATAGAATCAAATATGTCTCAAATAATAATAAATTGATGAATACCCACCCTACAATATCATTACTTAAGCTCGCAGACACAAGCAGTAGCTTTCCTTAGCATCAAAGCACCCATACTTTGTGTGAAAATGCCGCTAAATGATAATATCCTTTTCATGCAGTGCTATTGTCTTTTTCGCAGCGCTGGTCAATCGTTCAATTACAAATCAATTACTTATGACAGAACATGTGGGAAAAAGCAGGTAAAGACGCTTTAAAAATAGCAGAGATACTAACCAGGTAACACGGACGTGGCATGAACGGAAGGAAGCACCCGCCGATCACAAGATGCATTTGGTTTCAATTGAATCTGATGGCCAATTATCTCATAACAATTATATAATAAAAAATGTGATCTATCTTATACAATTAGAATGGTACTCGTGTGGTTTATTAAGGAGGGTCAGTGACAGCACACTTGCATTCATATCATTTACACATCAGACTGGATGAGTACCCAACCATGTCATCATTTTGGGGTCAACTCTTGAGGAATTAACATTGTGCAACCTTTCTGTAAAGTAAACAATATAAATGACAAATCTAGTATAGTTAAATTGCAATAGCAGCAATGTGGAACTACTGCACTTCAACCGGATATAATCAAGGTATTACTTTAGGGTGAAATGTATATAATCTATTGCTTGTCATTATCTGTTGCCCTATTATAAAGGCTACACAACCTCAGCATAGCAAATCTTACAATTTCATACAAAGAATTACTTAAGTTTTTATTTTGCAACCATACAGCTAATCAGTGCCTTTCTATGATAAGCTAGAACTTAATCCTCAAATTCATCATTTGATTACAGCATTGGCTACAAGCTAGCCGTTTTTCCTTTCATCCTCTCGTCTGTGTTTCTCACCTCACCTGACATCTCATCTATGCTTTCATTTCTACAGAATTACCCCAAAGTTTTGTGTAACATTGCCTCTGGAAATTTGCAACTGGACCCCAAGAAATGTGAACTGTACTCCAGACGTAATGTGAACCGAATAGGTGTAAATGAATAGGACGAGAAACTCTACTTGGGATGCAAATGGAACCCTACTCAAACATAGGTATCCTTGGCTCAGGTCAACTAAAAAAATACATTGTGGGGCTCGTACTGGGGTCCTTGTACCTTCATGCATAAGGTCAACTAAAAAATTACATTGTGGGGTTCGTACTGGGGTCCTTGGCCCTTCATGCTTAAGGTCAACTAAAAAAATACACCGTGGGGCTCATACTGGGGTCCTTGTCCCTTCATGCTTAAGGTCAACTAAAAAATTACATTGTGGGGCTCATACTGGGGTCCTTGTCCCTTCATGCTTAAGGTCAACTAAAAAATTACATTGTGGGGCTCGTACTGGGGTCCTTGTCCCTTCATGCTTAAGGTCAACTAAAAAAATTACATTGTGGGGCTCATACTGGGGTCCTTGTCCCTTTATGCTTAAGGTCAACTTAAGTGGGGCTCATACTGGGGTCCTTGTCCCTTTATGCTTAAGGTCAACTAAAAAATTACATAGTGGGGCTCGTACTGGGGTCCTTGGCCCTTCATGCTTAAGGTCAACTAAAAATTACACTGTGGGGCTCATACTGAGGTCCTTGGCCCTTCATGCTTAAGGTCAACTAAAAAATTACATTGTGGGGCTCATACTGGGGTCCTTGTCCCTTTATGCTTAAGGTCAACTAAAAAATTACATAGTGGGGCTCATACTGGGGTCCTTGTCCCTTCATGCTTAAGGTCAACTAAAAAATTACACTGTGGGGCTCATACTGAGGTCCTTGTCCCTTCATGCTTAAGGTCAACTAAAAAATTACATTGTGGGGCTCGTACTGGGGTCCTTGTCCCTTCATGCTTAAGGTCAACTAAAAATTACATTGTGGGGCTCGACTGGGGTCCTTGTCCCTTCATGCTTAAGGTCAACTAAAAAATTACATTGTGGGGCTCATACTGGGGTCCTTGTCCCTTCATGCTTAAGGTCAACTAAAAAATTACATTGTGGGGCTCATACTGGGGTCCTTGGCCCTTCATGCTTAAGGTCAACTAAAAAATTACATAGTGGGGCTCGTACTGGGGTCCTTGGCCCTTCATGCTTAAGGTCAACTAAAAAATTACATAGTGGGGCTCATACTGGGGTCCTTGTCCCTTCATGCTTAAGGTCAACTAAAAAATTACATTGTGGGGCTCATACTGGGGTCCTTGGCCCTTCATGCTTAAGGTCAACTAAAAAATTACACTGTGGGGCTCATACTGGGGTCCTTGTCCCTTTATGCTTAAGGTCAACTAAAAAATTACATAGTGGGGCTCGTACTGGGGTCCTTGGCCCTTCATGCTTAAGGTCAACTAAAAATTACACCGTGGGGCGTGTACTAGGGTCCTTGTCCCTTCATGCTTAAGGTCAACTAAATATTACACTGTGGGGCTCGTACTGGGGTCCTTGTCCCTTCATGCATAAGGTCAACTAAAAATTACACTGTGGGGCTTGTACCAGGGTCCTTGCCCCTTCATGCTTAACTTATTTTACAGACCTTTGTTATTCTAATCAGCTTATAAGAATATGCATCCTTCTTGTCTCATTTCAGACAGGAACTCTTGATGGTTCTTATGGTTGCAACTATTTTATGATGTTACTGCCAACAAAGGCTCACAGGCATTTCTTCAACTCAATCCCCCACCCCTCTCCAAAAACAAAATGCCAAATTTAAGACTAAGACCAAAAATTCAGTTCTACTCAATGCCACCCAGACTAAAATTCTGGTGCTACCATTTTTTTCTTTCATTTTTCATTTTGCATAAAATGTTCATAGTCAAAACACGTTTTTTGTTAACTCTCCACTCCTCTTATTTTCCTTTAAAAACAATCTACACAAATATTCAGAATCATTATAAATCATGAAAATAAGATGATGAATAACTCATGACATTTTTTATATAAGAGCTTACTACAAAATGCCACAGGAATATGATTTGTAAATGTCCATGTACTCTTGTTAAGTTAATAAGCTTAAGTATGACAGGACTTCACATCACAAGACATTAAGTAGATGTAAACCTTTGCTTCTCAGCTGCATTAAGTCCTCCTAAATGCAATATGCTTGTTATCCAAATGATAACCATTTGCCTCATGTCACAATAATCACAACAAGAATATTCTACCAAAAGTGCACCAAGCCCAGGAGGAGTCAATATTATTACTGCATAAGATAATACTTGTGGTAAATCAGGTGCAAATTGTTGTGTGTGTCCATACACAATGCAGTGTATTCTTGCAAACAATGAATGAATGAATGGAAAAACTTGTTCCGGAATCACTGGATCAGCAAATTATGATTGCAAATCCACCTGCTCTCTCTAACACATTGCCTGCTAAATCAAGCGCGCGGTGAGTCAAACAAAAATGATTGCTTGCAAAAGTTTACATGCTTGCTTGATTTGAGAAAATACTATAGAAACCAGTGTATATTGAAGTTACTTCATCTCTTCCACATGGTTTGGCTGTGATACTTGAGGTAGTTAATGTACAGGATGTTGTTTGGTTGTTGAAGAGATTGTTTGGTGTGTTAAAGGTGTGATTGGGAGAGGATCGACGCAGACAGCCAGACGCACTTGTTAACACAACGATATGTTGGCGTCAATCAAATAATGTGTTAAAAGTTTAATACCTCTTGATTCAATCACTCCTAAACACAACATACTACGCAAACGTAACCACTACCTGCATCCCATTCTCACAAACATGTAACACTGTCTGCTAAAGCGATAAAGTGGGTCTAGTGTTAATAATAGAACGCTACAATTTCAAGTCGGGATTTAAAAGAATCCCATGCTGTCCACATTGATTATGCCGACACAGTCACAATACTGTAGAAATACACTTGGCCGACAAGTTTTTAATATTGGTGTAAGATTTGTGCTTTGGAGTCTTTGCAATCCTAGCGGATTATTTCATGAAATATCATCTGATTTGATAAAACTTAGTTATTATTAACCATAAATGGTTCATCAACAGAGCTTATCGGAAAAATGTTATTCGCACGTTTTAATAAGAGAATTTTTCCAATTGCTGGATTATAAGAATTATTACGCAAATTTAAGTCCCAAAGTTCCTCCTCTGCAAGCCTGATGAACATTTGAAATATTCAGAGCAATTAAAGAGTGAGAAAATAAGTGACAACATTTGATTAAATTACACTGTTTCAATGTTTCAGTAAGTAGGCAAAAAGAGATGAAAATGGTCTGTAAATCTGGAATCGATTTAACAACCATGATTTTCTAATAAAAAAAGTTGATTATTTCATTTGGAAATTTGAAATCAAGATGTGTGGAGTAATGATTCTGGTAAAAATGTGCAGAAGTAGAGAATTTCTTGAGAATTGATCAAAAACTAAATTGTTAAATATACAATATTATTTATACACCTCCCTTGGTTTTTGAAAGTCATTATGTGATGTGAGGAAGCAAAATGAGTTAGATCAAACTGATAAGAGGGCTCCAGTGGAAAACAGTGCTTTGCTCACTGCAGTATCTGGGCTACCCTCTAGAAATATCCCAAAAATAAAACATAAATAAAAAGAATATGAAGGATTAATTTTGTATTGTGTTTTAAGCAGCATGAAAATCCCTGTGTCAGGTTTGATGATGTTTTCAGCAATTTGTAGCCTGTAATATGGACACAAATATCAAGTAGAAAAGCAACATTTGGCTTGATCATATTGTTTATTTTATAATCATTTTTCAAGTGGAACATCATAATTACACAATTTAAAAATGTTGTGACTTTTAACCAGCTTTTTGGCAGCAATGTTTATGTTACTTTATTATTACAATTTTCTTTTTAACGCTTTTATGGAAACAATTTTCTATTTTCACTTGACACAGATTGCACATATATTCCCTAGGAAGAAATCCATAAAGTCTTCACATTCTTACACGCCTCAAAACACATCCCCCATATGTCCGTAAGATGAATCCTAAAATAAGCCATGATTTGTTTCTTTACATCTATATTTCATATATCGACCTACTTTGTATATCAACATTGTGTTTATAACATAAATCAAATAAATCCACCTTAACCGTTAGCGTGGCAGATGATTTTTCTTTTACACACATTGTTTTTCTGTTGCAATGTTCAAAGTTGAGCAATATTGAAATCAAATGTACTAAAATAAATGATCACTCAATTTCAATAGTTAACACATAAACAAATAAATTCTTTCAAATAATTTTATTTACACTATGATAATTGCCTGATATACACACATGCAACCATGGTTTATACACACCCCCACACACATGCATGCATTTTTTCCATAGTCAAAACTATTTAAAGTAACACTTATTTTCAAGATTTTCCATCATTTTCAACCTGGAATATTTAGAAATATAAAAATATTAATAAGAGTATTTAGTCATTTTATAAGACTCATAATTAGCCAAATTAAAATAATTAACTGGATCACATAACTTAACACACACAATACCACTTTGAAAAAAGGAGCAAGTTGCATGGCTACAGAATAGTGGTAATGACTGAATTGTTGAATCACTGGCTGCATGATTGTTTCTACTCAAGCCTTCAGTATTGTTTTATAATCTACCTCCCACTATAACACCCAGCTCCTTAAATCCAATCCCACTTCTCTGGATAAGAGAAATATACCATCACAGATGAGACTTACTTAGGGCCTATTTATTGAGCATGTTTCCTGGCGGAAGGACGGATCCATATAAATGGTGTATTTTGCCTACTATATCTCTCCTCATCGCTTAACTATCACAGCTATATCTGTTGACTCCCTCGATCCTGCATTTGTCAGATTTCATAAGCCAATGCAACTTCACCCGATGATGAGAGGAATTTGCTTCCATTTCAGGGTTTAGTATATCACATAGATTTGTTTTACAGAAGGACAAGGTGTTATGTTTTGATGTATTTAGAGTATTAGCGCACAGAGGAATAATTAACCCAATTTTGCCAGACGGAATTTGAGTTATCAATTTGACGATTCATATGCTCCTTGAATAGTTTTAGTTTGTAACAAAATCATTGAGCAAAGTAAAACCATTTCGTGCACTGATGTGAAACTTTGCTGAAATGACGCACCACTGAAGACACACAACTGGGTCATGTTCCTTTAAAAAGCAATGTTTCGTTCTTCTTCTTTTTTTTTCTCAACCCTGAAAATCAATCACACTTGACGATGCTAATCAAGTGATGCAGTGAAACACAAACCCTGGTGTCAGAGTGCTTGCTGTGCTGTCGGCCTATATTGCACTTATTAATTGCAGTTTTCAGAAAGCTAAATTAAGTTATCCATCAAAAGCAGACTGGGTGGATATATTGAATCAATTCCAGGCCAAATCACTTTAATCAACCGTTATATTTTGTTTTCATACAACATGTTATAGGAGCAAATTAAGCATAGGGGAATGTTACACTTGCATATCTTGTGAGTAGGTGTGGGTGTTAGGTCATGGGTGAGCTAATCAATGGGCCAAACTAGTTGGGTGCGGAGGAATGTGATAACACAGCAAGGCAGCTAAGCTAGTGCCGCGTGTCATAAACCCTCCGGTTTTCAGACACCACCAAACCATACGATCAGAAGACATCGGGAAGCGCTGTAAAAAACAATGGCAGCTATTAGCAAGAATTTTCGCACCATGTATGTCAAAGTTCACTTTTTCAAAGAGTGAGCTGTTGTTACAAAAACAAAATGACTGGTGAAAAAGTCTACTAAATGACCTCAAAAGGTCAAGTCATCTGTGAAAATGAAAATGGCAAAATTGTGACAGAAACTTTCACCCTTGCGAGTGAAAACACAGCTTATTTAGCGATGTCAACATGGTGTCATAGTCAATATTTCCCTAACATATTGGACTAACAACACAGCTATAAGGTTTTTCACAATATAACTACATGTACATGTATGTATAATGGAAAGGAAAGTGCTAATGTTTGTCATTTTTCAGCACAACTTATTTTGACAAAAAATGATGTCACAGAGATAAATATCAATCCTTTAATTTGCATATAGCTGCAATTCCTCCAGCAAACGTGTCCATGAAATTGGTCCTTTAGCAATCTAGGTATTATTTATGTCTATGGCAGGGCCGTAGCAAGGTTGACAAATGTGGGGCGGCCATCACAAATGTGGGGCGGCCAAATTACAAATATATGCCCAAATTGAAATAAAGATAAAGAAAAACATAACAAATTTCTCAAAAAGTGGGGCGGCCATGGCATCCCTGGCCGCCCCGCTTGCTACAGCCCTGGTCTATGGTAACACAGGGAAATAGGCATGGGCAATGTCATACTTGCATTATCTTGTGAATACTTTCAATGTAATGGCAATACTGAACATTAAGGTGTGGGGGTAAGGTCATGAGTGAGCTTATCAATGGGTCAATCTGGTTTTATGGCAAGGTACAATAAATTAAACTTAGGCAAAGTAGGCATGGGCAATCAGGAAGATCGTGATAAACCGATGTCAACGTATCTATTCCTGCTAAATATATTAATGCATGACACCACAATACTCAATATCGTTTCTAAAACATCATGCATCAATGAAAAGTTCACTGACCTCCATGTCATATGACCTCTACTACCCTGGGTATGATTTTGCTATGATCTGAACCATATCTTCTGCGTATGATCCGCACCACTTTAAAACGAATATCAACCAGCATATGCACGCGCATATATGGGTCACTATATTAGCTATCCCAAGGGAGCACTGCAAATATGCCAAGTTTAATGTTTAATTAGTAAATGCTCCCTAAATGACTCAAAGCCGTAATAAACTGCAGTGACCTATCTATCTAACATCAAAAGGTGTGACTGCCTTCATTTCCACATTATATTTTCATTACCTTGTTCAGCCAACGTCTACCTTTTTACAAGCTTATCAATTACTTGCAGCAATTCAACTATAAAGTGTTATCTGGGTTCGGTCGAGCGCAAACTGAAAGCACCAATCTTCTAATTTAACATTTCAGACATGCTAAAACGCTGACCAGTTCCTTGCCCTCAAAATTGATATCTGATGACCACATCGTGGCCAAAAAACATGCCGTTGTTGATTAATTTTAGCCCCTTACTTAACGCAGTGAGATGTAAGGTCAGTTTGGGCATGTCAGAATTATTTAACAAGTGTCACCCAGTCTGAAGATCAGGTTATATACTATAAAAGCGCTTTTGTGAGCTAGCGATGTCTATTCCAATAACATCAGTCATTTTATCTTGACAGCACCCCAAATTGAATACATTACCGATTTAAATAATCCTCCTTTTTTGCATTTCGCTAACCTCTCCTATAATTATCCCGTATGATAACGTAGCGGAAACCTAACTAGGCTAATAGTGAAGTCTCAACGTGTACCTGTATAAATGCTTTTAACACATTTCCCCAGTCTAAAAGCAAATCTACTGTCACCTCTGGCACTTACTACAATCCATTATATTTCCACCCAATTATAAAGAAAAGAAACAAAATCTTAATTGCCCTCACACTATTCACCAACAATGAACTGTAACAATACTTCAGTATTTGGCACCACATTTTGATGCACAAATATTACTTAATTTCTTCCAAAAAATTACTCAACCCATTTTGAGAACCCATATTTGAACCAACACATCGAAATCTCAAATTCTCAAACAAATTACTAAACTTTGAATTCTTGTATGCAGTTATTATCTCAAACATGATCATCTTTTAGGACACAGTTCCATAACCCCAATAGGCTTGTAATCTCATAATCACCTCTGAATATATTGGGTACAAAAACTCATATGCCACAGCTTGAGGTCAAATTCTGAGCAATGATTGCCAACTAAGGGTTATTGAATTATTTCACACTGGATATGAGGCTATTTGCCACTGCTAGTGATGCAATCAAATATACATGTACATGGATATAGATGTATATCAGGTTTACAAGACTAATTGGATTGCCTGCCATCAGGTTCAAAATTAAGTTAACCAATACTATGTATAATTGGGTACACTATCAATTGAAACACCTCAGGAAATACTGACAGACCATGGCCACACCATCATCACAGATCAACAGTCTCATACACATGGTCAAGTTCTGTATACACTTCTCCATAATCAATTGTCTCCCTGATATGCAAGACTTTAAACAGCAGACAAAATTGGTCACATAAGTGAGCTTTCAACATGACAACTCCTGTTTTATTGGCTCTGTTGTGTTGCATAGAAAGATACCATAAGTCGTGTTCACATTATGAGTGTATAATCTTACGCTAACATTGATAAAAATTCCACAAATATTTACCCTACTCCTACCGCATGTCCACACCTAGCCTACTCCTAGTACTACGCCAACCAGTTCCACCAAGCATTTACTTCTGCTCGGCGTAAACATCGGCTACCACATCCGTTGTTTCTGTGACCTTTGTCAATCATGGAATAGGTAATTTGAAGGTAATATCTATGCCTACACCACATCCCTTTTAAAGTGATTTTTCATTATTCCTAAGAGTCTACTCTTTTGATCTAGTGCGGGCATCAACCCGACCCACATTTATGCCTTTTATGGTACACCCCATCAGATATTACCATTCTTATAACCCACTTACCCACATTTATGCCTTTTATGGTACACCCCATCAGATGTTACCATTCTTATAACCCACTTACCCACATTTATGCCTTTTATGGTACACCCCATCAGATGTTACCATTCTTATAACCCACTTACCCACATTTATGCCTTTTATGGTACACCCTATCAGATGTTTTACCCACATTTATGCCTTTTATGGTACACCCCATCAGATATTACCATTCTTATAACCCACTTACCCACATTTATGCCTTTTATGGTACACCCCATCAGATATTACCATTCTTATAACCCACTTACCCACATTTATGCCTTTTATGGTACCCCCCATCAGATGTTACCATTCTTATAACCCACTTACCCACATTTATGCCTTTTATGGTACACCCCATCAGATATTACCATTCTTATAACCCACTTACCCACATTTATGCCTTTTATGGTACCCCCCATCAGATGTTACCATTCTTATAACCCACTTACCCACATTTATGCCTTTTATGGTACCACCCCATCAGATATTACCATTCTTATAACCCACTTACCCACATTTATGCCTTTTATGGTACACCCCATCAGATGTTACCATTCTTATAAACCACTTACCCACATTTATGCCTTTTATGGTACACCCCATCAGATGTTACCATTCTTATAACCCACTTACCCACATTTATGCCTTTTATGGTACACCCTATCAGATGTTTTACCCACATTTATGCCTTTTATGGTACACCCCATCAGATATTACCATTCTTATAACCCACTTACCCACATTTATGCCTTTTATGGTACCCCCCATCAGATGTTACCATTCTTATAACCCACTTACCCACATTTATGCCTTTTATGGTACACCCCATCAGATGTTACCATTCTTATAACCCACTTACCCACATTTATGCCTTTTATGGTACCCCCCATCAGATGTTACCATTCTTATAACCCACTTACCCACATTTATGCCTTTTATGGTACACCCTATCAGATGTTACCATTCTTATAACCCACTTACCCACATTTATGCCTTTTATGGTACCCCCCCATCAGATGTTACCATTCTTATAACCCACTTACCCACATTTATTTATGCCTTTTATGGTACACCCCATCAGATGTTACCATTCTTATAACCCACTTACCCACATTTATGCCTTTTATGGTACACCCCATCAGATGTTACCATTCTTATAACCCACTTACCCACATTTATGCCTTTTATGGTACACCCCATCAGATGTTACCATTCTTATAACCCACTTACCCACATTTATGCCTTTTATGGTACCCCCCATCAGATGTTACCATTCTTATAACCCACTTAACCACATTTATTTATGCCTTTTATGGTACACCCCATCAGATATTACCATTCTTATAATAACCCATGTAAAGCAGCTAAATAACAATCTTAACCAAATTTGCACGAGAACGTTTATTGTCCACCTTACAAGAGAAGATGATTTTATTAGACATGTTCATACATGGATACATCACACCTCTATGTATATAAGATGAGACAGAACTGGTGCACCATCATCCTGGGGACCATCATCTGATAGCAAAAGTCCACGCCCACGGTTCATGCCATGTTCAGGACAGATTATTGCATTAATTCTTAATTATAACTAGCAATTTAATTCTTAAACAGCTTATGTCAATTCTTTAGCCATGCTGATACAAGTGCAGATCTAGAAATGCGCAAAAAGATTGCTAACATGCCCGTGGCTAATTAGGGGGCATGTGTAAACAGTTGAAATTGAGCGACGTATTTCATATCGATATATGTGATGCGATCAAGCAAAATCAGTCCTAACTCGGAAATATTGATTTTGAGATATAGCCAAACAAAGGAAAACTTTTCTTTTGTTTCCTCTTGTTTTAGAAACTCTTTAATTGCTCATATCTTTGGAACTGGTTGTTTAAATTTAATGGGGGTTTCTGCAAAATTCAGCCTTGTAAATCCTTTTTACTATCCTATAAGAAACTGAAAATTTACTATATCCGAGTTGCGACTGATTTTGCTTGATCGCATCACATATGTGTTACTGGCTAAAGAGGTTATAGTCTTGAGTGTCTCTGGACAGTAAGCTGGCATTATTCTATATGTTTAGGAATGGCTCCAATCTATGGTGTCCAGCATGTTTATTTGTGGATTTGGGTGAAGATTCAGAAACGGTTCCATAAGAGGGTTCAAAGCATGCTCCTGCATCCCAGGTATAATGGACAGTTTAAAACATTGATTTCAAAAGCTAATAAATCAACATATAAGATGATTCAATAATGTTCTAAAGTGCTCCAAACCTTGTAAGCGAACAATCTTGGTAAGTTACAGAGACAAGACATATGAATTAAGCACCCGCGGGAGGATCAAATTTGACATCCCGTATCTTATCACTGAATGTACCTGCTAGGTTGTTTGTGAGTAACAAAAACAAAGCACAATAAAGTAAAAGGTTTTAATAAAAGGTTTCAATATTATATTCTATATCAAAGATCAATATGCAAAGTCCCTCACCTAAGCATATTGCCGATTCTTGTGATCATGAGTTCCATGAAAGAACTGAGGGTATATGTATTCTGCCCCTCATATTTCATATATCCTTTACCGCATTGCACACAGTTGATGACAATGACCCTTACTTGCTGTATACTTTGTGCCAATGATGGAAATTGTGACAGCAGGCAAGAGCCCAAGATATTAAACTTTGGCTCCACTTGACAGTTTTGTGATTTAATTGAATAACTTTAGTGGATTCAGAAATAACTGAAAAACATTGCAAATTATTCGGAGATTGAAAGAATGTCAGAGAACATACCAAAAGATCGATGAAGCGCTATAAACACAACTAGTTTAATAAAGCTGACTTCCTCTCTCCCTTCTGAAATGAAATCTAAAGTGGGTCAAAATAACACTTAATCATTTTTGGTAAGGATCTGAAAAATGGATAATTGACATTCTTAACTGCCTCCCTTCCTAATCAAACTAGTTTTGTACATAGAGAGCTTTGTTGATTGATCTTTTGGGTTACCATCCAATAATTAAGCACCTGACATCCCTGCAATCTGATGATGGCATCTGACTTGTATTAAAAAACAAATGAGATGTACCGTTATTTTATCACAATCAACCAATCTGGATCTCCCTCTCGTCCAACACACTCATGCACTAAAATGCTTCACCAAAATCTCACAACATGGAAGCCATGCCATGCATAATCAAGCAGCAACATCATAAAAGTAATATGACTATAGCGAAAACATAGTGACATTGTAAACACTAAAGTGCTGCATAATTGATGGACCCCATCCGTTCCTCACAGCACACCACTATTGATTTCTATCATATCTATCTTACCATCTTGTGGTAAGTTAATACCCTCCACTTGTGCTAGACCTGTGACAGCGTATATATACAATTTCTGGAGTTACTTTATGCAACATTGCCTAGCCACGTATAAACATGCCAGCGCTGATGATAAAGTATGATATATTCTTTGATTTGAAGCAATGCAAGTTTTACGTGGAGACTGTAAATTTGGGATGAGGTAAAATGGTAGAAATTGAGATGGGAAATTTGGAGTAATTTTGTATATATATAAATACAAAGTTGAAGAGAAAAGTAATCTAGAATGAAAATGAGCTGTGGCATAGAATTACTCATCAATACATACAGGCACCATGGCACCACTCACTGTCAAACTACGCTCCTATGATCACAGATTTCTTTCAAGTCTTTGGTAGAAAATTCACCCAAATTAAGTATTTAAAGGAACAGCTAGATGCTTTGGAAGGGCTCCTTTGGTTTTAAGTTTAAGGAAACAAAGTAATGGTGTACTTTGGATGTTTATTGATGCATGTTGTTGAACTTTAGTGGGATTGAATTAGCTTAGCTTAGCAATTACTTAAAATGAGTGCAGTGTTTGATTAAAAAAAATCAAAAGCTTTAAAGGCAAACCCGGCTGTTTTGAAGGAAATAATTATATGATATCAACTTGAAAATATGTGAAGACAAAAGGAAAGTTTGACTGCTGTAACAGATTTAATATTCTTAATAATATTCTCACAAATAAAATTGAACATTTTGGGTCCACAATCGTCTTAAATTGATCCTTGCAAAAAAGGAAGAAAAGAATACAAATAAAAAAAATCACATACATCCATTTCAAGGGCATACGAATACAAACATGTTTTTAATTAATGTCCATTGAAAAGATTTTTCAATTTATTTTCCACGATTTGGGCTGTATTTTTCTACTAAGTGACAATGAAATGCTTAAGGTACATGTAAAATTTTAAGAAAAAATATGTACCAGCATATAGATGTTCCGCAAGTGCTATTAAAATGTATGAGTAACTAATTAATCACCACTTTTAACAAAGAATATGGTTTTCTATAGTTCTATATAGTTTATAAAGTTCTATGCAAAGAGGGAAAACCAATACTATTTGTATCCACACTAGACGAGAAGGGGGCTCCCCTCTGGATAATAATATTGTCAAACATTTTTTAATGGATGCACTTGAAATCAGGGAAGATAAGTATCAAAATTCTTCTGCCCCTCCATCCTCCTCTGGTAATGATATACCAGCAGATGCTGGCTGCTCACAGGCTCAACTTCTTGTTAAAACATATGTTTAGTTCCCCCAGTGGTAAGCTAGCTGCCTCAAAAGTGAATATTAAACCATCTCAGAATCTGTGTTGTATACACAGGAGGGGTCTTAATTTTCAGCTTATTTCCTGTAAGTGTGAAACTGTTAACATCAGTGCTACCATGTGATATAGTTTGCAGCATGCATTCAAATTAGTACAAACATGCCTAGTATTGGTTCTGCTACAGCTAAGTAAAACAAAATCACTTGATAAGTCATCTACTCTGCAGCACAATGACAGCAGTACATAATGTATTAATACGACAGTGATTCAGCAACCAGTTCTGTGTTAACACTCTCTCGTTTCCGCTAATTTCGTTTCATCTCACTCTCAGAATTAGTTGTCGTTGTGTTTACATTACATGGCAATAAATCCCCCTGAAATGTAGCTATTTTTTTACTTGAAATCCGAGCCCCTTGTGTTAACAATCGGTGTCTAATTTCCACATGTGAATATCGTACATCAGTAATTTTGGTCACAAGGAAAAAACTATAACTGTGCAGATGAAGGAGATAGGGGAATAAATCAATCACTTTTGTCAGTTACCAAGCGTGTACCAGAAAATTCAAAAGGCTATTCATGGGACGTACAATGAGATAGGGGGAAAAGTAGAACATATTGGATGAGCTAATTTATAAAGTAGTCCATTGATAGAGTTAATTCCTTACTAGATTACATGTAATATAAATACATGCTTTTAGATGTTTTTACACCTCAGACAATTTGAGGCAATAATGCAGTAAGTTTTAACTGTGATTAACAGGCAACTAGCTGTATTATGTTTTCCTCTATATAAGTCTGTCAGTTGTCAAGTTGATTTAGTTTGTCATGCTCAAATTCAATTGGTATCATATAAAAGATCAAATCAACTAGAATTTCCAGGGATTGTAGGAAACATATTTAATCCACAGTTAAATCTTATTCCCATGGAATCTTTTGAAATGAACAAACGCATAAAAGTATTTTGCTCAGGTTTTCCCCCTTCATGATTAATTTTTTTTAAATTAGGATGCTGTCAAAAGTATTTTTTCCAATAATAGTTGAAAACGTTTTAAAACAGCTCTAGTAAACCTAATATGATAGCGTTAAATAGATTTCTACAGCTTAAGAAGGATGGCAAACTTATTTGTTGTGACAAACTATAATGAAATCATGCAAGTTATGCATATTGCTTCATAATTTGAATGCCATGTGCTGAGAAAATCCGTGCTTTCTGGGTCTATCAAATTAATAAATGAATACCATAATTCTTAAACATTGTACTATAACTCATTATTAGATATTACTGAAATTCCCATTTTTATAATCAAGGGAGACCAAAATAATAATTGTATTGTCAAAAATACTTCAGTTTTTTATTAATGTTTCCTAAAATTAGAGCATTACTTTTGTGATGTTCCAGATATTACAGCTCTAGGTTTGACATGTTGTTGGGTAAAATGTCAACTCTAACATATAAGTCTTTATATGCTACATAAATGAGTACACGATGTCTATAGGGTGTGTTCTATACAGACCTTGCATAAATATAACAAAAGCAGAGATATCACCAAATTATCATGGGACCTGTAGTAAATGTTTTTACAGTCAAACACTTCTCTAATCCCAGCAGCTTGTACTTGCTTTTATGGATTAAGTTGAAACAAATGATTTACTAAATTAACAAGAAATCAATGTTTTCCACAATTTTAAAACATAATCAAATAATTCTGAAGCTTGTCAAACAGTATCCAAATATTCTTAAAGCTGCATACAAATAGTCTTCACATGGCCTTAAAGATGGATGACAAAAAGTCTTCATCAGTCAAGCACTAATGAAAATCTTGCACCACTGTTTAAAATACAGCTTGTTTAAACAGTTAGTCATACCAACTACAAACAGACACTATGTCTCCTGTGTCATATGGTGAAATGATGCAACTAATTGAAAATGTTGAAACCAGGATTCGTCAAAGCGTTTGTTCTTTATTCTACAACTGTAATTTGGAGTCAAAAGTTATAAAATTAAGAAGAAAACTACTCATACATGATGGATATAGTTCAGTAAACATAGATTTAAACACATTGACAATATTTTATGTGTGCTAACGGCTACTGACCCTTGCACAGAATGCAATTGGGATGATTTTCTTTTTACATTATATTCAATATTTATATTACCATCTTCAGTAGATAGCAAATTCTAATGTCAAGTATTGAAATGCTTATGTATACTGCTGTCTTCAGTAGATAGCAGTTTCTTATAAATATGAACTATTGAAGATAGTTTAGTTTATCTGTACACTGTCTTTTCTGAAGTTAGTTTACCTAGATATGTTATCTACTGAAGATACTTTAAGTATATTATTATAGGATTGCTGTCTTCAGTAGATAGCAAAATCAGCTCACTTTGAAATAATGTAAAGAATGAACAAACAATAGAAAGCTTACAAATCGGCATATAAATTGGTAGCCTTACCTGATTGAGTCTCAATTTGTTTCAATATTTTTGCATTCCAAGCAACTATCGTGATTTTTACAGCAGTTGGATAGACACGCAAGCAAACAAAGAAACATTGATTTCTCCCTGTCATATATACTTTATTACAACCACATTATAATTACTTATGTTATTCTAAATTTACCATTAACAGGTACCTCAACATAGGCATCAATAACAACATTGATATGATATGACTCCAAGGCAATGACCCAACAGAGCTACCAGCAACAACATAATGCAGTATCGTTAACATATGCTGCCTGCATGCCCTATTTGTACTGTGATCCTTGACAAATACCCTATATTAATGTTTAGTTACCGTACAAGTAGAAAGGGGATTAAACCTGAGGAACAATTGAAGGACTGATCACGCAATATACCCTTCTTCCTGATGATACCAGAATAGCTTGTGGGCTCACTACCATGATATAAAATACTCCAGTTACATAGTGTGATTATATCCTGATATCTCCACATTACACCTAACTCCCCATTACACTTTGGTGGAGTGACGCAAATATGATTTCTGATGCATTTTGTTCAAAGAAGCAATATAGATATGTTTAAGCTCACACCAAACACCTATACTGTGCAATGTTGCAAACATCATCATACACCACCTCAAAATTGAAAGATGAACATCTTTGAAACCTTAATCACAGTAGTAGTGAAATGAAAATTATATCAGGCACATGGCTATTATTGTTAACATTGTAGGCTACTGACACAAGTTCTGGAAACCATTACATCTAAGAATCTCATCATGTTACTGAAGCATGAAATGACCAATACAACCATACCAAAGCTGTGCTACAGTCATTAGTGTCAGCAATCACTAATTACATACTTGTACATATAATCTAAGCTGTTCTTAACACCGGACTGTTATCATTGTCTTACAATGGTGTCTGTCATTTTTCTAATCCTCTCTCAGGGAACAGATGTCAAGCGCATGCAGTTTTAGAGTGTCATATATTTTAAATGAAAATCTGTATATTTTTTCTTCAATCATGGTGTTTTCAGGGTTAATTATTTTAAATACAAATCTGCATACAAAATACAAACTTGCAATGCCATTCTGCTCAGCAGCCAAAATGATTTTATTGGAACAGTACCATAATGTGCAATTTTCTATCACTAATTTGGCCAATAGCAAGCAGTGAAGATGAATACTACAAATTTTGGGTTATTTTGAGTCAATATTTTTTGTAGGATGGGGGCAGTCCCACATAACCAAATGTGGTAGACACCCACACCTATGTGTAAGTATAGATTTAGTGCTTTTGAGACTTAGCCATCACAGTTGACAAAGAACTACGTTATTTTAATTATTGCACCTCATTTTATCTTTCTCTTATATGATATCCCTTTAGTCTTCATTAATTTTTTATATTGTCAATATCATCGCAAGAGCTGTAACCTGATACTTGACTTTAATCTTGGTCATGTGATTGATAAAAAAATTGGAATAATACAGGCAAGTACTGTGAGATTTGGTGTGCTAACAGGATGAGTTAAGCTTACTCTCTGACAGTTTCATACCTCCTGATTGATAACCACCTTCAAGTAATGGTGAAGGATGATCCAGTTTCTAATTTGAGGTAGGTCCTTCCTTTTTAGTTATCAATCACACCTAGGAAAACACTGTCAGTAAGTTTTAGTCAAGGGATGTCATTAAGGGGGTACCAACTAGTTCTCAGTTAGTCTGGTTCCCATTAACTTTTAACATAGCATGTCTGCAGTAGTAATTTACTTCTAGAAATGATGACTATGTTATCCAAACTGATTTGCAACTTCATCAACGTGGACATCATGATTTGCCATTGTCACTGAAGGTCATGCTTGCTGTTTTGGCTGTGTCCAAGTTGCCTTCATCTATGTTGTCATCATCACCATCAGGTGCATAAGCAACCTGGTGATTCTGAGGGCGGGCTCTGTGATTGAGAAGTTAGTCCCACTTGAAGCAGAACACAATCCAAACACAGGTGATTTAACAATCATTTTCGGTTTTTCCATCCCCATTTCACCAAAAAACTATTTCCCAATGGGTACGTCTGTCACCCTGCCTGGTTACGTCCCTGATCGCTATCTGATGGAACTGGCCAATATCCCCTTCTCCAAAATCATTGCTTTCCTAACGAACTTGTTCAAGAAAAACATGTAGGAATAACCATGCTACATGTTAGATGGGATTTCCCCCGAAATGTTCCTCCATACTAAACTACCATTATTGATTTCTATGGTTATTTACATCGGAATATAACCCCAAGTTATGAGCACATACCCACCACTCTACATACTAAACAACTCTTCTCTCGTAACTGTGTCAGTTTCTTTTCATTGCACTCACAATGCAACAGCATCGCGCATTACGCAAACACAAGAAATAATGGATTTTGTATACGGCATGAGGAGCATCTGTTTGCCATATCAGCAGCGTCAATTGCAGTGGGAGTTTCTTACTACCTATAAAGTTGTAACTGCTTTGGTTAGCTTATGTTAACTCTTGATTTATCGTAAGCTCACTGCTTTGTACATGTGTAATGATTTTACATAACTTTATTGCAAGGCTTTTTAAGATGAAAGGCTATCCCATGTGCCACTGAACTAACACTAGGCATGTTAGTATTAAGTTTTCACACATTTCTAAAATTGCTGAAAAAAAAGTTACACATCTTTGAATTTTGGTGTATCAAAATATATCATATATATTCAGCATCCAAGTACAGTATGTGTAATTAAAAGAAGCATGGAGCCCAAGTTTATCACAGTGAATACTTTTAATTTTTTAACAGGCAAGAAATGCCAAATTTGAGCCCTGTTGCCCACCTAGTTCAGTAAACTCTGGGTTGGAAAACAAAATTCCCCTTAATTTGTGAGGGTGCGGATGTGGAAGGGATGACAACTTTTTCAGCAGCTCTATCTTTATAAGAATTGATGAGTCATTGGATATGTCTCACAGGATGAAGCCTTGAAGGCATATAAATGAAGTCTTTTTCTCAACTCCATATCATTTCATTTTTGTAAATGAATCACAAGCATGAGTTCTTGATATCATGTAACTGTGCATTCAACTAAAACAAGATCAAATTCACATTTACACGCTCTATCATCTTCAGGGCATTAAGTAAATGTTCTCACCCCAAAAGCCATTTTGATGTTTTCATAACCAAATGCAAAATTGGCAAAAGATGGCCTCAGAATCCATCCAAACCTCTCAATTGTCAGCTTAGTTAAATCACGCATAAATATTTAATGCAAAAAATGAATTTTCAGCTCTAAATGGGTTGCAAAATGACCCAAGTGCAAACCATCTTACAGAAACTTATGACCTGAGAAAATTGCAGCAAGTCTTGAGTTCTATTGTCACAGTGATTGCAAATGGTCATGAATATTTGAGAGTGTTTTGAATAGACTCATGAAATATTCACATTTTACGTCCACTGTGAACACTTGTTAACCCACATCGGTAAACTCTATCTGTGGCAAGCTGAACTAATGAGGTTTGGTAAATAACACTGCCTGAAATATTAATAAATATTAACATTTTAAACGTAGCTTTTGTTGAAATCACTTCTAAGATGCTTTTAATCAACTTGAAATATAGCTAACAAGTGCTTTTAGTGTGGCATTTGAAGCTTAATAATTTGAGTTCTATTCTATATTTGACTAGCTTGCATTGATATGAACTGTTAGGAAGATCCCAACTGCAACCTGTATAGAAATACTTTTGGATTCTGCACATAAATGGTTTATGGAGATTTTATGTGTTTCCTTGTACTAAAATAAGTGAAAATTTAAGGAAGCAATGACCTTTTATGCAACTCAGCTCTTGACTTTCAATTTTTTAGATGTAAAATGTAATCAATCTAAATTAAATAAAACTTGCAAGGTGTTGGTGCGGGTTAGGGTTAGGGTTAAACTTATAATATTTCTGTTAGTGTTACTATCTAGCAGTTTCCCCTTTTTGCATTGAAATGAAATGAATGCAGTGCATTCTCTCTTGTGAATTGGCCAAGATATGGAAGGAAAAACTTCGCTGGGATTTGTGGGCCTCTAGACCATTACTCTTACCATTTAAGGAAGCTTGTGCTATTGAAGTACTCTTCCTATACCTTTGTACAGGAGCCAACTGTTAATTGGTGATGAACCCACACTTTTATAGTAGCATGCATGCGAATGCAAGTTAACGGAAGCGTATATACGGATAAAATTTGTCACACCTGGAACTTGTGTGTTTACATGTTGAATTCTGTTGGAGGTAGCGGCCAAACATTCTAACTAACTGACATTTCTCATGAAATAATCGCCTAAGCAAAGTAAACCACACAGTGATGAACAACAGTGAAACATGATTGAATCCCAAAATAAACATACTATAAAGACAGAGTATATTAAATCATATTTTCTTCTGCTTATTTGGTGACAATCATTTAAAGAGATGATTTGAGATGAGACGGGATGAAAATCTATTTTAGTAACTAACAAAAAATTGGAGTTCCACTTTAAGTTAAAATGCACCAAATGCTTAACTTACCTGATATCTTTGGTCTGTGATAATTTCCACATTGATTGCGTTCCTATACCAAGTGACAGTTGGTCTCGGATTGCCAGTAGCTTGACAGGGCATGTCTACCACACTGCCTACAGAACTCACAGTTATTGGCTCTGGTGACAGCAGGAATTCAGCTGGGACTGTAGACAAAACATAAAGAAAAGACTATTTGTTAGATGGATTATTATAAATTATGGTAAAACTAAGATTTTAATAGATGCCTGTCTCTCTTTTAGAGAAATCATTGGATGGATTATGCACAAACACAGCAAAGTTGATACAATCTAGGATACAAACTGAATGGGCTAGACTATATTATTGGAGGGTTTGGGTTTAGAAAGGGAATGAGCAACTTTGGGCTATTCCAGTTGAAATCCATACACCCCTATGGAAGACATGACCTTAAACTTTCACACAGGGGTGAAGATTTCATGCAGTAGCCCATTCAGCTACCCATATGCAATTCACACTCCCTGTTTGGGAGATTAAGATCATGTCTTCCACAGGGGTGTACAAGAAAAAAGAATACAGTGAAAGCAAGTTCACTTTTCCACTACATGTGACAATATTTTTAAAGCTCCAACTGGATTTCCTCAAAGTATAAACTATGAAATTTAATTTATAAAATGAGATTTTTTGTATGCACATTTCAAAGACACTATTTTGAGATACGGGCACCTAATAGCATTACCCTTATTTTCAGAGAGCATAAATGCCTCCTTACCATTTTGGCTTCTGTATTAGTTTCAAGGGCCCAACAATTTTGACCATTTCAAGATGCACCAAATTTTGCATATCTATATTATTATAATAATACTAGACGGTCTCTGTGTGTTTTGGTGTCTTTCGGTTCGGCTATGTATTTGTTTTGCGCTTCAATGTATCCGATATTTCAGATAGTAGCGGGTCAAAAATGTCCAATCAGGGACTCTCACATCCCTGGTCCAATTGGGCTTAAACTAAGTGAGTGGGGCCCTTGACTATATGAGAGAACATGTCAAAAATGAAATCAAGGTCATAGGTCATCAAGGGGCTAAATTTCAAATTTGCCCAATTGGGCTTATATTTTTTTTCAATATCTACTTTAAACAAATTTATTTTGCACATTTTTTTTGTTTTCACAATATATTCCATCCTTTTTGCAAGTTATAGTGCCACATTTATTTCTAACTTGATTTATTATTTCTTTTAATCCTGATCAAATTTGAATTTGCCTTAAGGCTATTTCAAACATGTGTGAAACGTAAATTTTATCATCTACATCAAACACTGCTATTGCACAACAAAATATGACTACAAAAGCATCACTTAGCTAAATCAATAAATACTACTTTTTAATAAATAAAACCACAACTATAATTGGTAAAAAAGTGATAAAAACATTGAACAAGCTATAAGATGGCAGCGGCTAATGCTGTGTCACTCAAATTGATTGTATAATTCAAAATGACTGTATAAAATATCTGACTGATGGGCTCTTGAAAAGTCTTCTGTCAATTCACTATACAGTTGATATTTGTTTTATAAATAGCATTGTTTTATGTAGTATTTATATTTATGGAATAATACTTCAGAAGAGATTCCAACTAAAGCTTTTTTGTTATATGTTGTTAGAGAATGGTGCAACTTTGGCTTTACATTTCATATGATAAGAAAAAAGGCATTTGTAAAGCGAAATGATATGATCCGTAACCAAAGAGATGAGATCTTACCTAGGCTCAGACAATTCTTGATTTTTATGGGAGCTATTTTATCCAATTTCTTCAAAACAAAATTCAGGCATGAGCATGATCATCCATGAAAAAACCTGAAAGCGTAAAATGAGGCTAAAATGGCCAAAAACGGGCTGAAATTAAAAGAAAGTGGAAATTTCGACCACAAAAAAGCAGGAAATCCTGCAAACGCAGGAAAATTCTCATGCCTGAAAATGGTCTCTGTCCAATGAGTGTTGCTCATTTTACGGGCGGGGAATTTTAGGAAATATGGGGGTATCAATAGCCACATACCTGCCCTGTGTTCTCTGAGCCTGGGATGTTATCTAATATGCTAAAACTAAAAATAGAGAAATAGTTTGAGCAAGGTTTTTTCTCAGGAGTTGAGCCAAGAAATTCTCCTTTATGAAATTATCCAAATCTGTACATCACTTACTTAATCAGTGTAACAACCAGGTTTTTTTTCTCAGGTTTGAACTCAAAAGTTTTAAATTGACACATAATATTTAACAGTTCAATTACAGAACTGAGCGTAAGAGATGATAACCTCTCAACGGCCTTCCTTCATTTCACCTTGTTGTGAATTAGGAAATCAAGTTAATATAATATGATTTGATTCTAATTACAAAATCTGTGTGGCTGTCTAATGTGAGATATGCTTGTAAATAGAGAGTATCTAGTTTACACCCTCACTACCACTGACACACTATAAATGATAATCACCCTTATGTTATCATAAAGAAATAAATAATCTTGAACAGGTTAAGCACTTAGCTACAATTGCAAATTGACAGAAAAACCTTTCTCATGTTTCAATTACGCCTAGTCGAAAACACACTTTAAAATGGTTAACGGTAGAAAGCTAAGGTAAGCTTGTAAAACTGTGCAACGTCTCAGTTTCTTAACTCGGCTCGTTTTTGTTTAATTGCTATCATTGTGATTCAGTCATGCATGTTGAGACCTGTAATGTGATCTCTTTGGTCCCACAAGAATTGGCCGTCGTCGTGATACCCGTCTTTTCACCAATTCTCCTCCCTGATGTGTCTCCTCCTAACCCCTTAATCCTTTGCCTGCCATACACATACCAAAATTCTAACAAACATCCTTGCTAAAAGCTACAATCATGCCATATTATATGACTAAATCATTACTAAACATTTTGGTTCTCATTTAAATATGGGTTCTTGTGGATTTTAAACATTGATATCACTGTCAAAATAAAAATTTAAAAATGTTACTGTAATTTGCAAACCAATCAGGGAGCTAACAGATTCATTTCGCATTTTAAGTAGCGATGCATTGATTTACTTAGGCCATGGGGCGCAACAACATTTAAATTCACAAAAAAAGTGTTTCAACTTCCACTGTTTCATGTTCGGAAACGGGGGAAATCCTAGCACATAGAAACTTAAAGCAAACTCTTATTTGTAGCGTTCTTCCCTGATCAATTGTTAAGTCAATACAGTTTAATTATCCCCTGCCTGCCACTTAATAGCATTACCAAATAGAGGCATGTTTGATGGATATAAGAACGTAGGTATAGATGAAGCTTTTTACTAGTCGCATACCTAGGCAAAAACCCCTCCATGGTGTATTTTCACCAATTTTCCTTTACTGTTTTAATTGTTTCATGCCACTACAAAATACTGATAGTGTGTTGACATTGAAAGGCTTGTCATAATAAGCCTCCAACAGCCCTGGGAGAAGAAGTACACCTATATCAACTAGCAAACACACAGATGGCACACTATACAGCGTAACAATTCTAAACATTCCATGTTTTCACATACAAATTCTATGTTTTGCCCTAAACTTTCCCCGCAACTAGAGAATATTTACAGCCAAAATTAACTTTGTTTCAAAAGACTGAAGTTCCTTCCAGGGCTTATACACTAATTTTCAGAATTTAACATGTTTTCAGACACGATGTGTACATAATTAAACTGTCTGTATATGATTACATGTTGCAATACATTTACTTACACAGACAACATTTTACAGCTGTAATCAGCTTAACTTTAAACACATTTGCAGCATGCATGTTTTTGATGTTTTTGCACATTGTTTGGAATTTGAAGGTTTATTAAGTTCCAGGCAATTATTTTATACATGCTTGGTGATCAGTAATGATCTTCATTAAAATAATAAATGAACCCATGTCAACTTGTCACCAAAAGACCCACTGCTTTTGAGTTCATAATATATTGTGAAACTTGATTTCAAAACCTACATGTTCCAGGAATGGATAATGTTAGTCAACAACAATCCAAACTGTCTACAATAATTGTAATGCTTTTGTCACCCAAAACTCATACCTCTATTTCACATAGCCTAGGCTGTAGGATTTTATTTCGGGTGGCTCTTCACTCTCTCAGATAACCTAGGCTGTAGGATTTTATGTCGGGCCAGTGGTTCTTCACTATCACAGATACCCTAGGCTATAGGATTTATGCTGGTTCTTTTGAAACCATGATAGCATCTTCTACTTGAATACATATTTTTGTATTAACGATGGTCATTCAAAAGGTCCTACCTCCACCCTCATATTTCAGGTTCTGCAAATAAACTGTGCCAATAAAGTATCCTTACACTTGGAAAAATAATCACAGTTTCAAAACTGAACAATATTGGGGTAAATTTGTTATTTTAATAGATGCACTATCTAATCCTGCACATTATGACACCACATTGAATCCAATGTGACCTCAAGAAGTGAAGTTACAAGCAATTGAATAGACGAATGTCCAGTTTTAAAAGTGACAAACTGGCCTATACAAGGCATAAAAAGATTCCAACAAAGCGCAACAAAGAGACAACACAGTTTCTTCAATGAAGCGTTATTTAAAGCAGTTTTTATTTCAGTTTTTACTTCTCTGTACTTTTCATAACTTTCATTTTATTTGTCAGTTCTTTTCTTTCAGTTTTCTTTTGTACCTTTTGTTTTAAATTAAAGCCAAATGCATACATTAGCCATTCACCTCTCTCAAACCAGATTTGTGGTCTATGGAGTTTTGAATAGGCCAGTTTGTCACTTTTAAAACTGAACCTTTGTCTAATCAAATGCTTGTAACTTTACTTCTTGAAGTCTCATTGGATTCAATGTGGTGTCATAATGTGCAGGATTAGTGCATCTATTAAAATAACAAATTTACCCCAATATTGTTCAGTTTGGAAATTGTAATTATTTTTCAAAGTGTAAGGATACTTTATTGGCGCAGTATAGTAGCCCTTTCATATTTTCCATGATTATATCCTGGGGTCTATATCGAGCTTGTGAAAAAAATTGTTTCAATATCTCTTTCCATTTGCTGTAGGTGAAGTAAAAATGAAATCTGGATTTGGTGTTGTGGAAATGGTGAAAATCTGTACATATATCTATCTACAAAGAAGACTTACGTAGACCAAATTTAAGTGAGCATAACATACTATTTGGTCGCTTCAGGTGGCTTAAATTGAACCTGATGAAGAAAAAATATGTACAAAAGCTGCTTCATTCCAACAAAATCTGTTGCATTTTAGCAAAGAAAAGACAAGAGCAGGTAAGAATTGTAATCAAATTTACTGGTTTTATGCCCAACAACATTTAAATTGTCTGTATTAGAAAAAGGGGCTAACTGGAAGCATTTTAAACCTGCTATGAAAAAGGCACTTGGTATGACCGAACACCAAGGAAACTTATTGGACAAATAAAAAGGAAAGGACAAAAAGTGGCTTGGTTTTTTTATTTCTAAATTTCAGCTCAGAGTCGATTATCATGCTCTGAAAGACCATCAGACATAGTAATGAAAATTGAAAGTTGAAATGCATTCCTGGTCAATGGTCATCTTGCTGTTTGGTACATATTTGATGTTGTCAATGGTCATCTTGCTGTTTGGTACACATTTGATGTTGGTTTAGTTATAATCTGTTAACATAATCATAATGATTGCATATCGAGCTAATCGCATAGGAGGGATACACACATATTTCCATGTCAAATGTTTTACCATTTTTAACCATTTCCAGTATGTCAAATCTTATTTTGGTTCTGAGGTCACCCACAAAAATCTGGAAATGGTGTCAATACACAATTTCTCTCATTTGTAGATGACATTTCAATGTGTAATCAGGCTGAATTTGAAGAAGCTACCTAAAGTTAAAATAGTAAAGGTAGAACTTATTGAATGACACTTGTATCTATAATGGCCAAGTTTGGTTGCAATTTGACTTACGATATCCAAATGAGATAAATTGGGAAATATCAAAGCAACATAGCAGACAAGTTTTCTACATAACATAGAGGAATAATAATTACATAGTAGTGTCCTCAACCAATCCAGGAGAGAAGAAAAATGACGCACTGTGTGACATTTACAATAATTACAACTAAAGAAGTTGTTTTTCACTTCCAACACAAAGATGTTTTCAAGCAATTTCCTACAGTTTGATGAAAAGAGTAACATCCAACTGTAAGTGCAAGTGATTAGATAAAAAGTTGCATTATTTACTCTGTGAAGCTGTCTTTTTTTGCAAATGAGAGTGGGAAATAAAGTCCACAAAACCTGGCATAGGCAGGAAAAATAATAGCCTTTTAAGAGAGGCGAGCAGTGTTTGAAGAAGCAGTGAGCAATTACAAAAAGTTAATATTTAACTGATATGAAGACAAGGAACTTGACTAATATCTTCAATTTGTAACAGGATAATGTATTGACATTCCCGCAACGCTTTCCAATAATACTCCATTCATGAAAGGCGACATTGTTGTACGACGGCGGCGGGGAGAAAAGGAAACCCATCATTTGACCATGCAAGCGAGCGAGAACGGAAACATGACCACGTGATAATCAGAGTGTGATCAATAACTAGTAATTATTTTGTCGCAATCTAATACCGTCTTCAAATAGGGGTGCATTATTGAATAGACAAAAAGGCCAAGGAAAGGTTACACTTTCCTTGTTTTGTCAACAAAAGACATACAATATTGGTTTGATCAAGTTTTCCCTTATTGACAGGCCTTTATTATTGTGTTCAATTGATAAAATATTGGTGCACAAAAGGATGAGCGAACAAATTCATTATATTTCAATTTTGATTGAATTTTTTTCTTTTTCCATGGTTGTTTCATCATCTAAAATTACACACATCACTTGAACCATTCTTGTTGACCTTTCAAATCAGATTCACCTTTATTATTAATCGTGGGATTCAATTATTTCAAAAAAGTAGTGAAATTAAGTAGAATACATAATTCATAAATTGAAATATTGTTTGCATCAGCTGCTTATATATGACTTACATGGCTCGTCCAAATAAATTCATTCTTCAACTGCAAATATGATTTGCAAATGTATTGTTGTCTTTCATTTCATATTTAATGGAAAAACACTAGATGAAAGCTCTCAAAGGTTTTTCTGCTGGAAAGCAGCAGAGCCGTCTCGCTCTAAATATTTTTGAACAAAAATTGTCGGACGGTAATAATGTAATGGTAAGAGTTTCTATAGATAAATATTTTTTTCCGCAGGTAGATATTTTTGAAATTATGTTTGATGATATTTTGAAGAAATTAAGGTTGCTGGATATTCAATAAATTTGCAATGCAAGAATTTCTATCGAAATTGCGGCCAAGAATACTATTCCAATTCAAAAAGACTAAGACTTGGAATAGCGAGGTCAACGCCGGGGGTCAGGCTCAAGGTTACACTCACATTGATACGCCTTGGTCACATGTCCAGAAAAATTTCCAGTGAAAATGTACCCATTAATGTTGACTGTTAACATCGAATATGGGTTGAAGTTACAACCCTAAATGTAGAAGATTGTCTATAAAAAGTACCCCTTTTCCTAAAGACAACGCCAACAGGTCAAAATTTGACCCTTTTTTGATGTTATTTGTGATGAGCATGCGTACCAAATAATATCCTAAGTAAACCCCCCGTATGACTTTAAACTTCCACATAGGGAATGTGAATTTCAAATGGGGTTGCCTGAATGAGTGACTCTATTGGAAATCTGCAGCCCCTGTGTATGGATTTCAACTGGAATATCCCAATGGTCCTTCAATTTATTATATACACCATAATAACAAAAAAAATGCCTTCATTAGATCTTATATTTTAATATTAGATTTCTCAGCTCAATAAATTCACTGCACGGGAGACGCTAGCTCTCACTTAGCGTTTAAACCTTTTCTGTTGATTTAGTGCCCATTTCCAATGTTCAAATAATACCGTTTTGACGTAAAACCACCACAACAACCAAGTTTCCCTTGAAAAATAATTTGCCAATCCAATTTGTCACTGCCCAAAAACGTTTTCTTCATAATAGCTCATTCACAAACCCATAAAGGCGAGGTGCTGTTATTAAATTTCATGATTATTTGATGAAAAAATAACGTCAAATTGCATTACACAGCATTCTCGTGTGGCCAGGTATTTTATTATTTTTCTTAAAAATAGGTTTTGTGTTATTGCAAATGGAAGACGACTTCATTTGGTGTGTGTCACTGCTTCGGAGTCATCGTTAAAAATATTAAAAAACTTGTGGGCTCTGCAGTATTATCCCTTGATAGTCAACTCGCAATAAACTGTTGTAGAATTGAAACGCCAAAAGCCGTACAAGTCTTGTTGTTCAAGATATAATATAGGCTTATTGGCTTCCTGTACCAAATCTATCAGTGTATCATTTAAAGCGATGCTATTTAACAGTAGAAGGAAATAGAAAGCAAAGCCAGCCAATAACCTTCACAATGTATTTATTTCTAGTTAGGGGTGAATTTATTCATTTCTCAACAAAAACAGGTTAATTTAGTCACTAGAATAGCAGGTGATTTTTGGTCTGTTTTTCAATTTAGCAGAGGCTAGAGCCAAGAGAGAATGGTTCAGATATCAGGTCAGCCAAGCTCGCTTTTTCATTCATATCAAGAGAATCAGAACCATATATTATCAAGAATAATGCTGGTACAAAATTACAAACTAATTATATGAACCAATAGATAATTTACTGATACATGTATCATACTTATAAAATAACAAAATCATGCGATTACATGAAGATGTATGACCAAGATTTGTGATAAAAACCTCTATCAAATACATTCTACAGCTGCTTGTGTACTTTTCCAAACTGACCATTGCAATATAGTTGAAAACTAAACAAGCTCCACGCCTCACAGAAAGTAATATCAAACAATTCCCTCAACAAGTATATTTGTCTGTCTGTGTCTGGATGGTAAAGATTCATCAGACTCATAAACCCTCATGTGCTTTCCTCTTTCTCGCCTTCAGTTTAGCAATTCACAATGCATCCCCATTCTTAAAGGGATGATGTCCTTTAATAATCATTTTTATAGCTTCTTGACATATTCTAAGAAAATCTCAACTGAATACTATAATAAACAATAAACGGAATTTATATAGCGCCTTAGCATAAGTATGACCAAAGCGCTTTACAATGATCTTAAAAGTACAACTTACACTACATCTTAGGCTACAATAAAATGTACAACTTAATTACAAATAAAAAACTTAAGTTTAGAAACGAATGGGTTTTCAGATTAGATTTAAAAGTGGCCAGACCAGGTGAAGTACAAAGTTTTACAGGTAATTGGTTCCAGAGAGCTGGCACAGAATTGCAGAAGGCATTATCCCCATATGGTGTGCGAGTTCTATACACTCAAGCAGACTGCCATCAGCATGTGATCGTAGGAACATACCATCAGAAAATGTGTGACTTTTTAGGAGATTTTGCATGTACAGTGGTGTTGTTTCTTGTCCACTTTTATAAGTGAATGTGAGTAGTTTGTAGGTAATTCACTCATTCACTGAAACTCAAACATTCAAATAACTGTGTCTATGTGCACCATGTTTGTGTGTCCCTTGATTGGAGGGCAAAAAAGTATACCTGTAGCTTATTTTAACATGCGCCCAGTTAACTTAGTTTTAAAGTGCATGTTTATTTGTGTTCTGCAGCTCAATTCCAATAATGTGCTAGGTGCTACACACACGCAAAGCTTTGTAATTACACTCAAATTGGAGACTTAAAGATCAACTTAAATTAATTATATCAAAATATCAAAATCATTTGATTCTATATAAGAGGTACGACCAAGTTCAGTGATAGCAACTTTCAATACATCTACCTACCTATTTGTGTACTTTTCCAAACTGACCATTGCATTATAGTTGAAAACTAAACAAGTAATGGGAGGTGCTCAGTATAAGCATATTCTAAGAGTGAATCTTTCAGGCAATTTAAGAGAAATTTTGAAAGTTAAATTTAGGGTTTTGTTGATAAATGCCAGAGGTACATTATTTTGGTATCCAAGCAAGACAAACTAATATGGCAGGCAGATTACCATAGTGTTATATGCAGTGGGCAATTCTGTGCCAGTTCTCTTTGGGTAAATCTCTTAGGGCATTTACTGGTAACACTTGCAGTTTTTTATAGTTCAAAATTGACACAACTTTTTTGTCCCCATGCTGAGAAATGGACAATTCCCGGTCCGGTCATTCCCATGGGCTTGCGTAAAAACAGTGTTTATCATTACAATTATTCTTCCATTGACACCAATCTCAAAACCTGCAAAAAACCTTGGAATTGAAAGTACATTGTTTGAATTTGTTAGAGCCTCTTATGTAAACCCATGTGATGCCTTTCACATTTCTGGTGTGAATCTTGAATAAAAAGATGAAACTCTCCAACGTTATTTTCTCACATTACTACAAGGAAGTGGCCACACTTTACATGTTCTGTAAAAGTGTCATATTTGCTCCATAAACTTTTTCACACTTTCAACAATATCAAACATATTTTACTAGTTTTGAAATTGGCTTATTTGTCTGAAGATTTTAAATATGCTCAAATCATTTCCTCAAGTTTGTAATTTATTAGTGAGAAGGGTGAAAACAAGAATATAGCAAAAACAAATTTCTCATGAACATTACATTAATTCTATGCTATTATTCTTTTGTCTGTTCCCAAGCTAGTAGCCTGGCCACTGTCTCTTCTTACAATTAAGTCTAATGTAACAGACTATGACATTGAATCAAAGCTTTTTATTAATTGTGTGTTGGGAGCAGTGAACGGTCATCAAAATCCATAACAAAACTGGCTTAAAAGTCAGGAAAGGATGAGGCCTCTGCACTATCATATGCTGTACTGATGATAGGAAAAATCACTGTAAATAAAATAAATCAATTTGAAGGCCTCATATATACTTGTCATGTGCATGTTTCTTATGATGGTGACCGATGGGTAAATTAGGAGTGGACATGGGGAGCCCGAGGGCACCAAATCCATTTATTCCCTACTTACATTCCTGTGTATTATTGAAACAAATAACAATCTGTCAGATTTGATAAATGCCATTGTACAACGTGTTTGTTTTAAGGAATGAACAATTACTTCTGCTCTCAGTGTTTGGACAAAAACAGTCCCAATTCCAAAATTGTATACAGAGGTTGTGATTTATTGGTTGTTGATGCAATGCGACGGGAGGAGTCGAAGTGACGAAAATATTAATAGAAATTATGAGTGTAATATTGGTATCTAATTGGGTTTTGGCTAAGTGGCCTCTAGTTTGTGTTTTTCTTTTAAATGTCAGATACGGGACAGATGATTTTCATTTGATCACTGAGTGAACCGTGCAGTCATCATTGTTACGCAGCAGTACAGTGATAATGTCAATGATCATTGTTTTTGTTTAGCGGATCATCACCTAAATGATGCATGAGTCCATTCCCAAGATGCATATGTTATTATTCTGTTGGGGTTTTCTACGCAGTGGGCCCCTTTCTAACTGACACACACTAATATTAAGTTAAGGGTGTTAATTTAAACATTGATACTTTGATCTTGCACCATTAATACTCTCAGAGTTATTCTATCTACAGGGCACACAGATGCGGACTTCTCATGAAAATGTCAATTATACAACAATCATTTTCAATTATGAATTTAACAATTAAAGTCTTGGGGTACAGAACTTTTTCTTCAAATTAAAATTGTCATGATTTGCAAAAGTCTCAATTTAAGTAATTGTTTTAACAATATCCGTACTTCTTTTATACCGATCTCTGTTTGATTTGTCGGGCTACTGACAAGACCATTTGTCAGTAGCCCATAATATGCGATCTTCATAGAAAAACGTGTTTTGAATGCATTAATTTCATGCTCTGAAGTATTGGACAGGACATGTTGCATACATGTAGCACTTAAATACCATCTTTATTACCCCATATTGTGACAATCTATGTACTACTTAGTAAAGTGTATTGAATTTTGCATGCGATACTGCTATGGTATGATAAGCAATTGCACATATTTATAAAACCAAATTTTTCACTCATGTACATAGGTATACATTGGTACCCAATATAAACTGCAGTGGGTTGCAAATTAAAACTAGTTACGTTAGATGAAGGTTAAAACACACTTGGTGCATACAATAATGAGGCCATTATACCAGGATACCATATGTAATTGCCTCTCCATTGTTTTTCATTCACACCAGTACCCCTGAGCACCTCATAAAGTAATCGCAAATTTATGTATAAATTTGTCTGTTTCCTGAAGCATTCATTATTAATAGATAACCCAGAAAATCTAACACATTTGTTGAAAATCAAAGATGCGTATATTGGTTAATATGAACAGATTTGTTGACTTTTCCTGTGGAGAACATGTACGTGAATTCAAACATTTTTTTTATCTAATACAATTGTATATTGATTTTGTGTGTGTGCATATTTAGCACCATTTTGGCTTACATGACAGAAACGATAGAAAGGAATGAAGAGAGAAGACGATACAGAATGGGAGACAGAAATGCAGACAGGACAGACAAGACAGATGAGATCACAGGATAGACAGGCATTGCTACCATGAATCTTTGTAATCCTAAAATTGTAACATTTTGCATATGTTACTTTGTTTTTAAGCAAAAGTCCATTTTTGATCAGATTTTTTATGAACTTGTCAACAATAAAGCAGAAAACATCCTTTTAGACCCCAAATTATTTGGTTTATTTTTTATTTATTTATGTAGATCCATTTGGGTGGACAGACAAAAAGCAAAGGACATAATCAGAATTACAGACACACACTTGAATTGAAAGAGGCACAAAGACAGATTTGATAGCTACCAAAAAGCAAATACGGTAAGTTGCAAGTCAGAGAAAGGGAAATAAATGACAGATGACAAGAAATACAAAGGAAATGGTCCACATAGATCAATCCTCTAAACTGGTCAACAGCATTCACATTTTGATTCAGTCAGACAGATACATGCAGACAGAAATATATCCATATCAAGATGGGTTAAAATAGAAAACTACACAATACGCTTAATGAACTAAAAACAGATTCAGTTTAATAAGAAGACAAAAGGGCAGACAAAGTGCAGAACATGCAGAAGCAGATACTTTGACACAATGTGTGTTAGGGATATAAATATGATTCAGCATTTTTGTTATCTACTGCTGATAGCATTTATAGTCATCTATTGCTGATATCATTTATTGCTGTCTACTGCTAATAGCATTTTTTTTGCTATCTACTGCTGATAGCATTTTTTGTTATCTGCTGCTGATATAATTTATTGCTATCTACTGCTGATAGCATTTATTGCTATCTACTGTTGATAGCATTTATTGCTGCCTATTCCTGATATCATTCATTGCTATCTACTGCTGATAGCATTTATTGCTGTCTTCTGCTGAGAGCATTTATTGCTGTCCTCTGCTGATAGCATTTATTGCTATCTTCTGCTGATAGCATTTATTGCTATCTACTGTTGATAGCATTTATTGCTATCTACTGCTGATAGCATTTTTGCTATCTACTGCTGATAGCATTTATTGTCATCTACTGTTGATAGCATTTATTGCTGTCTATTCCTGATATCATTCATTGCTATCTACTGCTGATAGCATTTATTGCTGTCTTCTGCTGAGAGCATTTATTGCTGTCTTCTGCTGATAGCATTTATTGCTATCTACTGCTGATAGTATATATTGTTACATATTGCTTTCTACTGCTGATAGCATTTATTGCTATCTTTCTACTGCTGATGCCATTTATTACTGTCTACTGTTGCTAGCATTTATTGCTATCTACTGCTGATAGCATTCATTGCTATCTACTGCTGATAGCATTCATTGCTATCTACTGCTGATAGTATTTATTGCTGTCTATTCCTGATTTCATTCATTGTTATCTACTGCTGATAGCATTTATTGGGGGAGGAAGAGAAACAGAAAAAGAGGGGTGCACAGTGTAGGAAGAGAGAGTGAGGTAGATTAAAGGGGAAAGAGAGAATGAGAAGAGGGAAAATGAGACAGAGAAAGGGAATGAAGAGAAAGAGAAGGAAGAGGAAGAGAAAAATCAAAATACCAAATAATTAATGACACACATCTAATATTTCTTTCTACTCGAATAGCCCGAATCACAAGTTATAAATGTCATCAACTACTATTAGTTTTGCCACATTATCCACTGTATCAATATTTATCATGGATGCTTTTGTGCACTGCAAACAAAAGAAATAAAAGAGTCATGGTGTCGTCACAGTAACTGTATCTTTAAATTTAAGCTTTCATTCAGGGCAGTATGACACGTCGTCGATGACGAGATAAAATTAAAGTGTCATTGCTGGTTTACACTTTCTGATCGTGACCCAATTTTTTGGGTCGTAACAAATATACATAGTTCGTTAAGGGCTGAACTGATTTAGTGCAAAGACTGAGACGGCATTACTTTTCATTGTGAAAGAATTTTAGCAGTGGTTTGAATCAATAGTGATATTAAATTAATATTGAACCCTACGACTCTTGTCAATAAATATGAGCATGCCAATTACATGCAGACTCACACACTATACGCTTACAGCCGCATGTTTGCATGGGCTAATCATTGTCTTAGCTTCTATTTAAGTCAAACACATAATTTGGATTTAAGAATATCAAGAAAAATCATTTGCAGTACGATCATAATTACCAGTTACAATATGTGTGTAGTATCTAAACATGTAAATCAAATAATTCTATATGAAGGTACCGTTCCTCTCATTGTACACAACAAAATGTAAATAAAACAAAACAAGCAGTTCAACGGAAGTGATTCTTTTGTAAGATAAGCAGAAATGTAATTACGCCACTCCTCACTCACGGCATTTATGCACATTGTTCAATTTTGTGAATTATTCCGTTACGCAGACGTGCTGATTGATCAAACACCAAGTATTACCAACCATGGCGCACGTTAATAATAACATCTTTCCTCTTTTCTACTAGTATTCTAATTTTGTTTCCACTATGAATTACACGATGTAAATCCTGGCACCAGTTTCAATGAAAATGAAAACTGAACAGCTGCTTCCTGTGGTCTCTCTACTTTAGCTATTTTCAAGTACGTAAGAAATGTAGTGGATTTTTAATACAAGGTAATTTTGTGATTTTAACATTCACATTTTAAGATATGGTTCAAATATAGATATGCATGAAAAATGCATCGGACATTGAATTTGCAAGTTATGCCTAATTATATGTTTTACAATGCCCCATTATAGGCCATTTCCAGGGGTATTTTCCACCTGTCGACAGCAGGAAAAGACAAATTGGATGATATCTTTGTCAAATGACTGAATCAGCAAGAAAGTTTATGCACACAAACACAATTTTTCATGGCTTGGCAATTACAATGACCAAATCTATTGACAAACTGCAGTTAGTAAAATGCTTCCAGAGTTTTGCTGTGGCAGCCTACGCATGATAAAAGATCAAGAGGACAACCATGGAAGGAATACATTCAGCAACTAATCGAGGATACTGGACTAGAGAAACAAGACATTAGGAACTGCATGCAGAACAGAGTTGTGTGGAGAGCCATCAGCGGAGTCAGACTAGACAAGTCGACATAAGCAAGTAAGCAAAAAATCACATAAATCTCAAGAAGGGTCCTGTTAATTATGAACTTTAGAATTGATTAAGCAATTTATACCCTATTCTTTTTGCAACTGGCTGCAAACTAATATAGGTGACCCCGGAATGACGTCACAAGCCGTTGACCTCCGTTGACAACAAATCCGATTCAGAAGTCAAATTTGTAGTTTTCTGTGGTTTGTCCCTTTTCAAATTGGCCAAAATACTACCATTTCTATAACTTCTCGACATGGGCCTCCAGCCAACAACAAAAATAAAGACTCTCCTCTATATGTTCATGTGTTCAGCTTCACATAAAATGCAATTTTCACCAAGTATTTAAGTTTTATTTTACCGAAATCGGCCGAGAAATTTGCTCGATTCGAGGTCAAAACAAAATGTAAATAAACAAATAAGCTCTGCTACAAGTCTTCAACTAGTCGCTCTGCTGCACGATCTATTGTGGGTTGAAAAGCGTAAGTGTAACGTAGTGTAGCGTCATGTAAAATAAGTACCCGGATGGCCGGGGTCACCTATAGGACTGATGATGGCAAACTATATCATCAAAAATGCATGAAAGCTTCATTCACACATGTTGTGAAAGAGATGTGAAATTGACATCAGGCAACTGTTGAATCTATTTTTCACCTGATCAAATTGTTATAAATGCCAATTTCTGATCACTGAGAAATGACAAGATAAAAATGCTGCATCTTGTATGACTTGTGAAATAGACACAAGGCAGCTTTGGTATATATATCTTATGCAGCTATGTCATGGTTGATCATATGATAGAAAATATTCAGTCAAAATTGTGTTGATTTCTGATCACTGAGAAATTACAAAACCATTGCCACTAATCAAATCTACCATTACACACCGCTGTAGTTTGTAGCACTCCTGCAAGCTACAGCATAATCTATTTACAGTGACTTCAACTACTATATTATTATTTTTTTCTCTTTTTTTTCAAATATAAAATACATTACTTGATATTTATAAATATTCTATTAAATTGACAATACAAATATAAACAATACTTGTTTGCATGAACGCATAAATGTCATGATTGAAATGACAAGACATCTTCTCGTTTCAAAATAAATTGACAGTTTTGTTTTGTAACCTAAACAAATTCAGTAGGATACAAATATATTTTCAATAAGGCCTACTTGAAATATGTCCAAATGACTCTTGATTTGCAAATCAATATAGAAAATAACAATTCTAGATAAAACAATATATAAAATAAACGGAAGTAATTTAGTCAAATGTAATTTTGAGGAAGAGAATGTTTCATTCTAAACACACTTACATATAAATTGTAAACATTATTTATATAGCTTCTATGAAACACTGCCTGTCAGGTGTTCAGTCAGAATTATTCATAAAATAATACAATATGTAATCAATATACTATTGCCTAATTAGGAATTTTTTTATACCAGGGTAAATTATTAAATATTCTATGGCCAATGCAACAATGGTTGACTTAATTTTAATATTTACAAGCTGAACGGCATCAAATATTTCTTGTAACATAATTATAGTATTTTTGATAAGTGTTGGTAAATTGATGAAACATTTCAAACCTACTAGTAATCCAAACAATAAACCTAATCCTTAAACAAATCCCCTAACATCTACCCCTTACCCTAAATGCTAACACCACCCTTATTAAACCAAAACCCTATACCAAGTGAGATGATACAGGTATTCTACCTTAAGCCAACAAGAAATAACACTTCAGCACCGCTAATAAAATATTTGATAAGGGACATCAATATAAAATCAAGATTATCTAAACACCGCTACCAAATCTGCCATAAACAAACCACACACCTTTTATTAGTAATAGATTGATGATAATAACCCAAGACAGATTTGCAATTTTATCTTATAAACTGGGACTCCAAATACTATTAGATCATGCCAGTTAGCTCTGTTACCTCCACAAAAGACCCAAAAGCCCACAAGTGATAACCTATAAAAATACTGGCTACGGTAATTCGCTATTCATGATCGGTTGCAAGCCTGGTGGCTAAGGACGGTCCACATTACGTTTTGATTCAACAAGAGACCGTTGCCAATCATTTTTCCAATCTAAAACATATGATGTTGTTATCTCCTTTCGCTGCTGCATATAAAAGCAAAAAAAAAGTGTAACATGCATCTTTTGGCTGCAATCAATCCAAGATTAAAGAAGCTTCTTGCACTCGTCTTGTGACATAAACAAGGACTGATGTTTGCAAATACATGCATTTTCATTTCACCAAAATGAAAGCTAGCAAGAGTATTTCCCTTTGTAAAATTATTTCCTTACTCCAAGAGATCGTTTTTAGCAAAATTGAAATTCTGCTACGGTATTTCTCTTCTCGAGCTGATTAAGAGGTATACGTTTGCATATTTGTTTTGACTTTTTAAAACGTTGCTAAATTAGGAGACAATCGGCTTCATGTACTTCCAATTATCTCGATTGACTGCCAAAGTTATTCTTTCCTTGATTATATCGTTCTAGCAATTTCACAATTAATTTGCCAGAAATTGATCAGGTTAAGTATTCTTTGAATCATTAATCTTCATTAAGTGAAAAATGTGTCTCTGTGAGAATAATTACCAAAGTTTTGTACAGAAAGTTAAGTAGGTTTTAAAGCTGGGTTCCACAGGGCATCAAAAGTTTCTGAAAGATTTTGCCTTATTCTCTATGTGCTTTGAAACAATTACTAAAAAGTTGTTGAAATTGAAGTAACGGTAATCCAAATGTGTATGTGTGTGTTTATGTCAAAACCCTGCAAGTGAGGATGTACCCCTAAAAATAGCATGACAACCAAGGACATCAAGCAAGGGAGGGCAGAGGATGACCACAGCCATGTCTTTTCCAACATACAAGGCTAAAAAATTATGTTATGTCTCAAAGAAAAACAAATACAGTTTTACGATACAAAGCGAAAGTAAAACTAATTTACCCATGCTGAGAAAATGGGCTTCCATTGTCACATGGTGGTCAGGTCGTTGCTAGGCTTGGCCCATGAACAATAGGCATTGCCATAGAGGGAGTGGGCAATGGGCATGTTCGGGTTTTGATTGTCATTGGTGATTGTCAATCTAACAAGTCAACATCAGGGATAATTTTCCCACCCACCACTCCCTATAATGGTATGTTGGTGATAAGTGATTAATATGTATTGCATATATCAATAGAGTTTTGGAAGATTAAAAAAAAATTAATTTTGAATTAAGATGTCATTTGCAAGTGTTCAAAAGTACACAGCATAAAATTGTGTCGAGAAAGTACAAGTTTAACATAAAATTGTGGTTCATTTACACAATGTACAAATATCAATTGTTTTTAAAAACCTATAATTGAATCAGGTAAATTTTCTTCAAGAAATCTCAGAATTTCATGATTTTAAGGGGGTACTACACCCCTGTGGTTAAATTTGTGACTATTTTTTGCATTTTCTCAAAAATGATAACACACTGGTAAAAAAAAAAAAAAAAAGTATATTATTGGGGCAAGGAACCCAATTACTACGCTTAAATTTCAGTGACTCAAGATAAGTGGTTCAGTATCTATGAGAGAAAATGAGGTACATCCTAGCTGTACCTTATTTCTTATCATAAATAACAAACCACTTGTCTTGGGTCACTGAAATTTCAGTGTAGTAATTGGATTCCTTGCCCCTATAATATACATAACTTTTGTTACCACTGCGTTATTAGTTTTTGAGAAAAATGCAAAAATATACACAAATTTATCGAGGGGTGTAGTACCCCCCTTAAGGCACTAAAAAACTATTTTAAAAAAACTAAAGAAAAGGATATAAAAAATGAATTTGCCATTTCAGCTGAAATGGTTGAGCTAAAAAAACATGCGCGGGTGCTTTGAGACAAGACCATGTTTCTGTGTCGACACAAGTATGGAATTATTAAATGTTCACATAGTATAGGTACACATTTGTAACAAGCAGGGAAGCTTCTTTAATTTTCCTTGAATTTTTAAGCCAACAAGTTCTGGCATATGTGGTGCAAATGGGAAAAATTTACTCCGCCTATGACTCAAACCCTGGAAACCCTGGTTTTCAAATTACAATCACTTAAAGGAGTATTTCATGATCCTAGCATCCTCTATTTATGTCATTTTTCATTAGATATCCACGTAAAAAAAACCTATTCCCAAAATTTCAGTTGATTCCGAATACACTATTTCATGAGTTATGCATGATTATGTGTATTACACTGCTCCATAGACAATGCGTTGTAATTTCGTTCTGGTGCACCAAGCGAAATTCAAATTTCACGATATCTTTGCTAAGCTAATTAATCTGCAAGAAATATTTTGTACATAAACATTATGTAGCCAAAGGTTTCCAGTGATATAAAAATCTCAACTTTTTTGAGAAAAGTGGGGGATGAGGCTGTGGATCACTTAAATGCCCTTTAAGAAACAATACACTATTGTTAAATACTTTCACATTGTATCACAAATCAAGTTACTCACTAGTCATATGTTAATTATCATACTGTCAACACAATCTCTTTCTTATCAACTTAAACATACTGCCAGCCACCCACTTAATAATTTTGCCAAGTTATGAAAAATATTCTTGTTGCAAAATATAACAATATAATAATTGATACAATAATACAATGAAGTCAATCCAGCCTAAGAATTCTTACATTTGTTTTGTATTCCTGAATTGTGACTCATGAACCATAAGCTTACAAAACATGCCTTCTAATGAAGAGTGAAATTGGTATTCAAACACCTATTGGTATGTATCATTGCCCGACGATGAATTATGGTTATTTTTTGGAGGCTGATGCAGGCAAAGAATCACGCACCCAGACACAATTGAATTTCTTGTTGTCCTTGCTGATGGGTATGAATAAAGTAGAAAATGTCTTATTATGTTTGTTTTCTACCCAACAATGGCTCCATTGGCTGGTGGATATGGTTTATATCAGATTCACTTTCTCCATGACTGCCTCTGTATTGCCAAAGCGAGCTATTCCAAAATCCACACACCCTCCCCCTATGGGAGACATATTCTTTCACACATGGAGTATGTATTTCAAATTGAATTACCTGAATGAGTGACTCTATAATATGAAGTCTGTACTTCATGTGTGAAAGATTAAAGTCCGATGTCTTCAATAGGGGTGCATGGGTATCAAATGGAATACATAGGCAGTGTACGCATCATGTACAACAGGTATGGTAGACTCAGACTGACAGCTTAAATATGCAATACTCTTGCATCATTTACTCTAAATGCACCACAGGAAAATAAAAACCTGAAATTAAGATTAAGGAGTTTTTGATTTGTCAAAACCAATTAAAGAAACTTGTTATTTTCTTGCTGACAGTTTCGTCAGTGAACCACTGACTTTCTCCAAGCTTTCTGTTGTTGTGATAATCCAACAGGAAGTTTTGGTACTTCCAGTAGTGATGTTAGTCTAGCTAGCAGTCTCCAACAGTGGGTCATAAACATGACTTGGATTGTAGATCCCTTTGTCTCTGTTCATAACTCCTTGCCCCCTTTCACTATCAGTACTTCAACAAGTGCTACCACCCAGGATTGCATGAACACTGGACCTCATCCACCAGAGCTGACTACCTGAACCACTGCTCCACAATTTGGATTACTCCCTCTAAAATGATCCTACATTTTCTATCCACAAGGAGGAAATATATTCTAAGCAACAAATAGTATTCTAGCTGTTGTTTTGTTTTCATTTTGGGCCAAACATGGTGAATGAGTCCTTAATGACGTGCTTGAGTGCATCAATATTTCTTTACATTGATAATAAATTGGAAAACAAGGTAGGGAGCTTAAGAACTGGTGGTTATCTCGATGTATCTTTCCCCACCCACCAGTTCCACGTACAGGGCAATAACAAGGCGGTTCTCGAACCACGAGTCTCGCCTGCTTTTGCGACCGCCTGCTTTTACAATTACTTTTGGTAGAGGTAAATGAATGTGGCGGTTATCGGCTGGGCACGATTATCTGGCTGATGGTGACTGTACCCACCAAGTGTCATGCCCATGCAACAGTTTTTACTAATTTCACCCCTGGTGACCCTGAAATGACCTTCCAAAAATTGGCTCTAAATGTTGACTGTACCCACCAAGTTTCATGCATATCCGACAGTTCTTACTAATTTGACGTCAGATGACCCCTGGTGGCCTCGAAATGACCTTCCGAAAATTTGGCTTTAAATGTTGACTGTACGCACCAAGTTTCATGCCCACAAGTTTTACTAATTTGACCTCAGATGACCCTGAAATGACCTTCCAAAAATTTGGCTTTAAATGTTGACTGTACCCACCAAGTTTCATGCCCATCCGACAGTTTTTACTAATTTGACCTCAGATGACCCCTGGTGACCTCAAAATGACCTTCCAAAAATTTGGCTTAAAATGTTGACTGTCCCCACAAAGTTTCATGCCCATCCGACAGTTTTAACTAATTTGACCTTAGATGACCCCTGGTGACCTCGAAATGACCTTCCAAAAATCTGGCTTGAAATGTTGACTGTACCCACCAAGTTTCATGCCCATCCAACAGTTTTAACTAATTTGACCTCAGATGACCCCTGGTGACCTCGACATGACCTTCCAAAAATCTGGCTTGAAATGTTGACTGTACCCACCAAGTTTCATGCCCATCCGACAGTTTTACTAATTTGACCTCAGATGACCCTGGTGACCTTGAAATGACCTTCCAAAAATTTGGCTTTAAATGTTGACTGTATCCTCCTAGTTTCATGCCCATCCGACAGTTTTTACTAAATTGACCTCAGATAACCTCTGGTGACCTCGAAATGACCTTCAAAAAATTAGGCTTTAAATGTTGACTGGACCCACCAAGTTTCATGGCAATTACGACAGTTTTTACTAATTTGTCCTCAGATGACCCCCAGATGACCTCAGTGACCTTGACCCACTAACCAATACAAACCGGTTCTGTCTCGGGTCAAGATGCACCCACCCACCAAGTTTGAGTAACGCGACTCATAGTCTCCGAGAAAATAGGAAAGCAAACGGAAAGCAAACATTTAACCCAAATTTGTCTCCTGCCATCACGAGACACACAGTCCCCACACAATAATATGTTGATGATGATTTACATCATATTTACCCTACGTGTCATGTCAAAAGGAGACACTTTTGGGCAGGTTATGAAAGTGATTAAATATAGATATTTTTCTCCTGCCGTTTTATGAAATCGGCGAAGATATTGAAAACGGTAAATAAAATTGGAAAAAAAAATATATATAAATGTTGAGAGTCATTCACCATCACATGGGCAATAATATGTTGATGATGATTTATGCATCATATTTACATTGTCATTCATATTATTGATTTGACATATTACGTTATAACACTATTCATCCATCATTTATGCCATGTAAAAATATTATATATAGGATTCAAGCGATATGGGATATTTAATTATAAACTCGTAGCGATTGGAAACAATTCATTATAAAACAAGCAAAATTGTATGCATCAAAATAGGGCAGTGTTTCATATGTGGCTTAACAGGCAAGTGTCCTCGTCTGTTTAAGGTCTTGGTCTCTCCTCCCAATTTCCAGTATCCGGGAAAGTTGAAGAAGTCCTCTGATGAGATGGACGAAATATCAAGTTGTGAATGAAATCTGTTTTTGATTTTGTTAAGTAAATATTTTGATCAAAATAATATTTTGATCAACAAACCTGGTGAATCTGTTCCACAAAGAAGATCATTGCTTGCAATTTGGATTATCAGTGTAATGGTCTATTCTATTTTTGCTGAACCATGAAATGGTATCAGCCTATAACAGTGTATGTTACTAGGTTACTAACTAACCTTTTGGTCTGAAATGGACATATCTTTAAATGCCATGAAGGTATGAACCCCGAGTGATGTCAAATGAAAGAGGAAGGAGTGAAGCTAGCACTGGCAGCTTTGACTTTTTCAATAGGCCTATGCCTAACTTACTTATGTTTCCCCGGCCAATTTTAAGTAGCTAGAATTTATATATGTAGGCCTACCAGTCTAGTGTCCGTCTCATGTCGGCATCTTGCAACAGTCATTGTAGCTTTGTAATTAATATTATAATGTCCTTTTTAATATACTTCATTGTACTTGTTAGGCCTAAAAGGCACAGAAAAGTTCATTGCTGTAAACACGCGTACAGTCATGCATTGGTTTGGCCTATGCAGTGTTGCCATGCAGCGGAAAGGATAACCACTTTGACGGCACAGGGGTTGCCACGTGTCTCTGCACATATGAATTGGGCGGAACAATGCGACATTGGGCACTTTGTCTTTATTTGCTGATTTGGGGGGGGGTAAAATGAAGGAAAATTGCGTTTATCATTTTAGAAATGGATTCTATATGTTATTAGCTTTATTTTGATACCAAATATGTTTTTCTTTCAATGGTCCCTTTAAATTAAAATATTTTAAAATTCATTAAGGGGGTCATAAAGGGTTGATATATACATGTACCACAATATACTGCTAAAGCCCCATGGTTCAGCTATGGTGCGGTAACCGCTCTAGTTAAAAAAATACCCCTCCCCTAAAAAAATTACAATTCCTGCCCCTGCCAAATTTAAATATATTTTCTTGTTCTCTCCTTTTGCAAATCAGTTGTTTATAATTTGCAAATGTGTTTTTCTCTTTTATATCTAAATGGCATCTGCACCAGTTCTATATATTCCTCCATCCATCCTTAATTAAAGTGACAAGTAAGCATGGTCCATGAGGTTCACATGCTGCACAATGTTACACTCCAAATGTCCCTCAACAATACTCTCATGTCTTCATAGAAAGGTTAAAATGCATGCACAGCAATCATGCTCAGGTTTTTAATTTCTCCATATTGGGAAAATATGATGGCATTAATTTGGAGTATTTGAGAAGAGCTACACTCCCTGCATGCGGTAGCGACGGTTTCCACACTGATTAGTTCATAGGGAAAATGAAATGTGAAATCAAATATGGCACTAACCAACTAAGGACGTCACCACTGATTTATAACCCAAAGGTAACACCAAGGTTTCTAAAATTAGTCGAATTCTTAGATATTGCAAACTACCAGATATTACATATTGCATAAACAATATGAATTCATTTCACAGTTCATAAATCTTCCCAAAATAGATTCACAAATTGCTTTAACTTCATTTATTATAACACTGATTGTGATGAAATTGGGAAACCTGATTTTATACTTCTTTTTCATCAAGAACACTGATGCAAAATACTTGGGGGTACTGAATTGTCAAAAAAGCAAATAATGCAGTTGCATTAGCAAGCAAGAAAGCAAGCAAATGCAAGCAAGCAAGCAATATAGAAAAAGCAATATTAAGCTTCAAAAATCCCCAGCACAAATCTTAGGCCACTTCACTTAGCCAATTCACAGATCAAAAATAATTATTTTCTTTGTTTGTTATTTAATTTACTGAGTCTTATGGACAAACTTCTTATCTACTCCAGATCTCAGATGTTAATTAATAGAGAAGATTGCTCTCTTTATCTCTAGTTGTTGGTGCCATGACTCTTCAAACCAAGAGGCTGAGACTCAAGACAATTGTGCAATACCTCTGACACTTACAAGCATGATGCTAGAGGACTGTCAAGTCTCAAAAGAATACAACAATTTCATTACCTTTATTCAAGTGTTGAATCCAAACTATAGGGTGGTTGTGGTATGAGACAATCACGTCCAGTTTTCTCTCAACACATCTCTAATTTGTCTGTGTGTTATGCCATATTCAAATGTCATCTCCACATTAAGGATGCGAGTACTATTAATCACTTAATGTAATCATGGTAACTATAATGACTGTAACACAGTCACAAGTTTCACAGCTGCCTTTTGACTACCGTAAGGCACAATACATTTTCAGCACACAATTTTCATGATTTGTAAAAAAACATAATTTTTGCCCACTGTATTTTTTGTGTGAATTTTTATAAGCTTATAGGAAACAGAAATGTTTGGGAGAATGCATGTCTCTTACAAATTTTGCAAAAATGTTCATGCACACAAATATTTCATGCTAACAGATACTCAATTAATTCAGTTGTGCACATAGAGAATTCAAAATTAAAAAGAAAATTATTATAAAGTGCAAATTTCAGTCATGCGAACTTTCAGCTAAAGAGACAGCATCCGACTTTCAAAAATACAAGAACCTAACTTGCAGTTCCATAGTGCAAATTTGTTTGTAACTATGTTTTGAACACGCCGCTGGTTAGGCGTGTGCCACTGATACAAAAGTGTATGTTCCAATCAATCAATCAATCAATCAATCAATCAATCAATCAATCAATCAATAAATAAATAAATAAATAAATAAATAAATAAATAAATAAATAAATAAATAAATAAATAAATAAATAAATAAATAAATAAATAAATATGAACATTAAAAAGAGTCAACTGAAAAAAACATCCCAATTTCAAAGCCATGTTACAGCTTTACAACCTTATTGCTAATTACATTACTTTTGGATGAATCTTATGGACAGCATTTCTATCTTACAGCCCAAGGGTTATCATCATTATTTTGATTCATAACCTAAGTAAATATCATTCACTATAGAACTGCCATCAAAATCACAAATGTTAACATTTTTCTAGAAAAGTAGGAAAAAAATCAAGATATCATCAAGTGATTATCAACAAGTGCATCCACTAGCCCTGGACACTGCGTCATTAGGAAGAGATATTATTGAAATCACATTTTGCAAACCAAATGCAGGAGTCAACAAGGTTTATTTAGTAGTCATGTATTTTTAATGATTTACTTAACAAGTCCTGTTGTTGACACTAACGATGTCTTTCCTTGGCTGTCAAAACACTGTGCACAAACGTCAAGGAGATAAAAGATGTTTATTAAATTATTTTATTATTTCTAAACACTAACTTATTATAATCCCATCAAGTTGTCTGATAATAGCAAAATAGAGCTACCTTAATGCATTTTAAAAACAAAGACCAGTGGAGTTAGAACATCTTAAGGATGGGTTACTTAAGTTCAAAGCATATAAAAGTCTGTTAGTTTAATTGAAAAAGATTGGGAAGAACTAAACATGTGGGACTCCACTGTATACACTAGTTCACAAAAAGCCAGATGAGTTGAGTAAAAAATAGAGGAAAACGATTGATTCTTGGTTCGTCTTTGGGGATGCGCCAATGTAGATTTTAATCAACACATCAGCAACCAATTTGCAAAGAACTTTGTTTGCCTTGTAAGGCGGCTAAAGGTCCTGGAGGAATACAGTCATTCCATCAGCAAACCACAGCGTATGCCTTTAGTAAGTGAGGGACAGATTCCAAACATTGGTGAATAGTAATGACAGCAGTTTAAGCTAAATTGCAAGCTTTTGCAGGTTGTATCAAAATGAGCATGCTCCACTATTTGCTGATGGGCAAAAAGGATCCAAAGGTTATTGCTTGGTGGTAATTGGGGTGGGGGCTGCTAGTGTCACCATATTGTAGCTGCCGGGATAAGGTATCACTGCACTTGTTAGACGCCAAGAAAACATGGTGGCTTTCTGATGGTAATTTCACACCAGCAAATCTAATGAAATTTGTAATTACCGCATTTTGGGCTTCTTTTTTATGTGTTGCAGAAATGTCTCATATTACATCTAATGTTACTGGGAAAATCTGCTTGGCACTGAATTGTAATTGTAAATGGGGGATTTGATGGGGATGATGGGTATTGTGTTATGATTTAAAGGGGGTTGCCAGAGTCAATACTTTTACATACAATTGGGCTACTTTTGAATCAAAATTCACACAAAAATGTTGCTCTGTTATTAATAGAACTACCTTTTTAACATTTTGGTAACGGTCTCACTTTAACCCTAACCCTCCTGTATACTTATGGTTAGGTTACCACTATCGAAACTCAGTTCAGGCTTCCTTAACCCTAACCCTCCTGTATACTACAAAATACTACTTGATATATGCGCTGTTAGTGCATGCATCCCACGTGGTGTGATGACTTAATCGCCCTAAGTGATATATAGGCACGGTTTCGCTGGCCAGCGAAGCCCAAGACCCGTGGCACAGTGTCGCCGACCGAGTGCTTGGCATGCGAGGGGTCTCGGTTCGAATCCCGCCCAGAGCAAACAACTTCGTTCTTTCTTTTCTCTCTTTATTCTTTCCTTCTTTCCCTTCCCGTAGCCAAAAAGCCCTTAGGCGGTTAGGATTAAGGTGCATTTAACTCTTGAGTTAAAATAGGCTTCTATCAAAATAATTTGGATGCCATGATATGGGCTAAAATCATGGCAACACTGTTGGAGTTGACATGGCACCAACATAATTTTTTCAAGTTATATTAATATTGTGACATTCAGTAATTACAAATTGTTCTCAGCTGATTTAGATGTATGGAAGGAATTAGTGACAGTTTGATGCTGAGAGGGACCATGGGCATCAATCCTGGGGGACCCTTTTGGGGGAAATTATCAATCTTTTTAGCTACTTTTTGACAATTTCAGCCAAATGCCCCCTGCCCACTTTTCAAGACAGATTGACACTGTTGTATGGGGTGCACCATTAAATGGCATTTTTATAAATGCCCAATAGTAAGTATACCTTTATACAATTGGGTGGGGGAAATTATTATAAATTATTTTATTTTAATCGTCAGTGGGGCATTTTCTTTTCATCTCACTGGTGGACATTTTTTGTTTTCAAAAAAACTTCCATGCCCCCACCTGGAAATCTAATTGTGCACCCCAAAAGTAGTAGCCATTAGTACCTGAGCCTGTGGATCGGATTCCAAATGAAACAATCTGACCAATGCCACACCACTGGTTGCCAGAGTTAAGACTCATAAACTCAAATTTCTCAGCCATATACTGCATCTTGCAGATGACGAGCCTGTGAATGAAAATGCCTTTTATATTCCACCACATGGGAAGAGGAAACCGGGATGGCTGCGCACACTTTACTTGCAGTATTGTCCAGCACCTCATGGGAGATACTGAAGGGATGCTGCAGCCAAACAAAATTGTTTCACTAGCCCAAGATGGCAACAGTTGGAGAAAGCTTGTAGTATGCAGCAGACTGATGATGATGAATCATGTTTTGTGTTTGCTGGGAGACCCTCCAGGAACATGGCCGTAGCTAGGCCGAAAATTATGGGGTGGCCAATAAGATGTAGGGTGGTCAAAATATGGTTATGACTCATTTGCATCATACTTTACAGAATAACATAAGCATTGGTTATCAAAGTGGGTGGCTATGGCTGTCTTACTCCCAGAATTGGTAATAGTTGTCACATATACATATGAAACTACAGCCCAAGATCACATCAGAAAGGTTCACCAACCTATAACAGTACCAGGTAGTTTCAATGAATAGTAAGAAATGTTTCGTGTTAAACCACCATATCTGTTATTTGAACCATGCATATGTTCCACCACTTATCAAAACTCTTAATATGCTGCAAAACACATATCACCAACAAAGAGTAAATTATAATGTTGCATATTCAAGATTTTGACACCTACATCAGAGCGGGAAGAAACACCGTACGATATTACATAACAGGAACGGAGACTTCATGTCTGCAGGGAAAATTTTTACCTTTTTTTTCACCTTTCCCTTCTTTTTATAGTGATGTGTGCTGCATGGCATAATTAGATGTGTGCATCTTATTTCTTGGCAATAGGATATAGATTGATCTATTGCATATTTCCTGCATTTATTATCATCTGATTGAGGCGATCACCAGATATGTCCACACAAGAAGGTGGGGGTGTTGGGATATGGTATCAAAATTATCCAAAATTAGTTGAAATTTCAAAAACTTATTTGATTTGTTCCTTTCAGTGCTAATTTCCATCAACCCAAATACTCCATAAGTTTTGGACCAAAGTAGTAATAGTTTTCCTCTAACTTGGCATTTGAGAACAACCTGCAAGCTATATAAATACAAAGTTAGTAGGAGTAATATTTACCTAACTATGTTTACCCATTTTCACAAGCTCTTTTCTTGATATTGGCATCAAGCATGGAAACTTGTAGGTTATTGGCCTCCTCATCATACTCTTCCAAGCTGACAGGTTTGCTTTTGTGATATTTATAACAATCATACTGACAGGGAGTTATGGCTAATTAGCATTCAATACGAGGGCAGATATTTGGAAAAGATGTTCATATAAATTAACAAAAGCAACTTGAAAACTTGATGCTGGACAATTCAAACATTCCATCTGCACCTGTATTTGACTACATTTTCACACATCAAACACACACATCTCTGACGTAGTCTGTGTCGCAGACCATGTTACTGAGTATATATATATCCAAAAAGTACTAGGTACCAAAGCACTCTTTGCATGTTGTGCATCCTCTTACGACACAAAGACTACTCTGACAAAGAAAGACATAGCGCTATAGTCCAAAGCTTTGGAGATCTGCTTGTTTTTTAACTGTCTAACATTTTTAAAGTCTGATCTTTTGATATCAATTGTAATCACTGAAATCATGAAAAACAAACTCAAACAAATAATCAGGTACAACAACGCAACAATTGTTATGAGACATTGTCATCACACATCAAAAGTTCAACAATATCACAAACTTTTAGCAATAATACCAAAGTTCAGTAATTCAGTTTGTACAGATTACACAAAATTAGCATGGAGTAGTGAGTGTTAATAAATTTGTTACAATTACTTAAGGAAGAATTCAAACTGTACTTTTAAGGGGTCATGTCGTCATTTGGTGAGGCCCACCTTAGTGACCCAACTTTTGGTGATCCCCACTTGACCCAACTTTAAAATGGCATTATATTTAATGTTAATAAATGTTAGGAAAGTTACAGCAGTCCACAAATGTTTAGTTTAGTTTATTAGAGGGGACAACTGGCAATTCATACAGGGTCAATGGAGAGGATCCAGTGGACTAATCCCTCTGACATCCAATTTCAATTCCTTTTTTACACAAATCTAGATATGCCATTTGTGGTCTGCATGGGATTTCAAAATACAAATCTACACAGGGAATGGGGAAAATAAAATTGTAAATTGGTTGACATGTGGGTGGGGAAGGGAGGGTGGGATAAAAACAGCAAAGCAATCATTCAATCAACACTGCAAACAAGCACTACACTATATACAAACCTGTGTCTGTTGATATACCACATAAATCATGCATAGAAGCAATGGAGTAGCAATGGTGATGGTGAGTGCCAGCAACAAAATATGCATGCATGCAGTGAACAGGAATAAAGAGAAGAAAAGATGCATGGCAAAAGTTGTGAAAAAATTCAACGATAAATTGATAATCAAATGGCTGCTGCTGCCTTACTTCATAGCGAAACAAAAACGAAGATGGAGGTGTAGTAGCGTCTTTTATAGCCAGAAGGCATTGACAGCTTGGCAGCCAACAGGGGATGGGTACCCCCGGGGAGTTGGTGAGTTGGTTACCAGAAATCAATTTGCAACAGACTTGCAAACAACAAGCCACGCAACTGAGGCGAGGGACTGGAGAGATAGAGAGAAAATATAGCTTACGGGCTAACTGGACGTACAATGCATTTTTCATCATTCAAACTTCCTTAATTCTAATATGAAACAGCAATGATTACCTAAGTATAATATAAAACTTATTTAAAGATATGTCTATTTCATGTTTTACAGTGGAAAAGGTATTCAATGAAGCATGAGAGAGAAGACTGTAGAAATACCTACCTCAAGGGCACAGCTAGTACAATTTCAGTTCTTGTGCACTTTTTAAACCATAAAAATATGTTCTCTGTAACTATGTACATTTTTTGTACATACCTCCCAATTAACAATTCTTTGGTGTTTTTCAGTGTGATCCAATAATTATGTAACAGACTGGGAGGGTAATTTCAGGGAAGGGGAGTTAGCATGTCAGTTTGACAAGCAAATAAAACTTCATGGTTCACATTTTTACAATTTTGGGAAGAATTTGAAAAACCAAGAAAAAAATATCTTACACCATGGCACAATCAATATGAGTCTGAAAACCATGTAATAAACTTGAATCTTAAAATCAATAAAAGAATACAAATGTAAATTGAAGAATTGATTTTATTACATATGAATTGCAATATTAAAATTACTTTCTTTTGCTCACATGAAAAAGTATGAATATAGGAATTTATCTTTAATCTGCCAAAATCTTTCCAAACAACACATTTACTATTTTACTTACTTGTACATGCAGCAATGTTTTCAAAATGAAATAAAACTTTTAAAAATTGTCCAAAAAGTAATTACAAAACAGTGTTATCTTAAATTTCCTCCACATTAATTTAAACCAAAACCTGTAAAATTACTTGTTTTGATCATTCATTCAAATCCAAATCAAGTTTTTTGTTTTATTTTTACTGTGATTAATTTTTGAGCCACCCTAGCTGTCTCCTTGTGTGACAAGGTGTAAGGGAATTAGACAATAACAGGTTCACTTGCAGATTACATAAGCTGATCACATGCAACCTCATGCTTTCTATTTACAATAGGCGCGTCCACACGAACAGCTTTTAGCTTAAACAATGCTGTTCTCAAGCAAAAACTGTGGAAAATCCGCCGTGTGAAAGGTCTTGAGGGTTCCAATCCCTAAGTTTGTCCCCAAGAAATCACATCCTCATGTGAACCTGAAGTGATCCTCCAGTGCTATGTGTGAACAAGACATTTTGATGATCTTGGTTTAATTATATGGTTTAATTCAGGGTGCCAATAAAGAGGTCACATAACATGATAACAGTCAGCTTCCAATTCCAAAGCTGGCATCATCGGGCATGACAAGGATTACAGCCTTGGAGACTTGTGGATACGCCGTATGGAATTGAATTTGGAATCAAAGTTCTTGAGTATTTTGATCCTTGAGGATTCTATGACCATCTGAACACAGTTGCTTCCCAATGATCCTATCATTGCATTAATGTGCTTCATTTCATTTGGGCTAAAGTGCAAATGAACTGACCTAGGATGCGACAAAAAAAATTAGTTTAGCCCCGGGTGTTAACTTGGCAAAGCGAGATGGAAAGAATGATAGAAGGGAAAATTTAATAATAAATATGCTAAAAGACATAAGTGGATGTGTTTTACTGCTATGAAAATGATGCAGTAATGACAAATAACAATATACGATGCACAAGCCTATCAGGCACTTTTCTGCTGTGGCAAAATATGTTGTTACGACATCGACAGGATCCAAGTCAGTTCCCTTTCTTATATCTTCAACTATTTGGCAACACTTTGACAATTTACAAATCCTTGTTTCAAAGTCAGATTTACATTTTTTTCTTGTTAAATTTTGAATGATGGTTGAGGAGCCTGGAGGGGCAATATCCGTCGTAAGATAGCACATGGGAACGGAAAAACTGTAGCCCTGGTGACATTATTGAAAATATCACATGGGAACGGAAAAACTGTAGCCCTGGTGACATTATTGAAAATATAATCACTAGTTAGCATCATCAAATCAAAATCAAGCCTTTCCCCTTCTTCATATTTTTTTCGGGGAGAGATAATTTGTTTCTTGTGCAGTTTACAGGTACCAGCTAACACGATATGAGTTCACCCGGTTACCATGTCTGGAGGACATGATAAAACATTCACATCTATTCCTCTCTCTCCTCACTTTCTTTACACTCTCGTCTAGCTTTATGCCATTGACATACCAACGCTTCTCTCTCTCCGTCTATCAGCTTAAATAATAATGATTCTAATTTTTCATGTTTTGAAGAAACCTCAGAGGGATCCGTTCCAAGATTCATTGTACCCTTCCCATAATTCATGGCAACTTCCTGTTGATGAGAGAAGGGGAGATGATCTTGACTAGTGTTCTGCTAAATGCATTTATGCCTCGTATGAGGTCAGGGCATTACAGGTGTTCCACTGTTAAAAAGTGGGGTAAACTTTGCCCAAGCCCATGATTTCTATCAAGCTCCCATATATCTATGAAGTTGGACAATCAACCCCTAATTTGATAATTTGATTTCTTTGTTGCGTAGTTAATATACCTACCTACCCATTACCCAAGTTTAAGTGAAAATCTTGCTTGAGATCTCTTTTAGGTTTCAATGGTTTGACAAAACATAACAAAGCAAAAATTTTTTAGTTTTTGTAAAATTACAAATCATGATAAAAATGTATCAACATGTAAGCCACAAAATTTAAGAGAAAATATATTGAATTGCTTATTGGTTTGTTTTTTTAATCTCCCTTGCCCATTCGTTCAATTTGAAATGTCTTTTTATCAATACATAAAAAACATAATTTCCCAAATTCCTGATTTTAAAAGTTCAAATAGCAGCAACGATTCTAACTATATGCAAACAATAATGTAAAACAAACATTTCTACTGAAAATATCTTCATTGTTTTGCTCCTACTGCTACATACATGATAATATGGTTACTAAGTCCCTATAACCACCAATTCCTAACATTGGTTATTTGTCATTAATGTATGAAGAAGTCTCTACAGACCAGAGATGTGCATTTTACATTATGTCAATTTCAGCAGGCACTTTATCCTTTTAAAAGTCCTATCAAATTGGCTCTTTCTGGCGGGTAAACATTTTAAATTATTTGTGAAAACATTACCAAATATTTGGAGAATCTTTAAACAATGCATGCGCCAATATCCTGAGATGAAGGAAAATCCTCTCAAGGATTGCTTTGTCAATTTGGTATGGAAATCGTTGCCGTTTACTAACTAATATTTGCAATCAACTATTAAATTCAAGACTCAAGCCCACTGAAGCATGGGTAAACACACCAAGCAAGAACTATGTCACATCCATATAAGTTGTATATATCGCTATGTCTCACTTACTGTATATGGTAAGGCTGGCTTCACTCCTCACTGTTCTGCCTCCGAGTGACGCCTCACATTCGTAGATACCCTCGTTAGATTCTTGCGGGCTGAGGATGCGATACCTGAACAGTTCCGGACCTCCGCTGGATAAAATGGTTCCATCTTTCCTCCAAGTGATCCTGATGTCGCTCAATGGTCTGTAAATAAATCAACAAGAAGATACAAAATAAGTCAGAGACACATATGATATGGTTTTTGATGATCGATGGGGATGACATGACCAATTTTGTATTTTATGTGTGTTGTGTTGATTCGACCTAATTAGCATCCCAGCTACTTTAAGTCGGTTATTTTCTATGAATTTCAGATGGTGCTTATTAAACTTTTATATATATGGGAATTTACATAAACATTCTAATAGAGTGTATCTAAAGATAAAAATCATCACATATTTTTGTATCTAAAGATAAAAATCATCACATATTTTTAAACGGGAAAATGTTTATTGGGATATTTGATGGAATTTAGTTGCACAGGTGCATTGAAACGGGGCACTTAAGACAGTTTGAGCGTGTTTTGGAAATGGTATGGAACCGTTAATCACTCCTGTGGAAACAGCCTCCAACGCCTTTTTGCAACGCCTTTTCAACGCCTACGGAAACCTCGTTGGAGTAGGTTTTTGCTGTTGATGAAGCAGTTAGATTTTCTGTAGAAACAGACCGAAGCGGTAACTTGCCGTTTATTGAGCAAAATGGCTATTAATCAAAAAGGTAAATTGGACGGACGACATGACAAGAACCTTAATAACAGCCTGGGCAACATAACAAATCGAAACTATTATGTAAAGCCACAATTTCTCCGCCGTGATATGGAAAAACGGAAAAATTCACGGAATTCGGGGTTTGCTCACGGAAATTTGTAAATGCCACAAAATAATGAAAAAATGTCAAACTTTTCTGTTGATTTGCAAAATATAACAAAGAAAAGTGATTATTTAGCAGTAACCAACCATTAAACAATTCATTCTAGGCCATAGTTTCAAAACTATATGCATGGTGACTAACAGCTGCATCAGCAAGGCTAATTCTACATCATTGATGGTACAAAAATGTGACTCTTGCATGGCTTCAAAATTCGGAAACCATCTCTTTAACAGAGCAATCAATAGGGCTCTATGATCTCTTCTCATTACATGCCATGTAGCAAACCTGACCAGTGTACAATTTTACCCAAAGGATTTCATGTTTTATCCAGCAGCCATTTTGTGACTCTTGGAAATCGATGTCCTCGAAATCGGTATAGGCAGTTTGTACAGAGTGCTGTGGGACTGATGAAACTGGCTAGGTACAAAGGTGAATACATAAAAAGGGGAGTCATCAGATTAACACTTCTTGCACACATCCAAAATGGCTGCTAATCACGACAATAATGAATGGGACACATATGAAATTATAGGAGCCAGGAAGTAGGGCAACATTAGTGTTCATCCGTCCACATTTACTTGGTTGGTCCATCCCGTCTCTACAGTCATATCACAGCCCAAAGCTACATTTACCCTTTTTCTTTGATGACCACAGACAGGTCTAACTCAATTTATTTAGTCTCAAAAAGCAAAGCATGTCAGCTTTGATGTATATCACAGGTTAGGGGAGCATCTTGCACCACAACACTTCTTGTTATATTTTTACAGTTTGTTTCAGCAATTAGCATGTTAACCTTGGTTTTTAGTAAAAATCAAAAGCATGCTGTATTGAAGTAGGCATAGGACCTGTTGACCATTAAATTTCAAGCGTATCCCCCTCTATTGACCAGATCATTAGGCACCCCATTCCTTTTTTAAAGGAATTTTTATTTGGCTTACAAGGATAGAGGTAATCAGTGTGACGTCATATACCACTATCTTGTGGGTACAAGCTGCGATGGTCATTCGATCTCCATGCGAGAACACCAAAATCACCACGTTGATGCGCGATAACAGCTGCATGGCAAGCTGCGCCCTGCGCGTAGTGTCCGACGCATGAACACGCAGATCATTTGTACCCACAAGATGGCGAAAGGCTGACGGCCTCTATAGGCGGATAGAACCAAAACACGTGATACCAACTGCCTCAAAAATTGGAGGTAAAAGAAGACCCACCCCCTTACCTCAAAATAAGGTTTGGTTGAAGTGTTCAAAACTATACTGCACAGGGGAATACTGGATACCATCTGCTTTAACACCACTTGTTTCTAAATATATGGTGTGTCCAGACTTGTGGGTTTATGCCTGTAGTAGCATGCTAAAAATCACTGTTGGTGCCATTTTTTATACCATTTAGCCTGAATAAATGGGAACATTTCATTCTGTTTCTGTTTTAACCCATCAGCATGGTCTAAAATCAGTAAAGACACAGTTCTTATTTGCTTGCACACTCGTAGAATAACCTTTGGATGTATTGGCCTATTGGGTACAAAAACTCATCCTCTACAGCTTGGGTCAACTTTCAAGCTATCCAGATAATTGAACTAATTCATACCAAATGAGAATGAGACCATCTTGCCTCATAGTGAGTGCCTATATCAGAGCATTCTACCATCTCCCCACCCGGCCCATTTGCTTTCTACCACCAATCACGACAAGTTCCAATAACAATGCTTAAATCTCAAGACAGTGCATCATCTGTACTGTATAGTGCATCCATGTCCCATTATACCAGTCTCTCCAAATATTATCTTGACATCCAATTGAAGTGTCCTAGTTCTACACACAACATTTTACTACCGGTTTCAAACTATCTTCATTCATTCATAAAGGTACTGTGTAACGATGTATTGTGATGGATAGATGGCAACTATATAGTTTACAAACTGACATGTGACAGGTCTTTGCCCTAGTTTTAGTTGTTTTCAGTGCATTTTATATAATCTAAGATTACTTTTCTTTACAAGTAAAAGACAGACAGTCATGTGTGTCATTCTTTAACTTTTCTTTTTTTAAATCACATTTTAAGAAAATTGATATTTATGTTCGTATGTTTGCATAACAACTACAATTCTTTGAGATCAATAACACGATCATACCAAACTACAAGATGATGATTTCAGGATAAGAAACAACAAAGAAGCTGAGGAGGGGCATAAATGATGGAAGAAGAAGGGAAGTAGGAAAGCATATCTGGTAGTGGTAGAAGGAAAGGAGGAAGGGGAGACAAGGAAGAGGAGGAGGAATAAGAAAACGATGAGAAAATAATGGTGATAACAACTGAGCAAGGAATAGGAAGGGACAACTGGGTGAGGAGTGCCAAGTAGAAGGGAAGAAGAAGGGATAAGAAGACATTGATGATGTGAATCCAACATGATGATGATATAAGGAAGGAGGAAGGAGAAAGACTACTTTGACATTTTCTTTAAATCAATCTGTTGATTTCACCAAGGGATTACCTCCTATCCTTCAGCTACATTTTGCTCCTACTCTCCATGCATGTAGAAGCAAAAAGTTGTGTATTTTCACCGTTGCCTATATAATATGAAACCGTTGAAAACTTGAAACTGTAAAACATATATAGCTAAGTAAAATACAAGTCCATCTAGGGATGCAATGTGAGAAATTTAACGAGATGGTGAGCGCCATCCGCACGACCTGTCCACTACAAATCAGTTTACAAGGTGAAAATTGCCTATCACACCAGTGCTGCATTACTCTCCTCAGGCTAACAGATGAAATCTGACCAAACTTATAAAATAAATTACTGAGCTTCATCTAGGCTAACACTTACGCTTTTACATTTTTCCAAACAGATTGGGATCAAATGCTCTGTGAGTAAATTTTCAATAAAACGTGCTGTTTTTCTTAAGGGTGTCAAAATATTGATGAATATGGATAAGCCCAAACAGCACTTGAAATGATGCAGGAACTAAAGAAAGTTTTGATTTTATTCACAAGAGAAATATCCTGTCATTTCTGTGAGTATATGCCTGTAGTTTGTGGTATTACTTTATAGTAGAATATGCCTGGTCAAACACATGTATAATCAATTGAGACATCTGTATTGTGTAGTAGTAAAACCATCAACAGAATGTATTCACAAATCAATGGAGAACCTAATTATATTCTAGTGTTTTTTATTAATTTTTATAAGTGAAACTTGAAATACCAATTATCAATGCAACACACACAAACAAATGTCCACTTTTTTGTATTTTGTTTGTTGAAATCACACATTCTTTCTGCATAAAATGGCATTAGACCAAGCTGTAATTTTTCATTCACTTTGCTTGTTTCAATCCTGCAATTCGCACAATTTTTGAGGAAAAAAATCATTACATGGATAGAAAAAAAATATCATGATCTGCTTGGCAGGCAGGCAGGGGCCAGGCAGGCATGAGCCCATCTAAACCATTGTGTTTCTGTTAGGCAGTTGATGTATAGCTGTCAGTCAGAGAATTTATCTTGAGTTTGATTTTTGCTTTGAGTAACAAAGTTATATAAAAATGATAAAAAATGAGTTAAAAGGTACACTGCATCAAAGTTGGCACATCAAATGGGCTATGAAATGTATTTGGAAACAAATGCAATAAAAATCTATAACATTTTGCAGTAAACTGTAAGTACTGTGATGTTGCAAAGTCAGAGCTAAGACTTGTACAGCGCAAAGTCATTCATGGATTTGATATGGTGGCAAGAAGATTGCCTCATCATGATCTAATTAGAACAAGCCATTGATTTATATTACTAAATATTACTTCTAAGTTCTAATGATAATCTCCTCTCATAATCACATTAAATAAAAGTACACAAAATATAACAGCGCAGTAAACATGCGATATACGCTTAAAATACACTCTCATCAAATTTACTAAAACATTATAATAAGGCCAAAAAAAAAAGTTGTTTACCAACCTCGAAAGACCCGATCGTCTCGGCAGTGACCGATAGTAAAATATAAATTTTTTATAAAACTACTTGATTTTCCCAGAAATGGGATCAAATTTCTGTGGTATCTCAAAAACCGTGCTGTTTTTCTTAAAAAAATATTGATGAATATGGATATACCCAAACAGCACTTGTCATGCTGTAACTAAAGAAAGTCGGGTTTATTCACAAGAGACCAATTATGCAAATTTCTGTAGTACAATGTGTGTTTGCTATCCGTTTCTTTATACTACAATTTGATGGTAACATCTATGGATGAGTATTGAGACATGTTTACAGGTAGTAAAATATAACAGAATGCATACAAATGCAAGAATGGAACCTAATTATATTCTAGTATGTTAAAATTTTAAAAGTAGATAAAATTTGAAAACACAAACAGATATGTCATTTCTTGTTTATAAATATTTAGATTCATGATATTTGCATAAAATGGCATTAGACCAAGCTGTAATTTTTCATTCACTTTGCTTGTTTCAATCCTGCAATTCGCACAATTTTTGAGAAAAAAAATCATTACATGGATAGAAAAAAATATGCATTTCACTTTAAACATGGCAGGCAGGCAGGCAGGCAGCAGCCCATCTAGTACAGGTGAAGCAAGTTGATGTTATAGCTGATTAATCAGAGAATTGTTTTGAAAAGTTTGACACTACATGTAGGAGAATTGTAACTTATTAAAAACATGATGAAAATGTTAAAGTCACACTGCATTAAGAGTTGCACATCACATAGTGGGCAGATGCTGGACCATGTATTTGAATTGCTTGCTCGGAAACTATAACCATTTTGCAGTAAATGTAGTATGTGATGTTTCTGGGAAAGTCGAGCTAACAATGTGTAAAAAAAAAAAAAACTTCGGCAACCAGATCGCCTCAGCAGCCAATTAGAGACAAGTTTTCAACGCAGTAAAATCCATTCGAGGGCAAGCAAACAATTTTTTTTTTGGCCTAAGATGAGGATCAAGTTGGCAGCATGTTGTAATGTGCATATGACTAGAAGTCAGAATGGACTATTGCAGGTGAAATCCATACACCCCTATGGAAGACATGACCTTAATCTTCCCCACATGAGTTGTAGGTTTCAAATGGAATTGCTGATTCAGGTAATCCCATTTGACATTCCCTGTGTGGAAGATTAAAATGATGGTATTTTCCATATTGGGTGTTTAAGTGAAGTAGCCCAATTGGTTTCAATCTAAGCATAGGAACAGGGCTCCCTCCAATTTGACACTTGCCCATTAGAACACAGATGGAAATGTGTAGCCCCAGCAAGCTGTAACAATACATTTACTTGCTCTGATGACAGGTTGTAAATTTGAGCTTGTAAAGTCAGAATCTAAACTAATGCTGTTACAATAGTAAGTGTTCTAAGCGAGGTGGTTACAGGTTTTTGAAGGGACCAGGTCATGCAAATTTTAACGTTTTAATTTTGCCATTCTGTGGGAGCCCAAAGGGCAGTCGTCCCCTCAGAGTCAAAAATTTGTGCAAAAATGGGGGTCAAAATATCCCAATAAAATGTTTTGTTGAATATTTAGTGGGGGAAGGAAAGCAGGCAAGTTGAGCAAGTGAGCCCTCTTGCAGACTCATTATGAATTATAAAGATGTATAGAGATACGAATCAATCCACATCCAACACCATTTGTAGCTCACCAATTCACATCAACCCAAAGGTAGAGAGAGAGAGATTGATTGGAAAGCTAAAGGCAAAAAAACGTCAAGGTTACATAGGTTCTGTTGTTCTACCCATTATGATTTCTTTGTACTATTCCTCGAGTGAAATTAAAAACCTCGAACGAACAGTAAGAAAAGAAAAGAAATTCTTCAAGGGTATAATTTGGGGAAGAAAGAGGGACTACAATTTCTGAAAGATGATTGTCATTTACAAGAGTGCAATTCTAGAGAACATCAAAGAACACCTTCTTTTTCCAAAGATCTGTAATTTAGAAGCAATTGAGGGGCTAGATTATCTCAAAGATACACGATTGTCATCTATAATGGGTGCAATGTTATGGTGATTCAAAGCATACATTTTCATAGGTAAGTAATCACACAAATTTCCCCCTTGCACTAGTTCCTGGCTTATAATGCTTAAGGGATGGGCGTATGAACGTTTGGACAGTATTTTATTGTGGGACATTAGAGCACATCAGACATATCGAATTGCATTCTGAATACGAAGAATGTCCTTCTGATATCAAATAATTTTGATTTTTTGAAATTTGCAATGTAATACACATTTTATGGCATATCATTAAAAATTGATATTTTTGATATTTAACAGTACTCGAAGTAAACTTTATAAATCTGATGATTTATACTTAAAGTGTATATAGGTGGGATGAAAAGCCGTCGATCAATTGAAAATTTTGACCTTTCGTGTTGAAGATATGGATTTTTTTCCCAAAAACACCCAAAAAAATAGGTCTTTTTAGGAAAAAATCCATATCTTCAATATGAAAGGTCAAAATTTTCAATTGATCGTCAGCTTTTCCTCTCAGCTACATACACTTTAAGAATATATCATTAGATTTATAAAATTTACTTTGAGGACTGTTATATATAAAAAATTTGTATTATATCGTGAATTTCAAAAAATGAAAAATTTGATATCAGAAAGATATGCTTCGTATTCAGAATGCAATTCGATACGTCTGAGGTGCTCTCATGTCCCACAAAAAATACTGTCGAAACGCTCAAAAAGCTCATTCCAGATCCCTTAAGAAATCAAGGTCAGTAATGAAAATAAAACTTTTTTTTTGCAGGATAGCTTAAAGTTGTTGAAAATACATGCCTACAATTGGTAAGTTAAACACAATATAATGTATTACAGATTTCAACCTGAAAGGAAGCAAGCAAGAAAATATATATGACTGAAGACTGTACTGTAGTAACATGCTCATCCATCAAAATGATCATGACTTGAGGCATATTTCTTAAATTAGCAGAAACAAGCCAGCTATTAATTCCATGTGCCAATCAATTATGAAACATAAGAAACCTGCAATTTCAGACAAAAATTGAAGAAAAAAAAACACAACTCACACATGATTCTATCTTAGATGGGAAAAGCACTTGGTAAGAAACCAATCATTGACTCTATTGCTTAGTCTATTATATGCAGATTTTATTACCATGTGCAGATTTTACAAACATTTCACCAGAATATTGGTAATCCATAAATTGAAAAACATTAGCAGTACATGACATTTTCAACAAATCCGCTTTTAATCTTCCATGACCTGATCTCCTTTAGTCCAACAAAACATGACAGAATCCACCAATGATTGCCCATCACAAAGCACATAAAATTGACAACCACCAAGCTCCATGCCCATTTAACATGTTCAAGCTACAATGTTGTGATTTTATCCATCTAACAACTGGTTCTCTACTTTCCTCCGCTCTTTACATTTTCGGCCTACTAAAATTGGGAACCACCAAGCTCCATGCCTATTTAAGCTACATATTGTGATTTTATCCAACCAACAAATGGTTCTCAGCTTTCCTCACTTCTTTAACATTTAAGGCTTACTAATGGGTATAGAGATAAGACTTTGGAAATAAGTGTCATCTATTTGGACTAATCTGGTTATTCTGTGATGATGGTCTAGTAAGCCTTCCTGTATTCCCATCACACAACAATAATCTATCTGATGCAGCTAACCCTCTTTGCTCAAATGCATATGCCAAAAATGTTGAAAAATTGACAAGATTTTACCACAATTAATTTTGTTGTGTTTTACTTCACTAAATCAAATCATCACGAAAAATGCATAAACATGAGTACAAACTGGCCTAGTATTGGTTCACTGGTTCTTGACATGGCCTTGTTGTCAAGGAAATTTTTACTACAGTTAGTTCTGTATAAACCAAGAAATGGCCAAATGCAAATATAATATCTGCAGCAAGTAAGCAAAGTGGTCATTTAGTGTCATGCAAAATCAATTTTCTAAATGCATTAAATATTTTTTTTTTTGTCCATAATACACTGAAAATCCCATTAAAAGTGGACAAACCATTCATCAGATGATAACTTTCAAGTTGCTGAAAATGATAAATATCAGCAAAACTGAACCATTTCCCAAAATCAACTTCAGCGACAAACTAGGATTGGTATGAATTTATGTGCAAGGTGATTGCACTTTTTTCTATATACTGCACTGAAACAAATTGTTCCACCATACAGTCATATATAAGTTTAAAATGCTTATCTCCAGCATTTCATAAATTAACCTATTTTTAAAAATTCATTTGATAGTGTGTTGTCAGTTTGTTGATTTAGAAACAGTTGAAAATGACAAGATAATTTTCTCACAAAACCCATATGTGTGTTGATCTCATCTGATGAACACAAAACCCACTCGCAGTATGCCTACTGAACTTAGCTGTTATTATGGACACAAAACCCATATGTGTGTTGATCTCATCTGATGAACACAAAACCCACTCGCAGTATGCCTCGCAGTATGCCTATTGAACTTAGCTGTTATTATGGACACAAAACCTGAACACAAAACCCACTCGGTGAAAGTATGCCTACATATGTGTGTTGATCTCATCTGATGAACACAAAACCCACTCGGAGTATGCCTATTGAACTTAGCTGTTATTATGGACACAAAACCCATATGTGTGTTGATCTCATCTGATGAACACAAAACCCACTGATCTCATCTGATGCAGTATGCCTACTGAACTTAGCTGTTATTATGGACACAAAACCCATATGTGTGTTGATCTCATCTGATGAACACAAAACCCACTCGCAGTATGCCTATTGAACTTAGCTGTTATTATGGACACAAAACCCATATGTGTGTTGATCTCATCTGATGAACACAAAACCCACTCGCAGTATGCCTATTGAACTTAGCTGTTATTATGGACACAAAACCCATATGTGTGTTGATCTCATCTGATGAACACAAAACCCACTTGCAGTATGCCTATTGAACTTAGCTGTTATTATGGACACAAAACCCATATGTGTGTTGATCTCATCTGATGAACACAAAACCCACTTGCAGTATGCCTACTGAACTTAGCTGTTATTATGGACACAAAACCCATATGTGTGTTGATCTCATCTGATGAACACAAAACCCCCATGCCTGAACTTAGCTGTTAGTATGCCTATGATGAACTTAACTTAGCTGTTATTATGGACACAAAACCCATATGTGTGTTGATCTCATCTGATGAACACAAAACCCACTCTTAGCTGTTATTATGGACACAAAAATATGCCTACTGAACTTAGCTGTTATTATGGACACAAAACCCATATGTGTGTTGATCTCATCTGATGAACACAAAACCCACTTGCAGTATGCCTACTGAACTTAGCTGTTATTATGGACACAAAACCCATGTGTGTTGATCTCATATGCCTTGCAGTATGCCTGAACTTAGCTGTTATTATGGACACAAAACCCATATGTGTGTTGATCTCATCTGATGAACACAAAACCCACTCGCAGTATGCCTACTGAACTTAGCTGTTATTATGGACACAAAACCCATATGTGTGTTGATCTCATCTGATGAACACAAAACCCACTCGCAGTATGCCTATTGAACTTAGCTGTTATTATGGACACAAAACCCATATGTGTGTTGATCTCATCTGATGAACACAAAACCCACTCGCAGTATGCCTACTGAACTTAGCTGTTATTATGGACACAAAACCCATATGTGTGTTGATCTCATCTGATGAACACAAAACCCACTCGCAGTATGCCTACTGAACTTAGCTGTTATTATGGACACAAAACCCATATGTGTGTTGATCTCATCTGATGAACACAAAACCCACTCGCAGTATGCCTACTGAACTTAGCTGTTATTATGGACACAAAACCCATATGTGTGTTGATCTCATCTGATAAACACAAAACCCACTTGCAGTATGCCTACTGAACTTAGCTGTTATTATGGACACAAAACCCATGTGTGTTGATCTCATCTGATGAACACAAAACCCACTTGCAGTATGCCTATTGAACTTAGCTGTTATCATGGACACAAAACCCATACTATGCATGTTGAACTTATCTGATATTTTGTACATTTTAAATATGGTTAAAAGCACAATTGTTTTCTTTTCAAAGAAGTTGGTAAAAATAATTTGCCTGCTACCAGAAACTGCCCTGAATGGTTTACCCCTTAGGAGTGCACACCAGTAAATAGGAATCTCCTATACCCTTTGGAGGAAAAATCAGTGTTTCGAAAAGTGGTAAAGTGGCATAACACTTAAAGTAATACATTAGGAAAGACTTTAAAACAAACAATTAGGGCCTGATTCATATGTAATCCTCATTTACACTCTATTGGATTGTATATGAGAAATGAGCAGGATCCGACATTTTTGAAAGATTTGGCTAAGCTTTCAAAATGTGTAACATTTCAGAAATACCAAGCTATTTGTGAGCTGGTGTAAGCTGTATTGCATTAGGTGATCTAGTCAGCAATTTTCTGCGAGAAATCACTGGACTCTGTATGTTTTCTCTACAATGGCTGTCTTTATCTGACCTTCAACTTGCAGAAAGTGTAAGTTTTGAAGAGTTGAATGGCTCTCAAGTCAAAAAAATATATTCCCGGACCCTGTTTGTAAAAGAAGTCAATGGGAATCATTTACTGGTGTGTACCCTTAGTGACAGTTGATATTGGGATAAGCAGGTTCTCTTGACCCAGGAATTGACAGTTAAAGTGTTCACTTGAATTGTTGGGAGTGGTCTTCTTTTCTTGATCTTTATCTTCAAATCTGTTTCTCTCTTTTCTTTCCATGAAGGTAGCATACTTTAGCCTGGCTTGAGCTTTTTGTTTGAGCCTAGTCCCATCAGGACTCAAGCGTGTCTCCAAACCTTTTAAGCAAACTATCCTAATGGATAATTCATGCATAAGATCAAGATGGTCAAACAACCCTAGGATCTGCAACATACTCATTTGTCAGTACACAGTTCTTAAAACCCAATGTTTATACATTCACTGAATGACCTTTGATTTAATGTGTTGGGTACAAACCACCAGTCATACTCCAAAATACGAGGTCAAATTTTGAGGTATGATTGCTGACTGGAGGTGGTGAACGAGACATAGTAAATGAGACCAATTTAGCCAGCATGACATGATATATCTCATTCTTCATTTTGTGCTCTAATACATCTAATATGTGTAAATAACATGCACATTTACTTCAAAATCATGCAAGTCCCTCTGCGACAATGTGTTCTTTATTACGGGACATGGCTGGCTATAGTATGTCCCATAAAAAATTCAATTTCATACATGACAATCAGGTTTATTTGGATCAAATGATTGTAGAAAGTGTACACATGCTAAATACAACCCAAGTTTCATTGTAAATAGTTTTATATCATGGACTGTATATAGGTCACCATGTAAATTGCCTTCACTTCAGTGGCATAATCAGTTTCCTCTAGGCAGGGGAGGGGGTGGCACAGTAGTCAAGGGGTGAAATCTCAATCTTTGCTATATAAATGGATCTTTGCTATAAATACCTGTAAAAGGGTTATAAACAAGGGGAAATGATCCCACCCCTCTGCTTTTAGCACCACTTCAATATATCGATGTGAAGTTACAATATATTCTAAAAATAGTCTATAATTGAACTCTGAGACACACACCAGTAATTGGCAGGCCTATATCAACACTGTTTGCGATTTGTACATCAGCACGTCTAATGCCCAACTGGACCTGTACCAACAACTCACAATCCAATCTCTTTACAGGGCTCTTGTTTACCTATAAGTCAGATTTTCTGAGAGTTTGTCCCGTTAAATAAAACATGAAAATGTGGGGATGCCATTCATATAAATTCTCTGAAATGTTGAAACTTGTTTTTGTCTTCAACTTGGAATATAGAAAATACATTAAGAAGTAATACAAGCTAAAATATAACTATTTTTAGCTTATAGGAAAGTAAAATATTGTGTTAATGATCTTTACGTTGCATCAGCATAACTGCTATATGTGAAAGCAATTGTGTACACTCTGTGAGTTATCATAGGAAATGATTCTTAAAATAGTTTGTCATCATCCTTGTAGAGCCCATTTTCTGTTTGGAACTATTTCCCCTATGAAGGCTTCATATTAAGCATTACAACTAATCTGTTCAATTCTCTGAAAAAGTAGAGCTTTTTTTTAAAATTAATTCTCTGAAAATGGTTTATTTGGAAACATAAGTTCCAAAATTTTCTGGAACTGTATTAAGATGTTCTCCCATTGTGGGCATGCAAATACTGCGGCTGCATTTATAATCTAATCAGGTGTGGCAAATCTAGGCATGACTGAATACCAAATTTGGTGTGAAAATTGAACTTTTCATCTCTTCTTTGGTGTGATGCTGTTAGTTTTTTGTACTAATGATAACTGGTCCATGTTATTGCCACTTCATACACACATTACATCTCCATGCTGTTTTGCCATGGCAGTTCGGAGTAAGCCTTGCATAATTATTACTTTGTATTAACAACTCATTTCACACAGAATTCATTTGAGGGCATATGCTACCTATCTTGGGAACTACTCAACCAAAATGAAGCACTGTTTGTACCCAATGTTACTTTAAAAGACGCATGGAATGAATAAATACAAAAATACAAGGCATATTTATATTCACTTAAAAATTAAATATTTTTTCCTGTGAGTTCCCTCAAAAGAAACTTGGATATATATTTTTGTTAATAATGCTCTACATGCTGATGGCCATAGGCCTCAACATAAAAAGTCCCAAGTCTTGCAATATTTTCAACAAATCACACAAACCAATGAACTATTGAACTCATTTAATGCATTTTCATGAAAATGTACAATTCTGAAATTTTGTGAATTTTGAAAGAAAAATTGGAACTTGTTATCTATATCTGCAATTGACACCCGTGTGACTGCATATTGCAATGGAAACATCCTGTAATTTGCTAAATTTAATCATTAGTTTGGTTTCACCAAAATAATGATTCATGTAAGAATTTGTGATACACATGGAATTGTGACCACCCCGGTCCAATATACAAGTCCAAATTAGGCAACGGCACTTAACGTCAGTCAGTCTGTTTACCAAAAAAGCAAACTCAATACCTGCTTTCTTCAATTATACAAAATGATGATGGAAAAACTAAGCTTCTCTACTACTACTAGCAATTTGCTTTGGGAGTCCAGTCTAACAGTGTGACTGGTTAAAAGAAAGAAAAAATGAGAGAGAGAGAGAGAGAGAGAGCCCTAAAAGCATGGACATGACATACTTGGCAGCAGTTATATTTACCAAGTTGTGTCAACTTTAACTGAAGTCAATACCTTTTAAATATGAAACGAGATACGGGCAAATAACGCCCGTAGTATTATGTTATCGGAGCAGAGTGCTTTATAATGAGTGTGGGCTAGAAGTCAAACCACTGCTACTCTGTTTACACAACTTCATCATTTTTTTCCACTTCCAAATTATTATTTTTTACCGACACAAATCAAGAGCTTCATTTCTTATTTAATAATTAATTATGAAGTGATCTTGTTATATTTACTAATGTATGCTTCTGCATCTCACGTTTTCTTGCATGCTAATTACGTGTCAAGAACTGGGCACAGCTCCGATTTTAGAAGATTAATTTCAATTTGCTTAATTTTGTAAAGTGGATATTCAAAGCAATTTTTCCTTATTTTAGCAGAACTGGGTTTATACATAAAACATCAACAGAAAAATCAACAGAAAAATCAAGAGGATAATGACAATAAAAAGACAAGGAGGAAGAAAAATATGGAGAGAAGTTCTGAAGTAGATGATGATGAAGAAATGAAGGTGAAGAAGGCAGAAACAGATGAAAGATGACAGTGCTGCATAATTCAAACATTTTGGACTAAGTGATAACTTTATTATCCTGGTGATGAAAATTCACTAAAATGGAACTCCATTTAGGACATTCAGAAGAGCAAAATAAATTTAAGGATGTCTTTTTAAGAGAGATACAGTGTCTCCAGTTGTATTATAATAGGTCTACATGTTTTCCAACATCTTTGCTTTTATCTGTATATCTGTATCTTTGCTTTTATAAAAGTAACTTTTATAGCATGAACTGATAATGGTGCCAAATATGATCAAACTTGGTTGAAATAGGAATGCTACCCCTGTTGTTATAAGAAACAGTACCGCATTGCATTGCTATATAACCTATAGCCAGCAATACCTCTATTTAACACAATTTCTGTTTCCTCCCTGTGGAACGGAAACGCTAACAATTCAAGTTGACGATATCACTTAATGACTTTGCCGTCTTCCAACATGCCAGTCACCTAGCCCCTCTCTCTCGAGAACCTAATCCAGTTATCTTTCCAAACTATCAAATCACCAAATACACACAAATTGAAACTGTGTAACTATTGACTGGCAACAACACACTCTCTAGAAAATCACATGCATAGAGGAAAAGTAATATATCAAAGAATCAGGCAATTATGCTTCGGTGCGCTGGTGGGTAACATTACAACCAAAACATGGGGAAAAACTTTGGAGGATGACTGCCATCTTGTATTGCATTTGCTCTCAAGGCACATGGAATTTTTGGCACAGATTTGGAGATGGGGTTGTGTACCTTTTCTTACCCAAATGCACTTTTTTCTGGGTCATAATCATTATAGAAGAATTCAAGATGTGCATTTAATGTATATACAGAAGAGTTGCTTACTGTTGTTTTAGCACTAAAAGGGTTAAAAGGTTCAATAGGATCCTACCTACCATGGTTAAATTTAGATAATGTATGCAGATTTACCAATCAAACATTGTACCAGGTGTCCCAAAGAAAGGTTATGTGTACATCCCTTTTCATGACATAATCTATGTGTCCTCTAGTATCCCTGTGAATGTCAAGTTTACAACTTGCATACTTAGCCCGCATTCCTGAGCAAGCTATTTATATAATGCAACACAAGGTTCATTACCACCATGCATTTGGCGGGTCATTTGAGTAGGCCCAGCAATATAGCATGGCAAATGCAGTTTTATTTGTTACTGCCAAACAAGAAGCTCTAAAACTGATTAATTTCACAAGTGCAACATTTAATTTCTCAATGTGTTTCTTTTGTGCAATAAAGTTCAACCATGAAAAACAAATTAGAGACAAATATAAAATAATAAAGAAAAATCAATGTGAAATCAAAGGTGTGCTTGTGTTCCACTTTCACTGTGTGGTATCACCCCTGTCATCTTGTGCTCATATTAAGTTAAGTTACTTTTAAGAGTTGAAATCTAACAGACACTTACAAGAAGGATGAATAAATGATATCTGAAAAAATTACACATCGTTTTGTTGTATCATCACATAATGCAGTTCATTGTCTACGCATAAGCTTTTTTTTTGGACACTCTATAATTCCAAACAATTTAGATCAGTGACATTCACCTTCAATGTGTGAAATATACAATATGTATTGTATATAACAAAATTAATGTATTTTAATAAGCACAGGACCATATTTTTTCTGTGGGCCTTTTAGGTACCCCATTTAGAATAAGACATTTAAAATTAGGCAACCTAGAACATAGCAATGAAAGCAACAAATGGAAGAGAAGGGGAAAGGAAGATGTGAATAAAATGTAATGGTCAAGAATTCCATCTTAGCATAATTATAGATTAATTCCCATTCTTTCTGACAAGCTGTTCACATCAATACAAGGCTTAAGGGTGCTTAGCTCCCATCTGCATCCGCTTTTGTGGCAAAAATATTACATTGAAGCCGTTTATATGAACCCTTATCCTTTCTGGTCTAATATGTTGGCAGAAATTTGGATGAGAAAATAATAGATTAATTTTGTGTCACTATTATTGGCATAAATACATAATGGGCTGACCAAGTCAGATATGAAATACTATCATTACAATGGCTGGTTATGCAAAAGTTGCATCCCTTGCCCTTGGTCTTTTTATGCCACAATCACATAATGGGCACATGTGGTGAAGTGCAGAAGTTTGCAATGTGCATGTTTTATTAAAAGTGATAAGAGCATATCTATTTCCAATGGAATTCATGAGAATCTATGCTTTGATCTTATCATATTTAAACCAAGATACAATGATATATGATGCTTGGGTATGAGTTTTATGTATACCATTTACCCTGGTCTATGAATAATGTGTAGAAATCTACTTTGATTTCTGAACTTTGTACAGGACTATGAGGATGTAACAGGAATGGGAACAATTTGGCATCACAGCGTATCACCTTTCTACCTCGCAATTTGTGTACATAAGCAGCATTACTTTTTTTACTTTCTTCAACATCATGATCTTTCATATTGAATTCTGATACTGAAATAAATTGCCTTGTTTCGCTCCCTGTAATAATATCGAACCAATGACGAATCAAAGACATATATAGCCTCCAATATTGGCGTATGTAAACTTGGGCAATTTATTCTGGTATACCTTTCCCCTGGAGCCATCCTAATGTTATAGGTCTTTAAGTATTGATGGTATAGAATAACGCCACATGGTGCAACCTTCAATTTCTATGTTTACTCAAAATGAAAAAATAGTCACTAGATCCCTAAATCGGAAAATAGTGGCAAATTCCACGACTTTACTCACAAATGTGGATAACTCTCTAAGTTTGCACAATTGTAAATGCCTTGTATCATACCTAAAATTAACTGCAGCAGTTTCAGCTTAATAAATAATCTTATTGCAGGGATGCTCCAAGCTATCCTAAAATGAAATGCTGTATCTGTATGGAGATAAAGAAGCAGCTACATTCTCTTCAGCTCATAGACCTAACCTTTTGTATTCCACAAGCGATTCCAGCAAAAAAAATTCCAAATTTTTTAAATCATGTATTAAAAATGTTTGAATTGTCATGTTTAAAATTAGCATCAAAAATGCATTGAAATGAGCACTAACATGCCTAGTATTGGTTCAGAAAGATGGTGTTGGATATTTTAGTGCAAATCTCCTCAAATTACGACTTTTGATTTGAAAATGCTATAATATAATCTGTATTGTAAAGCATTAGGGTAGTCCAGCTGGAGGGTATACTAGAATCTCATAAGTGCTTGGCAAGTTTCTTAATCAATACAAACCGATTCGCCGTTCACCTGCGTTCCCTTAACAATAAATATGATATTTCATGTTGCCTCGCTAATATATCGAAGGCGTGTGTCATGACGGCTTTATCGATAAAAATTTGGGCCCTTGTGTATTCGGGTCAGTTCAAACCCATTACTGGAGGAGTGGACGCTTTAACGACATACACAACAAATTCCCTGCATTTTTTTCATACCACACAAGATTTGAAGATTTCCCTTGTCTATTAAAACTCAATATGGAGTTGATAGATCATGTGTGATTGAGTAGCGCAACTACACATTTTATACGTATTTTGCTTGTAGCAAACAATGATGCATCACAATGGCATTCTTGTCAAGGTGTTCCCCCCGTTGCATCAATTTGTGTCCATTAGTGCTCTTGTTTGTTTATAAATGATACATGGGCATTTCTGCAAAACCACTTATTGCAACAAGAAATGTACTCCACAGACAATAGATTGGAAAATGTTCCATTCCTATTTCCAAATCAAAACTCAATAAGCAAAACACATTTTACTCTAGCATGGCAACAGCGACTGGATACTTTTGTTTAATTGACAGAGTATCTGACCGTGCATACAAGTAACCACTACTGTGATTAAGAAATAGCACCATTCATATGACCTAAATCGATAACACACCGTTTCAAACCCTTCAGCTATTATGCCATTTGCCAGTTTCTTTTTTACTTTACCGTCGCAAAAAGGGGTAGCAAAAAATTTGATACCACCGAATTGCAAAAATATTGGCTAGCACTAGGTTCAGCAACCTCTCATACTTGTGTATCACTAAGCGTGCATTAGTCTGATGTCTACTTGATGAGGCACTTTCGCTGAGGCAATGAATTATACATGCCACCAATATTTTGCTAAGTTAGACCACTTTACAATTATGCTGTACTTACAGCACACAGAAGAGCTACTTATTCACAATACAGTTTGTTTGTAATAAAAACTGCACTGCTTGTTTATGGGTAAAATATTATTATGAACCACTAATTGACCAAACTTTGTTCATATACATGTTGTGTATATTTTGTATTGAGTCATTTATTACTGTTTGTTTGACACTAAATGAAGTTTGTTAAACTAAGCAAACAACTTATCTCATTTGCATACGTCTATTACGGACCAATTACAATAAGTGTGCTTATGACAGGTTTTCATTTGTCTATAAAAGTATGTAAATTAATCAAGTTCTGCTGTAAACGAAAACTGCTCCAAAACCACAATTTGTTTGAAAAAGAAAATAGCAAATAAAGCTGTACTTTCAGTTCACCATCCGTTTATTATGATGGATATTAAACTTTAACCTTCTTAAGGATGTGCAAAACAAATTTTATTTTATTTTTACAATCAATATTTGTACCAGTAGTACTTGTTTTTCCTCTGTACACTTTGTACATCAGATAACTATCTTCAGTAGATAGCAGTAAGCACCATATTTGCAAGAGATGTAATACATACTATCAAAGATGTATAGAATGATTAAATCATGACATGAATTATTTGCAACCTCACTTGATTACATAACCATCTGTGTATAAATCAACCCCTTGCTCCTACTACACTCTATCAAAGCATCCCATCCTGTGTTTAGCTCATGGAAGGAGTAAGCTACAAGATACGACCCATCCACTAAACCAATCTCACTCCTCACACAACATATATAAATTTGTACTTGAATAGGTAACCACATTAATGCAACCCAACTCACTCTACCTACTTCAACTCAACCACCAACCCACCCACCCCCCCTTACTCACTCTTCCTAACACTGTAACTCAACCCTGCTTACCTTTACTCACTGTACTCACCTGACCGATACCTACCTTAAAATCAATCATACCCACCCTCACTCACTGCTATCACAGCATCTCACGCTTTACAATACTGACAGTCACAAACCTCAGCTTTGAGTGAACTCAAAGACAGCAACCTGTTACTTTGGAACACAGAAACCAAACACTTGGCAGCAAACCATGTGTTAACATCAGAACATATCAGCAATATAAACACTCAACCCCAACACCCAACCCCATACTATAACAAATAAATATGATCTTGTAACTCATCACAGCAGTTAAGAGACCACTGAAAACTAAATCCATTGCAAATATACCCCTCATTCATCACATGAATTTGTGGCTCCACAGTTGAGTAGCTAACCATATGTGCCTCCATTGGCTATAATGCTCAGTGAAGAGTTGTTTTGTCACCATGCTTATCATGTAATAAATAATGGAGGTGTGTGTCCAAAGCAAAGGAGAAATTTGATTGCCTAGAGACACAAATGGGCACAGAAATTATCAATTGTGAGTGTCTTTATAAAAAAATACATAGGCCTATATGCTGAATAATTATCCAATTTTATCTCCTATGATCATTGATCAAGTAAAGTATAAGTATAGGACCTGTAAAGTCAATTCTGAGTTTCACATCACTTATTATGAGTATACTTTTATATATTTTAAGACACACAATTTAGCAGTTATGAGGCACAAAGGTGTCCACAATTCCAAGGTTAAGAGTTAAGACCAACCTCAACATTACAGGAACATAACAACAACAGTTGAAAACAAATACAAATGCAGTACTTAGTAAATGATTTCTAAACTGGGTTCCTATAATTTCGAAGATTACCCATTTTTGAATATCAAACTGAACTGTTTTTACATACAGTATAATGGTGTACAGTATAAATCCCTACAGCTTTTCCAAAATTCAGTGTTTCTTGACTTTGCCCATGTACCACTCAAGATAGGATGTTTGAATAGGATCAAATTATATACAAAAACATGTTTCTCTGCATACTTTTTATCATAGCGACACACAATAATCAATATCTTGCTTGAGACATTGTAATTTTGTCCTTTCCTAAGCTCAGCAGCCTGCTCATATTTCAAAGTCAATAACATAATTCAAATATATCTCTACAATTAGCAAGAAAGCACAAAAGTGCCTAAAAATAGTCAATATTTTCCATAAGATATTAATCAATTTCCTTTTTCCTCCCCTTACTCAATAGACCATCTGTATCATTTTAAAACAATCTTAGAATTAATTGCTTTTTGAAGCATGTGCATTTAGCAAAATAGGACAAAAGTGACTAAGACTAATCAATATTTAGTTGAAGACATCATCAATTTCCCTGTGTTTCCCTCAGGACTCAATTGTTCTCAAAAACCACCCACATTTCAAAAACATCTTGATTTTGAAGACTTTATCAAAATGATACAACTGCATGTTCAGACCGTTATTTTGCAAAATACTACAAAAATGACTTCAAACAATCAATCAGGCATGAGAATGGATTTTTTTGAAAACTGCCTGAAAAAGCGTGTGTGAATTCTGCCTTAAAAGGCCCAAAACAGGCTGAAAAAATAAATAAAAATGTGTAAATTTGGACAACAAAACTGCCTGAATTCAGGCAAAGCCTGAAAATTCTCATGCCTGAATTCAATAATTTAACATCTTTATCCCAGATGTATACTCAACATTGCAGCTGCAATGAAACTTGACTCTGATTTTTATGATCTCTCTGATGATAAATCTCATTGTGCAAAGGATTTCTGGTCATTGCCAAGAATTAACTTTTGTTTAACTTGGTTGTTGTGCCATCACATATGATATCACATTGCCGCACACTTCTGATTGGCTGCTGGAAAATCAAGGTCCGGCGAGGAGTGACTTCACCATGAGCTATCATACCATATGGCCTAAAAGCAACATGCTTTTTGAAATAGTGATATCTTGTATAAAGTATATTTCATTTCATTTGAATGCTGAGATGATTTGAGCTTATTCTGACAAAAATATTTGGTCATTAGCTTCAGGGTGAAGGATATACAGATAAGATAGGATTAAATTTGACCGATGGATTTGGTCTAAATTCTTCTGCAAACATGGTTTTATACCATCTACTGGCTGGAACTTAATCAATCATTCTTAAAATGTATGACACACATTAATTAGGATATCTAAAGTTTGAATACAGGCTATATAATCAAAATTATTGTTCTCCATCCGTTTTTGATCAATTCACAGCAGGACCAACAACCAAAAAAACCTGCTCTCCCAATCACAAATGCTTATTTTCTACTTATTTTCTAGTCTTGATCCAAGTCATTTGTGGTTAACCTTCATTCTGCTCAAGACTTGCCACCAGTCTACACTCTATTCATAAAGTCCTTTACTCTATATTCACCAACTAACTTTCTTTCCCTAAAAGACCACACAGATAATGTAATTGCTAATTAAACCACCCAGCCCCCAAGATAGTTCTTTTATTTGGTCTGCGGCCACTCATCTTCAATACAAGAAAAAGACAACGTACACAAGTTGGCCAATTTTTAATAATAATCCGTTATGCCGGCTATCTCCTTGGCAATCTTTAAACATAGATCCCTGCCAGGCTGAGATTGAGGCAAGGCATGAATCATCTAAACCAGCAATGAACTATGGCAGTTTTGCAGTCAAACACTGTCTATCTCCACCAAAATGAGAAACCCAACCCTGATATTATCTTTCAAAATAAAATGTCACTTTACCTCCTTTAATATGACATCATTAGAGCACTTAGCACATCATTCCTAATTATTCAATACACAAAACATAGGTAAAGAGAGATGGAGACAAAAAGGGAACAAATGGCAAGGTGTAGAGACAACATGAGGCTTTCAGGACCGTATATATTTGAATGGGGATGGTTGCGCAAATATAATAGCCTGTGCTAACACCAGATGGTTAGTTTCTCTATTTGCCTAGTTATTTTCCTCTGCACTGTCAACACACCATGTACCCAATGCTTTCATTTAAGCCTTTAGCTCCAAGTAAAATCTAATATTCGCTCATTGATTGCCTTACATTCAAATTTACAATATAAGTCCCTCAGTCCATGTTCACTTTAACATTCTAACTGCAGAGTTGCATCTATGATATTTTATACTATTTTTTCAAAAAAAGGTCAAAATTTTGCATTTTGGTGATCATATTTGAAATTTGTACGTAAAATGAAATTTATTGTGTACAAACATGCCTAGTATTGGATCAGCAAATGCTAACGATAGCTTTTGATGCACGGACAGATATCAAGAATAAGGTGACTTTTGTACAAGAGCCAGGCGTGTTTTGAAAACCAAGTCTGGTTCACACATTTAAAAAGGTACTGGTCTGTCCTTGGTATTACCAGAGGCAAAATGTTGGTTGGTTAGGGCATCAAGGAGGCAATCCAACACTCAGCTCGTCCACAACTTGCAAACATGAAAAGAATTTAATCTTACCTTGCACTTATTCAGGTTGTAAACGGAGCTCAATATAACTATGTGCAGCAATTTCAACCTACGGTTTTAAGTGCCTTGCTGCAGCTTTAAAGAGATGGTTCAACACTGTCTGGTCGGTGTCTTTGTGTCCGACACTCAATGTGTAAAGAGTAATATCGGCAATGGGATTTTCATTTTTTACAGATTCGGCTTTAGTGATATCTTGTTAACATGTGACAGGCTTTGAGCCTTCTGCATGTTGTCAACAGAATTCAGACTAATATCATATCGCTTACCAATAACTTGGTGAAATCACAAACTTTTGCACTGGTCTCTGTAGCTGTTTGGGTTTTCTTCTATTTCAAAAATATAAAAAAGTTCTTGAATGTTTGTTAATTATTCAATTTGGAATTGCATATTAAAATATAATTAACACCACATCAAATATAGACAAATGTTATGAAAATGTGAAAATATGCAATAAGCATAAATTGTATGAATTAGGCTTTTGCTGCCATGGGCGTCAATGGGGGGGGGGGGCACCTTTTGGAAAAATTAAATTACATTTAATTCTTTGAACTACCACTTCAACTCTCAAGTGAATCCACAGAAAGACACACCCCAATCCTAATTTTAAATTTCAAATTAAAAGGCTGCAACCATTACCAAATCCAGAATGGAAATGTCAAACCAGAAACCAGGTCTCATTTTGTACTAAACATTACCATTACCATTACCAAAGTACAAAGAAATCCATATTTTATAAACTATGCCAAGTACAAAAGATGGTATTGTTTCTTACTCCCTACACCACATCAGTCAGTCCAGACATGATTGGGCAATGGATAAATAAAAGACTATAATAAACAGGTGCATATAACATTAGCTTGTAACCAAGTCACCAAAGTGCATTCTAAGTCAAATATTGATTAATACAATTGCGATCTACTGCAGATATCAACTCATGCCTCGTGATATCAGTTCGCATTCAATGGGAGGAACAGAATTAAATTCCCATCATACATACTAGAGTGACAGATATCTATTATCTTTTATTTTTAGTTCATATAATTGTATATAAACCATAGATGTATAAGTTGCTGAGTTCCATTCAGTTCATTTGATGCATGTTATGAACAATTTATGTCATAAATGATAACTATTGATTCCTAGAGTGTCTGTCGATAAATGGTTAAATGTAAGAGAATAAATGTGTCTGAAGACAGTGCAAATCTCTAACCTGTGTGTCTACCTATTCAACATCTGCAAAGTTGCAATGCAAATATCTGAGGGAGGGAGGGAGGGAGAGAATATTTCAGGTATAAAAGATCCTTGCAGGTTGCAATACTTCACAAATGTCATTAGCTATCACAATGTACAGATCAAATGCTTCCTTTTGTTTATGTCATGCAACATGTCTCCATTGAATGTCTATTAATTCTAACTCCTCTCGGCATATACTAATGGCATGAAATCAGTAATATCAGCTATCTTTTCTATGGTATGATCTTAGTATTGCTATCCAATGAAGATAGCATTGCTATAAGTTTGCTATTCAAGATAGTATAACTAAATATTGCTATCCACTGAAGATGGTCATTAACTTACTACATTAGTACTGCTATCTACTAAAGATAACATTGCCTTAGAATTGCTATCTACCAAAGATGGTCATTAATAGAAATTCATAAATATTAATTAGGTTGGCCAATTGCACCAGTATCTGAGTGCAGTATTTCGACTACTTCCCTATGTTATGGATCAGTCCCTTTGTTGCTATGTGCCTCCGATTGGTTCAAATAGCGAGTATTATAGAAATTTTACTAGTAAAGAAGGTGAAGAGCGAAGTCTGAAAATCGATTTCATAATTCTCAATGAGAAACGCACATTTTTGGTATTGACAGTCGCATTTGAGGTGTATTGTTCATTGGTCATGTATGTCTTATTAACGAGGGAAAATGTATTATGTTTGGTATCCAAATAATTGCATGAATTTACTCTTTCCAAATATGTATTTTGATTTTCCTTCAGCCAACCATAGTGAAAGATATGACGGTTCCGATGGTATCAAGACTTTGGGACATGCTGTATTTTCCAACATTTTAAATGATAATTTTGTTATAAAAATAGCAAAAATCATGGGACTATTTTTCTTGTGCATGAAATAGAATAATAAATCTGTATCACTTGTTAGGAATGAAATTGTTCAAAATAATGCACTTGTACTGAGATGTTGATGCGTCTAGTGCACAAGCCCCATATTGCCAAATCGGCTAATTTGCTATCTACTGAAGATACATACAAATACCTTATTTTGCCATTTGAACTACATCTAAGTTTATTCCCTGATTTTATACACATGTAAATACAGAATTGTGTTTTAAGTCACATTAAAGATTTCAAAACATTTGAAAAGCCAAAAGTATTAAAATGGCAAAAATTATTGATTTTGCAACCTAAAATTGTCTTTTTCATTATCTAGTTCAATATATTATTAAAATTAGTCCTTGATGTTTTGCAAAAGTCCATTCTACAAATACGTGATACTTTGATCAAACTTGCTTAATTTATTGTTGTTAATGAGTTATGGACGTTTTATAAAAAAGTGTTCTTGTTTCAGCCCTTTACAACGTAACTCAAGAACGCAGCACCTATAAAAGTGTATCTGTGATATTTGAATTCTCTAAAACGCTGAATATGAGATTGAGCAATGCAGTTTTTGCCAAAGCTCACTAGGGGTGATTCGTAAGATGCTGCTGAACTACCAAATCACAACAGTTTAAAATAATTAATAACCTTAAAATCTGCTAATTTACTATCCACTATTCAGTTTCAAAATATTCATTTCAAAATTGCCTGCTCGTAAATAAGTTGATTCACTTCAGTTCATAACCAAATCACATAAATTGGTAAGATTTCATTTTCAAAATGAATACTTGTTTGAAATTGAATTGAGACATTGATAATACCACTGCTCCTTAATCTTATACCGATGATAGATCATATCATATGCTCCATTAACCGTAATTTCTTCAACACATTTGATAGAGAAAATGACAGATACTTTGTTAAATTAAAGACTCATAGTCTCACAGGGAATTTTCTTCTCTGTCAATATCTGACTAAATCTCGTCAGGATTATATTTCCCCCTGTATACGATAAATAAATAAAACATATGAAGTGTGCGTATTAATGTATTTTGTTGAAAAACCATTTGCACTTTTTGTGGCAATGACATATAATGACAGATTACTTGATGTATCATACATCCTGTATCAAATTCACTGCTTGTATTGCACAACAATCTACTGCTCAAGCTAAATCCCACTTTATACACTTTTCCAAATAATAAAACACAACTGAAATCAAACAAACTCAGTCATAATTTATCCAAATTGATAAACCATACGCAGCAGCATCAAAATAGATCAGAAAACAGTGGCTTGGGAGTATGCTTTTACATCTCTTATCGGCCATGGACCTGAAATCGTAGCCGAGTGATCGTCCTACTTGAGGACTTTGATGAGGGCATAACACCGATCAAAGACTAGAGCAAACATTTACAAGTGTGGGTTTAACTTACAGTAAATTGTACATCCAATCGGTCTGAGTGATCAACATCTGTAGGGTTATACCACTCATTCCAAAGGGGTGTTCCAAACACTTGATTTGAACTTGATCCCTTATTTTTATCATTTTGTCATCTTTCAAGGCAGTATTTTGTACTACACAACAAAATCAACATATTCTATTTGGTACAAAGACAACTTACTTCTCTTCTCTTTTGCTCGTATTTATCCTCCCCTTAATAAAATAGCACGTTCTTTCCTGCGGTTATATTTGCATATTAGCCACAAGGTATAATCTCTGACTCATTATAACAGCTCACAGATACAAACTTATATTAATTGTTAAACGTGTAAAGTAGCCGACTCGGATTACATTTGTAAAAACTTGTCTAGTTAAGAGCCAGATGAAGTGGTAGTACGTAGAAGCAATGGAGCATAGAGCAACTACTACACTCCTGAGCTAAGTGTTTCACATTTGTGTCCATGAGGACATGATCAGACAAGTGTTTTCCTAACAGCTACAACCTGTTTATAAAATCATCAGGTAGTTTTTAATGCATAAGTCGAAAGGATTTCTGTTTGCAAATTGAATCAAATTCGTCTTGTTCTATTCCTTCAGAATATAATGCCTGCATGATGAGCCAATGACATGGGAATGTTTGTACTTATGTACTTGTGTGGCTAGAGCTATGTTTTGTTAACATTTATAGTACCTTATTATAGAATCGACAGGTAGATTTTTGTGCTCGCTTCTTTTGGATGAGTTGAGTAAATTTCATCAAATACTTCAAGGTTTCTCCTTTACAAATATCACAACAAACATGATGAAGTGTTGAACCAATACTTAGTATGTTTGTTTGTATGTTCATGACAGGACAAGAAATGCTGAGTGTATTCCTAATAACTGTGATTGTTGAGCCTAGATCTCCACATGTAGGAATGGGTTATTCCAGTTAAACACCATGGAAGATCTCCACATGAAGCTGTAGGAATGGGTTATTCCAGTTAAACACCATGGAAGACATGACAGGGGATGTAGATTTCAAGTGGAGTCACCCATTCTGGTAAACCCATTTGATATTCACATTCCATGTGTGGAAAATCATGTCTTTCATAGGGGGTATATGGATTTCAACTGGAATACCAGACGACGGTGGACGACATTATTCAATGTGGCAACAGCCAAAAGCATAAACAAAACAGACAATATGACGGCAACAATTATTTTTTCCCGAGCCAAGATGCGTTTTTAGCTCTATTGGCCCCATTACAGAAAAAAATGCACAAAATATATTTCCCAGTGCAATGTATACATTTTCACAAAATAAATAATTTTAGATTCAAAGAAAAAAGAAGAAGAACATTTTTTAATCATTGCCGGGGGTGGGAATCGATCTCGGGACCCTCTGCGTGGGAGGCGAGACTTTTAACCATTACACCACATAGTCACATTGGTATACGTGGGGGAATTTTTATTATATATCGTAACATATCGTATGCGTTATTCATACAAAAATTTTTTAAAAAAACAGTATTTTACAATGAGGTTCATTGTCGAACCTCAACGGATAAAATAGTGCTTGATAACATGCATACACTTTTGGAATTATTTGAGATATTTTTGTGTTTACGTGTAAGACCAATGACGACGTCAAAATTCAGTCAATCTTGGCCAGCCCCCCTGTGGAATACCCCATTATTTGTCAACAAATGAAAAACCATTCTTGAGAATTTTTTTCAAGTGATCTAGAAATGTGTGAGATTAATACCAGGTATGTTTACAGCATTAATTTCCTAATTATTATATTAATAACCAGTAAATCCTGAATCAAACAGGGAGTCATGATAATAGATTGGAACCATTCATTAGTTTGTGCTTCTTAACTTGTAGACATGTTTTATACTTTTTAGGCATGTTTGTACTATTCTGTATTAATTACAATTGTTCATCATAATGCTGTCCTGAGCATTGGGTAGGTGTAACATAAATTACATTAGTGGTAACTTCAGTAGATAGCAATACTAAATTTATGCTGTCTTTGGTAGATAGCAATACTAAATTTATGCTGTCTTTGGTAGATAGCAATACTAAATTTATGCTGTCTTTGGTAGATAGTGATATAAATTAATGCTGTCTTTGGTAGATAGTGATATAAATTAATGCTGTCTTTGGTAGATAGCAATATAAATTAATGTTATCTTTAGTATATAGCAATACTAAATTAATGCTATCTTTGGTAGATAGCAATACTAAATTAATGCTATCTTTGGTAGATAGTGATATAAATTAATGCTGTCTTCAGTAGATAGCAATACTAAATTAATGCTATCTTCAGTAGATAACAATACTAAAATAATGCTATCTTCGGTAGATAGCAGTACTAAATTAATACTATCTTCAGTAGATAACAATACTAAAATAATGACATCTTCAGTAGATAACAATACTAAATTAATGCTATCTTCAGTAGATAATAATAATGCTGTCCTGAGCATTGGGTAGGTGTAACATAAATTACATTAGTGGTAACTTCAGTAGATAGCAATACTAAATTTATGCTGTCTTTGGTAGATAGCAATACTAAATTTATGCTGTCTTTGGTAGATAGCAATACTAAATTTATGCTGTCTTTGGTAGATAGTGATATAAATTAATGCTGTCTTTGGTAGATAGCAATATAAATTAATGTTATCTTTAGTATATAGCAATACTAAATTAATGCTATCTTTGGTAGATAGCAATACTAAATCAATGCTATCTTCAGTAGATAATAATACTAAAATAATGCTATCTTCAGTAGATAGCAATACTAAATTAATGCTATCTTCAGTAGATAACAATACTAAAATAATGCTATCTTCAGTAGATAGCAGTACTAAATTAATACTATCTTCAGTAGATAACAATACTAAAATAATGATATCTTCAGTAGATAACAATACTAAATTAATGCTATCTTCAGTAGATAATAATACTAAAATAATGCTATCTTCAGTAGATAGCAATACTAAATTAATGCCATCTTCAGTAGATAGCAATACTAAATTAATGCTATCTTCAGTAGATAACAAATACTAAAATAATGCTATCTTCAGTAGATAGCAGTACTAAATTAATACTATCTTCAGTAGATAACAATACTAAAATAATGCTATCTTCAGTAGATAGTAATACCAAATTTATGCTATCTTCAGTATATAACAATACTAAAATAATGATATCTTCAGTAGATAGCAGTACTAAATTAATACTATCTTCAGTAGATAACAAATACTAAAATAATGCTATCTTCAGTAGATAGTAATACTAAATTTATGCTATCTTCAGTAGATAACAATACTAAAATAATGCTATCTTCAGTAGATAACAATACTAAAATAATGCTATCTTCAGTAGATAGCAGTACTAAATTAATACTATCTTCAGTAGATAACAATACTAAAATAATGCTATCTTCAGTAGATAGTAATACTAAATTTATGCTATCTTCAGTAGATAACAATACTAAAATAATGCTATCTTCAGTAGATAGTAATACTAAATTTATGCTATTTTCAGTAGATCTTAATACTAAGTTAATGCTATCTTAGGCAGATAGCAATACTTAAAACACTATTTTCAGTACTAAGTCAATGCTATCTTAGGCAGATAGCACAACTTAAAAGCCACCTTTGATATAGATGGCATTACTAATTCAAAGTCATCTTTACTGTAGCAATACTAAATACTATCCTTAGTATATACTGAACATTTGCACCAAATGCTGTACTTGTTTGGCTAGCATTGTGATTTTTCAAGTTTATTCCCTTGTGACAATTTAATTTTGGGTAAAATCTGATTGGAAAGAACTAAAATTCAACATTCTGTCATCTGGAGTTAATCCCACTGCAAAAAAAGGGTTAACAACAAAGTAGCTCAAAATCAGTGTATAAAGCCACCACCCTGGGCTAGTGAGATGAGCACTTTATTTCACTTAACAAGTAACAACTGCTTGCCACGTTACAAATGTTACAGCATGTTTTGTACCCAACACGACCGCTTCCAAACATAAACGCAATCTGATTGCATGTACAATAACCCATGCATATGTTGATACTGCATGCTGCGACACTCTCATGCCCTCAGGAGTCCAGGTGAGGGTGTGTTATGCCCCTGTTTCTTTATACGCTACGTTTGACTCCAGTGAGCAAAATTAATTTTGTTCTTCCTTGTGGATCAATTATTTTTTCTGCTAGCAGTAGTCACATAGGGCATACGATGAACATTGTTTTAGATTGAAATTAGTACGAATTATCTTGTTATACCCGGATAATCTTAGTCACTCATATTTCTTGAGGGATCATTATTATTCTCCTTTCTTTTCTTTTCTTTTCAGAACAGCTGGGTGTTTATGTCCCAATCAATATTTTTCATTTTCTTTTTAATCCACTAATTTTTACATGCTAACTCTGGTAATTCAACACTCTAAAAGAGTAATGTTTTTGTTATGCTACATTAGTTTTGAGTATATTTATTGATGCCATTATAATACTTGTGGATACACTAGCCCTGATTATACTGTGCTTTAAACATTATCAGTCTAATATTTTCAAGTTCAATGACCTCCATTCAACAGTGAAAACTCAAAAGTTGACCTCATTTTGCAGAGCATGAATTTTTGTTCTCAGTGCATCAAAAGTCCTTCTTTGAGTATACAAGTATATTGAGGTTACAGAACTGTGTCCTGGGGATTGATGTAAATAGTTTGGTCTACAAAGTGGAATAGAGTGATATTGGATGACAGTGATATTCTCTCTAAACCAGTTGTTCTACTTCATAGGTTGAAAAATTATCTAGATGAATATCAGTAGTATGCTTAATATAATCACGCTTAACGCTAATTGCACACTGGAAAATGAGACAAGAAAGTTCCATGCGCCGCCAAAAATAGCCCAAGCGAAATAATATCTTAATCGTTCACCCTCAATGAATGTATATTCACAAGAAATATGAAAATGTGATGAACTTTAGCCCTATATTTTCTGGGTTTTACTTTCTTTGATTAGATTTAAGCAAATAACATAATATTTTTACGCTCCAGATAGTCAACATTAAATTTTATGAGTCATACCTTTCTGTTCATTCAAACAGTGAATATGGATGAATTATATATGTACTCTATTCTCATAACATTATGTCATTTACAGATAAGTTTTTGTATCATTTAGTCCGACATGGACCTGATTATTTTATTTCATGCAAGCACAGCACATAGAGAGATGAACCATTACCAAAACAAAATTGGGCAATTAGAGTGTGATAGTTTACCCGCTCTACTTCTCTTGTAATCTATCAGTGATTGATGAATGAATGATCACACAATTGGAGATTAGAGTAAAGTAGTGTAAGTAGAGTAGAGTAGAGTAGAGTAGAGTAGAGTAGAGTAGAGTAGAGTAGAGTAGAGTAGGGGTGAGAGTATAACAGAATAGAGTATAGTAGTAAAACAAATTAGAGTGGAGCTGAAAAGGGTTAGGCAGAGTAGAACAGAATCAGAGTTAAGGAGAGTTGAGCAGAATAGAAAAGAATTGATCTAGACCAGAACATGCAGAGTTTTGAATGAATGACCTTTGGGGTAGAGTGAAAACTATATAGACATTGGCTATATTCAATGTGTGGTTACTGGACACATTTGTGAAAATTATTTGTGCAGAATCTTTATCAACATTATTAGCAATGATGATCAGACCGGAAGTGACACTTAATGACCTTTGACCCTAAAGTATTAATACACCCCATAGACACTGGGTAATAACAATGCATTGTGTGTTTCACTGATCTGACAATCAAAGTGATCAGCAAGGTGCATTTTTAGAAAGTATTTATTTTGATGAAATATTGACCCCTTAATGACCTTTGACAAAAAAAAAAATACCATATACATTTAAAACAATTCATTGTGAAATACCATCATATCTATGTTTTTCTTAGCTAATATTAAATTTTTTTAAGATATTTCAATGTTATTATTGATGTGATTTAATGACCTTTCATCCAAAATCTACATTTTAAGGCACATTGACACTGGGTGACAATTTTAGGTGATTTTGCAGAATTGGTGTACTGTCCTGCAGAATTGTTAGAAGATGCATTTTTACACAAAAAGGTGATTTAAGTTTATATGAAGTGCCCTTAATGACTTTTGATTTAAATATAAAAAGTGGGACAACATATACATTGGGTAACTGCAACTCATATGTGAACATACCGTTACTGTCCTATGTTTTCCTTAGCTAATAAAAAAAAATTTGAAGGTATTCTCCTTTTTGCGGAAGTGACCCTTAATGATGTTTTCCCCAAATCTGTGTACACCATATAGACACTGGGCAATTCAAACATTGTGTTTACTGTCCACTAATTTGATTTGATGGAGAAGATGTCATTTTGAGCTGAAATCACGTTTTTGACCCCAGTGACGCATGGTTGCTCAATGTGTTTTTCAACCATTAGATAATGTGCCAACATCTTATGGCATTGCATCAGTACATCACTTGTGACATTGTATAATGAACAAAATGTCAGGTAAGAAAATGTGAGTGCTAGACAAATTTCATGGTATACCATCTAGAAGACAATTCAAGAAAGAAAGAAAGTCCAAAGAAAGAAAAAAAACAAGATATCAACAAATACTGATTTTAACGCCAGCGGCTGTGTAAATGGTGAACTTGATTAAGAGCTATGCAGAGTAGAAGAAGGCTGGGGTAGAGTGAGTAGACTATATAGCAGGGCATATTAAATTGTGGTTACTGACACATTTGTGAAAATTACATTATGCACATCTTTATCAACATTATAATAGCAATGATGATCAAAACCCCAACATTTGTAAAAATTGATCCTCTTGTTCCAAAGTTTAAAACACATGCATATTCATTGAGACCAGCATGAACACAATTTGTGTTTTACTGATCTGACAATCAAAGTGATCAGCATAGCGGATTCTATTAGACAACTCTATACTTGATGAAATATTGTAAACATTATTGTGTCTCTCAGACATGTTACAATATTTAAACAACTTTCAATTTCACAATATCAAAAAGAAAATATTATATTTTTGATATAGAAGTATCAATGTTGATTATTGATGTGATTGTAAATACTATTCATCCTGAATCTACATTTTTAAGGCACAATTTTTGACAATTTTAGGTGATTTTGCAGAATTGTGTGTAATTTTTGCAGAATTGTTATCTGTTATTGCCATTTACACAAAAAGGGATGATGTATAAGTTTGCTTATGAAGCCAGACTTTTTGGAGATTTAGTAATTCATGCAAGTGGGACAAGCAAACCTCAGGAATCTTAGCAATTTATTGTTTCAATCAAACAAAATTTTTGCGTGTTCCTCTAGCGAAAAATAAAATTACGTGATACAATAAACTCCTTGTTGGAGACATGTTTACCATGTTTTCTTTCGTTGATATAGAGCAAGTTCAAACATTTCGTTTACTCCACTAATTTGATTAGATGCTAACGCCGTATGTCACTCGCCATCACTTTGCTCGCTGTAAGTGCGCATGGTTGCTCAATGTGTTTTTCAACCATTAGATAATGTGCCAACCTCTTATGGTACATTGCATCAGTACAGCACTTGTAACATTGCTATAATGAACAAAATGTCAGGTAAGAAAATGTTCGTCTACACCATTCATGGTATACCATCTAAAGACATTATTCAATTGGGACACAGGGTGGTCCAAAGCCAAGAATAAAACAAGATATCAACAAATATTCTATTTTATTTTAGCTGTTAAATGGTGACTTTACTTAATTTAAGTGTTTTCAGACCAAACCTGACTTCCATCTAAAAATGTTTTTACAGTGATGCAAAAACATTTTGTAAACCAAACCACTTCCATCTAAAAAAAACAACTGAATAACAGTGATTGAAAAAAACATTTTATAGTAAACCTATTCCATCTAAAATGTTGTCTGCTACAGTGATTGAAAAAATAAATAAATAAATAAATACTTCCATCAAAAATGTTTTATATATATTGATTAATAAAACGTAATTTTAACAAATGTTGGAGGTTATTGTCAAAATTCAACATTTTGGTTTATATAGCTATTTTGATGGACAATACTTCCATTCCGGATGGTCCAATAAAATATTAAGATTTTTTCATAACATCCAAAAGATAACTGATTACAAAGTTCTTATGGTACTCATTCATACAGTCTTTTTTTCAATTTGTTTGATTCCATCTGTATATAATATATGAATTTAAAAAACAAAAAAAAACAAAATACAATTATAGGTTTAATTTTCATTGCTAACACTTTTCTTTGAAAAATTGACCACAAGCGGATATTTTTCAGAATATCATACAATTTAGAATCAAATTAATTGAACAGACAGTAATTTAGCTCTCTGGGAAAGTTAAAGGAGTGACAAGGTACATGAGATATGATCCATTTTTATATTAAGCAAATAGCTCCAATTAATTGCCATCCGATTCTCAAACACTGATTTCCTCAATTGGGACTAATGATAATCAATTCTTACATAGTCAAACCAATAAACTGGTTAATTAACTAATTAATAATGTTCTGATTTAAGTAGTATAACATGGATCCACTTTAAAACTAGTACTACTTCCATAATGAATTAGGATGAGTGTTTTTGACAAAGAAGAACTTTTGACTTGTTTCTATATGCTATTTGTAATTGTGTAATTGACTTCAAGCATTTTATTTTATGAATGAATATATTTCTAAGATACTAGTATTACATATCGCAAAGTGTCATGTTTCTGTGAAATCTCAAAGCGGTGATTAGTCAAATCTCATTATAACCCAATATGTATACCTACATCAATAGCTGCCCTGGGTACCTTGTTCAAGTTGATAGTACATGTTGGATTCTTTGTTTTAAATCATTAAAAATACCAAATAAATGGTGCGGTACCCGTCAAAGAATTCAATATTCAAACTTGCAATTCTGTGTGTCTTGTGGCACTCAAATTCAGCCCCAGAAGTGACAAATTATTATATTTGGTTCAGAGTTGATCAAAACCTATTTTGCCGAGATCCCAATATTTTGATCCTTAAGACCTCTCTATACAAGACGACTATACTGCTTTGAATTTCAGGAAGGTAGTCCTTTCAAATGACAACCCCTTAAGCAAGTAAAGGCTAAACACACAATTAAACAGTGGTACTTTTTACAAATACATGTTCTTAATTTGTTAGTATCCTGAAAAAGACATGGCCAATTAAAGTGCTTCAAATGACAGCCAATAAAATGTGTTATATTTGCATACATGGCTTTGATGTGTGGCACAATATCACACACACTAACTCACTCATTATCATCGTATAGTACTTGAAATGTGGGGCAACAATGTTTGTTTTAAATTATGCTCCAGTTTTCTTTTGACACAACAAGAATACAATTACCTGCACACATATAAAGCTTCCTAGTGCACTTGTCTTGCTGATACTGGGCTATTCCAGTTGAAATCCATACACCCCTATGGAAGACATTACCTTCCACAAAACCTTCCAAACAGAGTGCGAACTTCAAATGAGGTTACCTGAATAGGTGACTCCATTTGAAATCTACACCCCCTGTGTGGGAGATTGAGGTCATGTCTTCCACAGGGGGTGTGTATGGATTTCAACTCCATTTTCAAACTTAACATTAAAAACTACTTTCAAGAACCACTGTATCAATTATTACACTAGGCATGTTTGTCCTCATCTAAAAGAATTTCTGAGGCTGATTTGGAATCAGGTCATCATCAAATCCAACATTTAAGAATTTTGTCAAATGTTGACCTGGTTGACAAAGACAAAAATCCTGACTATTTGTGTGTTCATCAAATTCACCCAAATTAAAAATAAATTATGTAGATGTACAGTATAGCAAGTTATATCTATGCGCATTTAACAAAACACTGCATCATTGAGAAATTAAACAATCAAATAACTCACAAGTAGTCAAGTAGTTTCCTTATTTGCTCTGCATATTTCAAGTGTCGATCTTAATCAGTATTGTATGCTCTAACGGCAAATGATTTAAATATCTCAAAACAAAAGAGGCCAACAATTTCCTTGATATGGTAATTCTCAATTGATATGCAACGGAAATGTGAATAACAATACAATTCGTAAAATGCATACATTTTGTTCTGCATGCAAATTCTTTTTCCAAGATCCATATATGGGTGATCAAGTTATACAGTTTCTTCATAACACTGCATTAATATATTTTTCATAATCCACTATCTATTGAGCGTTATGCACTTGTATGTGTAATACGATAAATACAAAATTCCATATCAGATTTCACTCCATTCAATTATGCAGCAAATCTTTCCAATAATTTTGTATATAGTTAAATCCATCATATCCCCGGGTTTACAATTCTTATTCTTCTTATCATCTTTTCTCCATTTACGTATCCTTATTTCCCTTCATTTTGTACTTCACAACTATTATATTATTTTTCCATTTCTAGTAACACCAAGTTAACCCATTCTATTCTGATATGGTAAACCAATCACAAATGATTGTCAATAATGACAAAATTTGCAAAAGTGTCACCTTTCAAATTTGATTTGACTCATTGTTTGAAACATACATGCTTTCACATCAAGTACAAAATAGATCATCATAAATCTTGTGGTATCCCTTGACATTATAAGACACTGAAGAAAAATCTGGTGCACTACTTATACAAAAGGGACATGAGCAGATCATTAGAAGCTTTAGTTATGCGAAACGGACCAGAAGTTCTCACCAACCATCAGGCCCAAAGCGCAATTTTCTTGTCTCCTTCCTTTTCACTTTCTTCCCTTGATAATAGCGGCGATTATCTCCAATGGGCCTCTAATGATTGGAGTGCATCCTTGTTGTGTTTGACCAACTAGGCAAGCATGATTAACCTTAATGTCCTTACAGTCAGTGCATTGACCATTCATTCAATAAACTGGCAAGACTTCCCTCATCGATAGTTAATTGTTTTTCATGCTTTCCAAAATGGGGAAATTAAGTCTTGCTGGTGTTAGGAAATGGATGAATTTAACCAAAGTAATCTTATACAATCAATACTTCTTTTTTTGTCTCCAAATTACAGTATGATGAAAAGTAGTACTTTGTAAACAAGGCAATATATTCACCAAATATATTTTCATTTTTGTTGTTTGTTCTCATGTAAATTGGTGAAAAAAGTGGTAAAGAATTGCATAAATTCAATTAAAATTAGATCTTGACCTAGAGCCTTTATTGATTAGGACATTTCACTTTAGTTACAATTCTGCTGGGGATGTGATGATAATCCGTCTTCTACAGCAGACAGTCACTGCCGTCACCTGTAAATAAGAGGGCACACGCTTATCAGAATATCTTTGGCCCACATGCCTTTTCTTAATTTTTTTTAGCATGGCGTGCAGAGTTTACAAAACGTGGACCTTTCCCTTAAGAAAATTGTTGCATCTAAAGAGTGAACTTTACCCTTTCCCCATTTGGGACTTTTTGGAGGGGAGTGATGTTTTGCAGCTGTACCCCCCGCACCTCTCTCCTACATATGGACCTAATGAACCAAGAGGGGTCAAACATCCAAAAGGTCAAATTGAAATCAGATAGTTCTGCTGAAGAGGGCTGTAACAGCAAGAGGGGAAAATTATTTACCTCAAAATATTTAAGTCTTGAGATGAAAAGTAGGCCCCCTTTCGGCTAATTTTAGAATCATATACATATTCATGATAGGCATTGAATACATCTTTCAAGAGGGGGCAGTTGCAGGGGCTTAATCTCAAGATTGATTTTTTTGATATTAAACCCCTAGGCATTCTTATTTCCTTAATTATTACAAAAGCCACATAAAAATCTTTCACTCCATTTCTTTCAAAGAACCCTAATACCTTGATAGAACACTTCTTTCTTCTTTCCAATCACATCCAGTTGTGTTGCAAGCCCATTGTTAACCAATCCTGTGGCTTAGTGGTATTGTACCTGGCTCATTATGGTAATTATAAGCCTTGTAGATTAAGCCCAATTGCAGGGTAATTTTGCTTGATACACTCTACAACTATTGAGAAATCCACTCACAAGGGACCTATTATCATGACATGAAAAATTGGATGGGATCACTAACTCTTAAAATATTTTTTCCCTCTTTGTTTTTGAATATTTCCAATTTGGCTAATTATACCAGATGGTATTCAAGCTTTTATTATAAGATTCTTCTGGGTTTTTTAATGAGTACAAATGACTCAGTTCAATTGTAATAAATCTAAATGTCCATCAATTATATTGTATCAATCTTGAACCTTCAAACATGACAGACCATTTAAATATATGGACATGGCAGACCATTGAAATATATGGACAAAACAGACCATTTATATATTTAGACACTTGTACAGACCATTTAAATATATGGACATGACAGACCATTTCAATATATGGACACGACAGACCATTTAAATATTTGGACACTAGATCATTTAAATATATGGACACCACAGACCATTCAAATATATGGACACCACAGATCATTTAAATATTTGGACACTGCAGATCATTTAAATATTTGGACACCACAGACCATTTAAATATTTGGACACCACAGATCATTTTAATACAAACAGCTGTGTTCAAGCATGATGTGAATTTGAAACTGAATTCCATCTTTCTATTCTATGGACTCGTATATACTTGTTTTGTTTATAAGCTTTTATATTGAATTCAATCTTTTCCCTTTTGAATTTCACAAAATCACATATCCTTTTAATCTTCAGTATGTTGAATTTACTGACATACCCCATTACAATACTGATAACAATACACTGTTCAATGACACATTTCTTATTTGCAAATAAATAGCATTTTGTCCCCAATTTTCTCCAGTTATTATAATGTGTTGAATTGGCCATCCATTGCAAACAAAACTGGCCTTCATATCAATTGTCCTTATATCAAAATAGGAAAATCTGGCACAATCTTAATCCTTCAATTGTGCTATTTAAAATTAAAATGATTAATACAATTAATACATTTCAACACCACATTTTGTTGAATTTTAAACACATTTCCTTCAAATTATTACATTTTTGTTTAATTAAATTTGCTCAACCTAATAAAAGAACACAAAGACAAAAAGGAAACCATCAAAAGCATCAACTGGGAATCAAACCAGACATATTAACACTTCAACATTTGATATTGCTCTGGGATTTGTTCTATTTCCATACAATGTCTAAATTTATACCCTATTTCTTTTCTAGTTCAATCAGATTCGGTTAGTGACCATGCCAGTTACATGTTATTAAGAAATACACTAAAAAAGTGAAAATAAAATATGTGAGTCCTTGACATGTCTGGGCACCAATTTTGTTGCAGTTTAATTACATTACAGGACCGACCACAATTATTGTTGTCACTTAATGGTAGTAATGACTTTATGGATAACAATGTTTGAAAACATTTATACCAATACACATCTTAAATATAGACTTGGTTTCTTCAGAATATTTTATCAGAATCATAAATTAAAATACCACTTGGCAGGGAAAAGAACTGTGGACTTTCAGGGTGGCTGGGTGTTCACAGTTTTCTGGTATTTTTGTGTGTGTGTCCTCATTGGCAGGTCTTTACAAATGTGGACACACCCCCACAAACATACAAACAACTAAACAAACATGTACAAATACACAAACAATAATAATAGCAAGCTCAGAAGTGCTCAGTGCACTCCATACAAAATGCTCATCTGACTTGGCCATCACTAGGAAACATCCATACTCATCTGCCACCACTCAGTTCTTTAACCCTAGTATGTTTACATATTTATTAATTGACTTTTGAATGTATTGGATATAAAAACTTATACTTTACAACATACGGTCAAATTTGGAGGATACTATAGTTGAATTAGAGGTTAATAATAGCAGATCAGTTATTTGGAGGGCATTGTGAAAAATCTTAAAATTTTGCCTTTGGAACCAAGGAATATCAAGGTCCAAAGCCTCATTCATAACCGTCACTTTCATCTCTTTCCTTTACTACAAAATAACACCAAATTTTTACGTTTAAATTTTGCATTTCCATCACAATCTGTGCAAATACGGTAGCGTGCAATCCAAATATGGCGGCCAACACTCGTGATTTGTTTGACGCGCAACACAGTGCGTGCAGAGGTTACTAATATTTACGCTGACAGCGCGGAGGTCCACTGTTGAATATTAGTAACTGCATTCTGTATTTGCGTTTGGGCAAATAACTAAAAATGATTGGATTGCATGTATCGTGTTTATTCATGAGGTTATGAATGGATTGTGACTGAACTGTGCCAGTGGAAGTGACACCATCTTTAAGATGCATTCAGAGAATGTCTTCATATTCTATACACTAATATACCTGCATGTTACATCTAGGAAGATTCAATTATCCATCAAGTATTTTGTAAATAAATTGCATTTCCCCATTCAAGTTGAATTCTGTGTTTACCCAATTATCTACCAACCCGATGCAAGCTTATTGTTGTGGTTACATCCCAGTCCTCTTCCCCCATCTCGCAAAATCTCATTTCCAATTTTGAACTTACTGTAGCATGACAAAGGCAAATAATAAGAGTTGAATTTCTACAACCGCTAATTAAATTGAAATTATCAAGTTCATTGGAGGCCAGCAATGCTGGTGGTTACAATTTTTTACACAAATCAGTAAACTGTAGAGCTTGAGCAGAGGTTTCTGCCTGGGGTTACGCAAAAAAAGTGTCCTTACACCTATAGCCTAGAGTCCAAAAAATTGGAACAAATTATCAGGTTGCTGTAGGCTGAGTTGAATGGATGGACAAGCAGGCAGTAGTTTCAGTCCAGATCTAGGGGCAACACTGTAGGCTGGTGTATGGGGTTGCAGAGAATTGTGCCACACTAACTGTTTCATTGAGCAATAATTTGTAGGTTTTAACAAAGAAATAGAATAAATATCCCTTGTCCCTTGCCTTTGGTATATCAAGGACCTCCTTTTCTAAGCCATTTTTGGTATATGGATGGGTCCTTTTTTGGAAAATAGGCCAATTAAGCCTCAATCTCGCCAAATGTTTTGAACTTTGCCAAAATTTGTAAAAAGTAAGACAATGTGGCTTCATTTCGGCCGAAAAGTTTGACTTTTGATATATCGATGGGTCCAAATATCTTTAACAAATTGGTATATTGATGGATCCACTAATTTTTCTCCAGCCTTTCAGCTTGCAAAAAAATACAAAGTTACTACATCTATCTGTACCAGAGATTGAGAGTATAATTGGGAATGCATTCTTTCTATTATCATACATAATGTTAGCATGATTAGAGAGTTGCTGGTATTATATTATATCGTAATAGTAATTAAAATCTATAATAGTTCAAGAATATAGGCTCAGACGCATATCAGACACCTGAAACTGTTTAGTCCTTATTAAAGCCATATTGTAACATTTCCATGAGATATAGAATTGTATTTTATTTTAACAAAATGTTAGTTTCAATGTCAGATATGTCCTCTATAAATTTTGGCCCAAACAGCTGGGCCAATACAAAGAAAATCGCTACTTAATACCAACGCATATGTTGCCAATGCGAGCCACTCCATCGAACATGATTGGGGTTGGTTCTTTTAAATGTTACAACTGCCCACATGCCATGTACGTACTGTGTACTGTGAACATTGTGTAAACTTTCGACTAATATTTCCATCGTAATAATAAACCAACGGTTCCTGCGTTTTATTCAAATTCTCGGATTTTGACAAAACTACAGCATCTATGACAAGATATATCAAATTCCCCAAGTACAAATATTCCTAGTATTTTACAAAGATTCTTAACTCATTGGATATGACTACTGGTACTTGGGTTTATTTAGGTTTGTTTTTGTCAAACCATCAAAAGCATAATGGTATAATTATTTGTGCAACTCTTATCCCATAGCCACACTGAACATCCACACAACATGGCACAATAAAATATACAGGCTACTAAAATACATACAAACATGCCTAATATGTGGTCAGTGGTGTTTGGGATAGGATTTGGTAAGTCTTAATATTTCATGACCAAACCTTGAGGCACATACCAAGTAACCACAATGACCGGATCCATCTAAGGCATGATACATCAAACTCCCCCAGCAACGGGAGTATTGCCCGGAAATCAATGATGCGCATCATACGATGAGAGCACTGGATGTATGTATGTAAAAAAAACCTCTCTTGCGAGTTGGTACTCACTGAATTTAATCTATCAACCAAATTGGCATATGTGCTTCCACGGAGGCTTTCAAATATTCAACAGTTTACTGACTTGCATAATGCATAAAATATTTGTAAATGCTCAATCATTGTAGTAGCAACATGTATAATTAAACTAGAGGAAAGAAAAGATAAAATTTTGAAGCAAGCTGGCAAGTAAATGTGGCTTTGTTTCTTGTATCTGTGAGCAGGTGGTAAGGTGGCAAGCTTAGGTTGAACTCAAATCAAGTAATTAGTCCACATGCAGGCACCAACATTGTTTCATTCAACAAGAAAAGAAACATAAGAGACATGTTCCACCACATTTCTTTCCAAATGCCATAACATTCCTGAAAACAAGTTCCCAAACTACCCATATTTTCAGGCATCATCTGAATTACATATGACTTGATGAATTCACATTCTCTATTGGACCATAGACCATTAAAATGGTCTATGATTGGACAGTAAGCTGGATTTGACATACACTCTAAATTTCAAGGATTTAAAATAAATCCCAAGGGACTGTAGTTAGAGACCAATCAAGTGTTAGATTTAAAATTAAATCTTTAAGATTTAAAATTAAATCTTTAAGATTTAAAATTCAAATCTATAAGATTAATTTTAAATCTAAAATTGATTGGTCCCTAACTACAGTCTTAAGGATTTATTTTTAAATCCTTGTAATTTAGAGTGTACCTTCCACAAGCTTACAGGACAACAGCCTGAGGAAATTGATGTCATCTAGGTCAAAGCTAAAGGTAACCAAGTTGTGAAAAACTTTTATAGACACTTTCCTGCTCAGTTGCTTTGTATACTATCCTGAGAGGTTTATTGGGTCAGCAGAATAGATATGCCCCCCCCCCCCAGCATTTGCTAGGGAGAAATTGTTGTGGCCCTAGCACCTCAGTCCAGCCCTATGCTTGCAAAGTCTGTGAGGGCCACAGCCTGCGATTGTGTTTTTCATGCTCCATTTTGTTAGGAATGTAGTATGGGTAACCAAATTACACACAACAAAGATATTACAGAACAGAATGTTGACAATTTCCATCAGTAAAATGTATCAACAAATGAAGGATACCACCCTCAAAGGACCACTGGTTGACTGTTGTCTTCTTTGGTGGATGCACCTTTTGGACTTAGTGGGTAAATTGTCTATCCAACTTCAAACCATGGTTCAGCAGCAAGGTTAATATGATTGTAATGAACGGAGGTGTTGAGAGATACAAGTATTGGTTGCATGTAACTGGTAAAATAGAATCAATTTGCTAGTTAGGGTTCACAATTTAATCATTCATATTCAAATTAGAGTTTCCTTGTGACCTGTTCAAAGGGAGCACACTACTAAATAACCCACAAGTAACAATAATATGAAAAGCAAAATGCAAAAGTAAAAAAAACATTCTAAATTTTGTGAGTAGAGGCCATCAACATCTGTCCATTTGATAGCTTTTGATGAAATGCAAGTCTTTGAGATGAGGTGTCTCCGCTCCAGAACAGCTTGCAAACAACAGGTATGAATGGAAAGCCAAGGAGCAGCAAGTAAGTCAACATCAAATGTAGCACATATTTTCTTTAGGTCCATATAATTGCACAATAATTGTATTTTCTACAAACCATAATAAGATCATTGTTTGCATCTGAATTCTTCATTTGATAAAGATGGACATTTTGAAAATCTGTCTATTCATATTCAGTTTTTGAGATATCAATGCCACTGCTATTTTGTGCAACCTAGTGAACATGGTGCGTTACACATACACATAGATATACGCATTCGGAATCTCTTTTTTTGACAAATACAAATTTTATTTTTGAGTATTTATCAGTGTCTAGATGGCTATATATTTTTGATTTAACCATAACATCAAACCATCATAAATGTCTACTCATTACTCCATATAAGACACCAAATTGCCTGCAGTCAATATCTTTGTATTTTACCTGAATTATCCACCATTATACGTCTAAAGTGAAACATAGAGTTGTTTATAATATGCACCTTGACCAAGTAGCCTGCCAAAACGAGACTAATGTTGCTCACAGCAGTTTGATAGGCATTTAATTGATTAAATAGATAAAGTACAGCAGCCTAAATGTTCCACTTGACAGTTAAGTTTCATATTGCACGAAGGGGTTATGAAAAATAAATACAACAGCCCCAAATGTAGCAATCCATTTGACAGGAGGTAAAGATCCTGGCATCAGCTAAAAGCTGTTTGCCAAATCTGAAATGCGAGCAAGGCATAAAAGTGACATTAATTTGAGAGCTGTTCCAATTTTGACGCACCACAGAATGAATAACCATGAAAGTGGATCCACAAATGCGAGGATATTTCTATGGATTGGTTAATGTTCAAAATATCTAGCAGCAAATTAATGAATTCATATATGCCAACAGAGCTTACCTGATCGGTAATGCATTTTATAGCAAATTTACAGGATTCTAAGTGAATTACAACATTGACAAGCAGAACTAACATATTCTGAGAATTAAATCCAGCGCAAGTTTGCTCTGGGTAGAGTAAGTACTCTTTTTATGTCTTTTCTTAAAATATGCTTTAAAATGTGCCTATGGAATTCTATTTGGTCAATTTATCTTTGCATACATAAAATATCCATAAACATATGCATTCACTCAATATTTAACAACATGCATGAAGGAAATGAATCTGAGCAGAGAGGGCAAACCTAGAAATGTTTAAATGTATATAAACACTAAAAACATTGTGTTATAAATGAGTTTCTTGGCATACTCAGAGCAAGTGGGATGGCAGGATCAAGCCATATTTTTCAAGTTTTAGTAATTTAACTAAAAACCTGCGGCAGAGTACTTCTTAGTAGGATATGAATCAAGGAAGCCAATAATTGCATTTATATTTCCATAGGTCTTGCAGTTCGAGCTTAGCACAATAATATATCAAACGTTATGGGCGATTTTCTCCACCGAAGAAAAATCATGCACAAGGGTCATAAAATGACATCCTAAATTAAAGCATTGGAATTTCCTTTGTAGAACCCATACTATTCCTCTTGCATGTCTGCTTTATTTGTCTTGAAAATGACACACTTATATCAAGCCTTGGGATCTCCTTTATAAAACCCATACTATTCCTCTTGTATGTCTGCTTTATTTGCCTCAATGTTTAAGAGCAAACACCAATAGGTCATGCATTATAGGGAGAGTATGGTCTAATGGTTAGGGTACTTGCCTTTAGTGCATTAGGTCCCGGGTTCAATTCCTGGCAGTGGAGATTTGCTGGGATATTGACTTGGAAAAAAAAATGTCTGAAATTAATTGGCAACATCTGTAGATGAAATTCAGACATCCGCTCTCCCCATGATTCATTTAGAATTGGGTAAATGAATCATGAAAGTACTCAGTCCTTCGGAGGTGATGTTAAGCTATATGTCCCGTGTACAGAGAGGTGTACCTGTACATGTATCTCACAGTCAGTTTCGAAAAGAGTAGGGTGTTAACCCCTGACTGTTCCCAACCCGTCCCGGTGTTCAATGGACCCCAATGGAAAGTTAAGCTTCAATAGAGGCTTTCTTGGGTTATCCAGGGTTGTCAAAACCCGAACAAATCAAATAAAAAAATCCCTCTGACCCACATTACTGCTTTTCCATTTTCTTCTTATAGCTAGTTGCATAGTTACATAACACATCAATACAAGCACCATTCAACATATTTTTGAACTTTATTATCTATCGCAAGTATTTTTAATAAAAACAAAACAGAAACACATACAAAAATACAAACAAACATAGACCCAAGTCAGGGCACCCACCACTGCCACTATCAGTGGTTTCCAATTCATTTTTATGCTGTTTTTGATCTAGTAACACTGTCCACCCAGGAGCGGCGTAGACATCCCTCTACCTGTGCGTTCGCTGTTAACCAGAGATTTCTCACGTGTGTGTATCCTAGTTTGCCAGTGTTAACATGAATAAACACATACACACTAAAACATGAATATGCACACATTCACACATGCACCCCCACTTACACTAGTCACCCTAGTAGCACATGATGAATTTCACATTTTTCCTGTAAGTGCCAACACGTTCAAAACCACATATTGCCGATAAAAGCCAAAATAGAAAGAAGGCAAATGCAGAATTTTTTCCTCTTCATTTGTTAAACATGATATTCATGCCCTACTTCTAATCTGTCTTTAATTCAATTGTCTTTCCACTTCACGTTCCGCTTGGGTTACTCGCGGCTAACGTTTTTACTCAAATAAAAAAATTGTCTTCAAAGAGGCACAGCAATTCAAATATACCCATCATATTTTTTTTTCCCAATCACATTCTCATTATGGGAATAAAATCTACTGATTATCACTGCATTCATGCTCAACATATGTCCTTAGCTTTTTCTTTCTTTTTCTAATGATCATGGGGAAATGGATAAATACATGTGAAAGCTTTCATTTATCAAATATAATCACCTTATTCAAATAATTGCTTAACTCACATTTACTAGTTTGAAAAAAAAAATGCTTAAAACTATATCTGCCCATAAAATAACTATTTGTTAAGTATACTTTTGATTTGGCTACCCTACTTTAATAAATAAAGGGAGTGTGGGGTTAGCCATTGTTACTCCAAGTGTCTCTCATGATGAACAGCTGATTTATGCAAAAAATCTCAAATTAATCAATTACTACTCTTGAGAATATCTGACTATTAAGGTCATTATGTCTTTTTTTTAGTGAGTGTTAGACATTGTTACTGCATTGGTATCTCATGATAAAGAGCTGATTTGGACTAAACTCTGAACTTGGTAAAAATATTACACACATGTGGAACTTGAATGAGAAGAGAGACCTGAGATTAAACATACAAATAGAAAGGACACATTCAAATTGATGTACAAGTAAAATATGTTGAAAATCAGAAACAAGAAATGTTTGTACACCACTTATTGGGGAAATTTTCTCTTACTTGGACCAGTTAATCAAATTAAATCCAATTTGTCTTTTTTGTGTATCAAGACTCTAAACATCTACTTAAAACTCTGCACTCTTTAAGTAAGTCTATAGATTTGTAATTCAACTTAAAGACTCCTCACTTGAATCAAGTACCTTGTTTTATGTTACACAAAGGTCAAACGGATTTGGCGTACTATCCTGTTTGACAAAAGAGAACTGACAGTTTTATCCTAATCATCTGATAGTTACACATGTACAATGTTTTGTTAAAAGAAGCAGGTTTTCTTGAATAAAGCCCAGCTGGTTCACTTCGTATCACTTGTATTCTACACGATCTTCTTCCTCGCCCCTGGCCGTAAAGTCATTGACACGTTGGAAAATCAATAAAACAACAGCCTCCCTCACTTAGCTCACTTAGCTCACTTGTATAGCACGGAAGCAATTCCTTGCCGCCTGTCTTGCCATTTGGCAACGTAACAACCCATGTGCTCCTTCAAACTTATATCAACACAGTCAAATCTCTTGTTCTCTGTAAAAGAAATACCCTAGCTTGTATTACACTACTGGCTACCTAATCAGTTCAAAATGGATTTGTAACTCTCCTCAAACAGCACCAATGTACTACAAAAACCATGTCACTTAAATTTTGATCAAACATGCATTTTTTGCTTGCCTTGAACATAAGATACATTCTTCTATACATGGTAATTTCTCTTTAGTAACAGCCATCTTCAGAGATAATTTTGGCATTTTTTCCACGAACATCACAACTTGGCCTAGTAGCTGGGCCAAATGGTGAAACAAAGTGTCCTCTGGAACCACTTGAATGGTGCTGGCTTTTTATCTCAATAGTCTCATCCAGCATCATAAGGGTCATCCAAGTGCACCACTTACATTTTTCTACATTCTCCCTATCCAAGCTAAACTAGGACTTTCTGGAGCTGAAAATCCTTGGCATGAACTCCCTAATGGCCTGCTGAATACAGTTTCCCCACTGTCTACTTTGGAAACAATAAAACACTTACAAATCTCCTCAACAGTTTTCTAAAATATCCACTTTCAATAACACAAATAGCCTCAATTTGTCACTGTGCATGAGCTTGGCACTCCTTATTGTAATGATGAAAGATGATTATGAGTTCAGAAGAAATGAGTTTTGGTACCCAGAATACTAAGTCACTCAAATCACCAGTACAGATGTGAAAACAAAGTTCCTAAACTGTGTCCCAGCACAGATCCTGAATCCAGGATATGTGGTCCCAGCATCAAGATACAGACTGGTCCACATTTAAACAAACACAAACATATAAGGTGGAATTCCTATTATGGAAGTTTTAAAATCTTGAGAGTTGGAACAAAAATTGGACAGTACGGTTGAATGACAGCAAATATGCATACAATTAGTTTAGTTGCTCTTCACAGAGAATCTGGCATTGGGATATTCAAGTTCTTCCACACAGGGAGTGTGAATTTCAAATGAGGTTACCTGAATGGGTGACTCTGTGTTGGTGATTAAGGCAATGTCATCCATAGGGGGTGTATGGATTGCAACAGGAATTGCCCATTTAGACACATTGTGGAAAGAATATACCCTAGTTTATGTATAATGGAAAATATGCCTACATGCAATACATCTATCTATTGGTCAAAAGCAACACAGCAGACAAGATGCTGCATAATGGACATATTAATTTATGCCAAAATCTACACATATAATGACCACACAAACCTTAATGAATCAACACACAATTAAACAGAAGGTCATTCATATTTATCTGGCGACAGTTTCTTGATTTCACATTAGCACAAAATTTGCTATGCAACTTATATTGCATTAGTCGTCAGATCACGAATCAAACTACACAGGAGATAGATAGAATTAAGCTCTAAAAATTGTGAATGCGTATGAATCAGACTGCCAGACCAATTGTTAATGGTCAATTGATTGCAATTTTTCCCCTTTAAATATGAAGGAGATAGTTCCACTCATTCGTTGGACTCAATCACTCTTCAGCGCGACTCATAATGGGTCCTTAATTCTTCGCTGATTAAATCTGAATAGTTATAAATGGTATTCGATGACTCTATGGGTAGCTTTTTATAGACTTAAAATGCCAAATCTCCCAGGACCGGTCAATAAGTAATAGTTACCACTGTATTGTCCACAACCCACGTGGCAATTTAGACAATTGCCCTTTGCGCTGGATAACCCTGCTATTAGCTATTTATGCATGTCACTTGTAATACTTTGAATAGGTGCGTTTCCACATAATTGTGTCAAAACACATTTTGTATGGTGGTGGTTATATGTGTTTTTGATGATTGCAGGTAAAAAAGAAGTTTTGTATAAAGTAATCTTAATCTTATCCTAATATCATGGTCCAATACTTATGCTCTCTCTCTCTTCAGCCAAGATTGAAATTGATACTTTGAATTGTTTTCGGGTTTATTTTGATTGACTTGACAATACATTTGTTGGGAAAATAGCAATATTTAGCTTTTAATGTTTTTTGTCACAATGATGTTTCCTAACATTATTTATGATTTTCCCACTTCAAATGCAGCCAGAATAGAAGATTTGGCATGAATCTTTTGAGACACAAGAAAATGTTACAACCTAAACTATCACAAAATTGTAGTTATCTGTAATGATACTTACACCATTTCTTTAAATCACTTTGTGTACACATTCAAAATGAATAAATCCACAATCAGCCTCACAAGTCTCTGTTATTTTTTTCACTTTTGTCATAATGAAAATTCATTATAATCATTAAGCTTGTTTCTTATAATAATAGATAATAATAGTTTCTAGATAATTATATTTCAAACTTCTAAATATCCATTAAATAATGATCATTTGAAATTCATAATCACACAAAAAATTTCGTACTATCCTGTTTGACAAAAGAGAACTGATAGTTTTTGCATTATTAAAAAAAATGATATCGTTTGTAAGCCTGTGAAATTCACATTCACATAAAAAATGTCATATTTTAGTAATTTTCCAGACGAGAACATCTTTTTTGCAGTATCAAAAATACAATATATCTTGTACTCCTTGCATACATTCAAGGTCGAGCACATCTTTTCAAACACTTTGTTATTCCTATAACTGTGTTACTTTGCTGTTAGGAAATATGTTATGATGTTGATGTTATATTCTGAAAGCAATTTAGTAATTTTAGACTGTGAATAGCACCAGGAATAGCAATGTTGTTATCCAATTGACCCAATATCTAGTACCTTGACCTAGTTGAAATGCACAGAAAATGCACACCGATAATTAAAAGTTTCTGTACTATACAAGTCTTGGCTAGATTCAAGATTTGGGTGTTCTGAAAAAAATAAGCAATCTTTACTACTTCTTGATGGTCACTATCTAATCATGTTGACATGGTCATTGGATATTCACATCTTAGCTAATTATATTTGGCCCTTTTAATACATTACATTTCCAGACACAGTTTGTCATACCATTTCTTATTCATTTTTTCCTGGAATATATGCAATCCAGATTAGTTTTCAAAACAAATTCAAGTGTTCATATTTCCGATTCATTAGAAACAAATTATTAAAAAAAGTACTTTACTGCGGAAACACTTGACACATATTACTTGTCATATTCTCCTCCTCTCATCCCCGTGTTTCATTCATGAACCACTCAATGTTCACAAGTGTACCTTGTTGTTTCTCTATTTAGTCAAATCTATGTATGATGAGCTTACCTTCCATTCACAATGCATTCAAATTCCGCTATACTGGCTCTTTCCTTGATGACCAGGTTACTAGGAGGAACAACGATTTCTGGTACAACAGCTTCGTCACCTCCGCCTAAAAGAAGAATAGACACAAAAATAGTGTGAATAACATGCTTTTCACTTTTTCCCAAAAAACTATAGTTATATTTAGTATCAGGCACACATTAAAATTATTTTGGGAGATTGCAAATGCATGTTCATCTGCTGAAGAAAACAATTAAGTGTAAACTGTTAAGTAAGCAGCATCTACTGAAGATAGCAAGTATGTCCTATCTACTGCAGAAAGAAATATGTATTATTTACTAACCATATTACATGCATAATATCCACTGAAGATAGCTAGTGTGTATTATCTACTTAAGATAATGAGTGCATACTATCTAGTGAAGAAAGCAAGTGTGTTAGCTACTGATGAAATAAAAAGTGTTATCTACTATAGACAGCATGATTATTATCTACTGTAGAAAGTGTGTATTATTACATCTCATAAATATTCATGAGCAAATCATGCCACTTTATTGGTCAATCGCAAATAATACAACCTATTTCACTGTGCAATAGTTTTCCCTATCTACATGACAACATGGTTTATATCGGGGAAATATGGCAACTATTTGTGTATATTATCTACTGATATAGCACAAGTGTTTCATCTGCTAAAGATGTGTTATCTACTCAAGATAGTACATTTGTTCTATCTACTGAAGATAGCAAATATATGCTATCCAATGAAGATAACAGAAGCATATATGCTCTCAACTATAAGTATGTTATCTACTGAAGTTATAATGTACTCGACAAATCAGTCATGATGATTGCAACTTTGCTATCTACTGAAGACAGCATAAGCTATCTATTGAAAAGTGCTGCTTTAAAAATAAACGATACAACCCGCATTTGTGTAAATAATATTGCATAACTAATAGACATCAAAAACCCTCTTGATCAATTTAATACAACACAGTATCTGCACCTCAATATCTACGTCTTTCATTTCTTCATCATGTTGAAAACATCTTCCTTGTGTTTCATGGATTTGATTGTTTCTTATTTGCCTCCATCTCCTTAGCTCTCCTTAAAGCTTTGAAATATTTATACCTATGAACAACACCAAATCATGCATAAATTGACAAGAAAATAAATTTATGACAGGAACTCTAGATCACGTCAATGTTGGCTGTCTTCAGGGTGCTTTCCAATCCAGATTCAATGCACTGCAGTGATACATAGAGGCCAATATAAAAGTTGTGCAATTGCAGAAAATAATTTTGTCACAACATTTTTTGGCAAAATGTGCAGCAGTCAAGAATTACAACTCCCTGAAAAAGTTTGAGAGGAACGCGCAGTGGAAAACAGGAAAATTGCAGTGGAGAATATGTTGGACTAATCACTGGCGCTTACATGTGAATGCATTATGAACAACCTGGTTTAAAATAATTCGCACCAATCTGAATCTAAAATCATCATAGGATAGCCCCAAATGATAGACAATCTATTCATATGCGAGGAATGAATCACAATATACTTGTATGCTAGACATTACATTTCTCAAGATCATCATATTGGAATACAAATTAGGCAAGACAATAACACTTTGTGTCAAAATTGGAACACTATTTCAAGTGTCCCCTTTAGTAACAGATGGACTGAGTAGTCAAACTATATAGGTATATTTTCTGCTAAAATATATTAGAGAGTGAAAAAGATAGTATCCTGAAAACTGTAGAAATGGTTGAAATTTGGTGAGAATCTGCAAATTCAAACTTAAAGCCATATTGCAACATTTCCATAATAAATTAGTACTTCTTTTTCATAAAATGTTAGCTTTACTGTCAGATATGTCCCCTTTTAAATTTCAGCCAAACAATCGAGGTAAAGCAAAGAAAAGTGGAATTTGCTATCAGCGCTGATGTCGCCAATAATGTCACTCCAACGGTAGTGCTACGGTACGGTCCTTTGATGTATGTTTGACCATCCCACAAGCCATGTACATACTGTGTTATGAACAGTGCGTACACGTTCGACTAATATCTCTATATTCTATCGTAATAATAAACCTTGTTCGGAAAGTTTATCAAAATTTTGACAAAACTACAACTCTTTAAGTCTTGATTTTTGCAGAGTATGTTAGTTTACTAAATGGATTACAATCATGTAAAAAACAGAATTTTGAAAAATATTGAGGGTGTCTTTGTCAGCAAATGTTATGGCTTTAAATAAGCAAAGATTCTTACATGAAAATGAGATGCAGTATTTATATTATCAGGGGCACTATGATGAGCCAAAATGACATAGTTGAATGACCTTTATTCAGTAATCACAGTATGAAAAATAACCTCTTAAGTTGTGGATGAGTTTTTGAAGTCATGAGGGTGCAAACATATGGATGTTTCAGATCTGTATCTTTCTTAACAGATTGGCAAAAAAACCTTTCTTTATTCAACACTAATTTCTATTATCCTCTAATGTTGCAACAAAATAAGTAAGTCTACAAGACCAAAAACTGTTCTAAAACATTAGACTAAATAACTCTTGTGAAATTCAAAACATAAAGTGAAAAAAAACCCTTTAGTCATACAATGGTCCCTGAAGTTTCATTGCAATGACCAAGTGGTGGCTATGCCATGACTAATCTTCAAAGGTGTGTGTTTTCAATGTTTCATGTGGATGTGACCATTAATTGTGTATGCATCCCTATGGCTAGGTTACCGTCGTCTTGACCCGTGTGGTATTGATATCAGGAGCTGTTTCACACTTTGAGGGTTTGGTTGATGCACAGGCATAACATAAGACGTTTTTGTCTGTCAAATGAAGGGGTAAATGAGTTGGTTTTGCAAAAGTTGAACAATGCATTCATGATTATTGATTTCACATCACAGGCATTATCATAGGTATGCTGCAGCCAGTATAACAGACAACTTAGATGTTAAATGAACAAAGTAAAATATTCAGTTATTGCGAGTGCAATAGAGTGCTTATTTGATTTTGTACTTATTCCATTTGGAACATGTAAAAACAATGCAATAAAGATGAGACTGCCAAAGAAGCACTTGAAGCACAAAAAGCACCATCATCAAAAGATGCAGTGCTACCAACTCAAAGGATCACATATCACATAATTCAAAACTATGGTAATTAGTCCCAAACTAAAAATGTTTGGTAGACTCCCAACCGTGCGATCTTACCTTTCCGATGTTGATTAAGATACTTTTGCTTCGATCCCGAGATCGGAAAAACCAATAGTCATTTTGTCCCACATAAATGAATAAATAACAAAACCCCGATCCCGAGTGGACTCACCCATCCGTGACGTCACACACGATAATCATCAACCTTATCCGACTTGGGCAGCCCCTACCGGCCAAACTCATAGGGGCGGCACAACTTAGGGATAATCAACATTGAAAGGTAAGATGGGGTTATTGAGTCTACCAAACATTTTTGTTTGGGACTATAACTCAGATAACCGGTCGATTTCATGTTGCCCCTATTGTTGATTAAGAGATTCTTGCATCAACATCTGAAAGATCGATCTAGCAAGTAACCGACGGATGGAGGTACAAGATTGGCCAGCATCTGATAAGGATCGGGAGAGTGGGTAGCATGGTAATCGCGAGGTCAAACTATTTCCCCCCCTCACGGCCGGGAAACCGAAAGACTACGTGAACAGACAAAAGCCCCTGAACTGAAAGTGCAGTGGTTAAGAATAGAAACACTGGTTCTTACCATTTGGAATTCTGACTGTCTGGAAAAACACCTGATACCCAACCATATGTTATCTCCAAGAACTGCCCTGGTGAACTTATCGCCTGGTTTCGTTGGTTTAAATTTTGTAGTAAACCGAGGATTGAAAGGATGACGGGTTCTTCCAGGACACAGCCTGACAAATCTCAATGGGGACCCCCGATGGTAGGCACAAAATGATGAGATAGATCTGGTTGAGTGGGCCTTGGGGCGAGCGTCTTTTGCCGCTCCCGAGTCCACTAACACCTGGACCAGCCACCGTTTCAGAGTCTATTAGCGGCTGGAATATGACCGGTTCGCGTGGGTGATAAATAAGCGGTCATGAGCCCTCTTAAGGTTTGTCATTCGGCCCAGGTAGTGTGTAGCGCCCACGGGCACCACAACCTGTCTTCTATTGTGACCCTGCCCAATACTGGGTAGGAAGAGGGCGGTGTCGGAATGTATTCTTCATTTTTGCAAGGAAATCCGGCACCTGAAACAGCGCTATCCGTTGAAACAGTTATGTGCACAAATACGGAGGCTGACTTAGAGACTGCGGGCAACTCTGCGCAGCGCAGTCCCGAAGCCAACGCCAGAAGAAAGGCCGCCTTAAGAGTGACGTATTTGGGGTCGCTTTGACAGGGGCTCAAAAGGGGACCCTTAATATACTCCAAGACTGTGTTGAGGTCCCATGGAGGGACCACCTTCCTTTCGGATCTAGCGCTTGTTGAACATACCAGAGGTCGAGAAGAAGACTTAGGGACCCATCTGAATTGATAGTCGACCCGTCTTCAAATCCCGATGAATCGAGAGAATGGCTGACTTGTAGTTGGCTATCGCTGCCTGCTGAAGTCCTGACCTGAACTTTTCTGTCAGAAAATCTGCCACCAGAGGCACAGGGGCTCTAGTGGGAGATGTATTTCTCTCATCGCACCATGCGTAGTAGGAGTTAAACGCTGACTATGGCATGACGGAGGGTAGACTCGTCTACCCCGGCGGCGAGAGAAGCAGCTTCTGATGAAAAGCCTCCCTCCGCCGAGACAATTCCTGATAAGGGCCATGCAGCTAACTGCAGGTGCTCTAGTGGTAGGCTTGGTACCTCTCCTCCGGGCATCCGGAGTAGATTTGGTAACTGGAGTAATCGCGGCGGTGCCGCTAGTAGATCCACCATTGGTCGAAACCACAGGTGTTTCGCCAGAACGGTGCTATCAGAATGACGTTGCAATCCTCCCTCCCGATCTTGGTCGCTACCCTTGCGAGCAGTGAGATCGGAGGGAAAGCATAGCAGTCATTCCTCCCCAGCCTGACGGACAGAGCGCCCACGGCGAATGCCTGTGGGTCTGCGACCCTCGAGCAGTTACCGGCAGCTGATGATTTCGATGAGATGCGAACAAATCTATCGAGGGGTGGTACATCACCCGAAGATCGCTCTGGGCGACCTGCGGAGCAAGGGACCATTCTGTAGGTCCCGACACCTTTCCTCGTGACAGATCGTCCGCGAGGATGTTGGTGACTCCGCTATGTGCATCGCTCTCAACGTAATCTGCCTGGCCTTGCACCACCCTATCAGGCGTGAAGTGCGTGCAGGCACAACCGTGGTGACCTGGTGCCCCCTTGTCTGTTGAGGTAGGCCACCACGGTTGTGTTGTCCGCTTGGACAACGATATGAGATCAGTCATCACCTTCTCGTCAAATGCTGGAGAGTATCTCCACTGCCCAAAGTTCGAGAAGGTTGATATGGAACTCCGTCTCCGTGTCATTCACCATAGGTCAGACTGAGTTATGGATGTGGCCCCCAGCCCAATTTGACTCTGGTGATATCTGTGGTCGTCACTCACGTGGACGTCAACACCGCCAGGTGCAGGAAACCTGACACCTTGAGTCAAATTGGGCTGATGGGTCATTCACCAGAGTTCCTCTCGCGCGATCTCAAGACATGAACCGCGAGGGATATTGTGTGTGACGTCACTGGGCCTGTAAAAGGCTAGAAGGTGTAGTTGTATAGGCCTCATGTGAAAACGGCAGTACGGTACGAGGTCTACCATACTGGCCATAAGGCCCACGGGTCCCACTCTGCCACAAGGGAAGGGCATGATTGACAAGGCCTGGACATTGTAGTAATCGGGGAGCGTACAGCACTGCCCCCCCGAACACGGGCTCAAGCCCAATAAGCAGACCCATACGCACAGTGGCTGTCGTGAGATGTAGTGGTATGATATCACCCAAAATATATATACAAAGGATGAAAAACTGAAAACCTTTGCTATAGATTTGTCAGGCTGGTCCCTTCGAAACCCAGTCGAACTCTTAGCAGTAACTCGTCATCAGAATTTACTAAAAGATATAACGATAGAGCACACCATGAACATAGCGATAATCACTCACCATACATGTATACACAGTACTGTACAAACATCTATTGTAACATACTAGTCTGCTATAGTTGTTTTCACACGTGAGAACAAAATAAAATGGGTATATACCTAAAGGAATTTATTTTGATAACGTGTGTCCCGTCATTCACCCTAACGGAAACACTATACAAGCTAAGTTTTTGGATCGTTTTGTCACTTTTCTAGTCGAAAAATGTCGTCAAAACTATCTCCCTAGCGTACTATACTGGTTGGTTTTTACCTCAGTGTAACAAACAAACTGTATATCTCGTCCTTTGGTTCGTAATGATACTTAGCGTTGGCAGAGAAAAATCCACACGTCTATCTCATCTAGAAACCAAGGAGGATAAGGGATGATTATCGTGTGTGACGTCACCGGATGGGTGAGTCCACTCGGGGGATCGGGGGTTTTTTGTTGTTTATTCATTTATGTGGGACAAAATGACTATTGGTTTTTCCCGCATCTCGGGATCGATGCAAGAAGTATCTTCATCAACATCGGGAACGGAACGAGCGACGGGTGTACTGAGTCTGCCTATTCCAGAATTACTAAGACATTTCTTAACATAACTAGCTTCCCAATTTCAACTCCAGACTAATAACATACTGGTGATAGTCAGTGAATTGTAATATTTAGGGTGGCACAGGGGATCTAAATTTGACTCAGTTGAAGTTGATATCACTAGGGTCTCATAAGTCATCATGAGGGAGGACACAGTTCTTATACATTCATACACCATGTACAATGATCTTTGAATGTTTGGTGACAAAACTCATACTCCACAACTATTGAGGGCAAATATTGAGGTTTGATTGTTAAATGGAGGATATTGAATTATGAGACATTATGGCTAGTAGTGCTATAAGCCATAATATTCTCATACCCAATGATGTTGACATAGCACAAAACTGACCTTCTGATGTTTACTGGGTGTGGATTATTGTACCTCATTCATTCAAAGTCCATCTTATTGGTGTGGAAGCCCATTGGTATTACAGAACTGTGGCTTGACAGATGAGCATGTTGAATCATCTTTATTTTACAACACATTTTTCAAGTCAACATTATACCAGGTATATACCAAGTGAATTTACTCTGGTGATATCTGTGTGTTCACAGTCATTCACCCATTCTAGGTTAATGGAACGCATGCTTTTGTCATTTGTACTATTGGAAAATGATACATTTTTAAACCTATGATGTTTTTCACATTTCTTTATTTGCTTTATCCTAGCATAACAATTATAAACACACATATTATTATATACGAGTGTACGTATGTGGCATGCCAATAGCAATTGGAGAAACCCAGCATTATACTAGGTCAAAATGAACTGAACAAAAAATGATTAAAGTGAAAAATTATTGATACAGAAATAACATTTTTGCAATACCATCTTTTAACAGTACCAGAACATTGACTAAAAATTTAGCTTAATTAAGTATAATGAAATCAGCATAAAATGTCACAATGTTACTATGTTAGCAAGAATTGTTGAATGTCCGCTTGACCAAATTGATATTTACATGACAGAACAACAATTCCAGTTGGGTATATTTTTGAAAAGGGTACTATAAACAACATACCCATAAAGATAGAAAGACAGACACATATACCTAGAAAAGAACCAGCATGAAAATATACAATAACAGTTTAATCACATGATATAAATATTTGACCATTTAAATTTGCATTATATAAGGAAGAAGACTTTATAAAAACGAATTAAATCGTAATAAAACAGGTTATCAATCTAATCTAATGATCCAACCTACCCATTAGCGACCCCATTATCAACTAGCCATCTAAATGCATTTGACAAATGCATAACATGGTCAGTTGAAAAACACATTCTCATTACATTAGCAATACGTGTGGGTAATTACAACTTTGCTACTAAAAAACAACCCAAATTCATTCTCTTTCTCCTTCACAGTGTAACACTCTCCTGCCTTATAAATAAACCAAGCCATGGGATGGTGCATGTTAAGGTCACACAGAGTATTCCCCATCTATACCCTTACTTCAAATTTTAAGGCCTCTAGGGAAAGCACCATAACCTGGATAAATCGCTGGGATTATCTCAATTTCATTAAGCCGCCTGAAACCACGAACGACACTAAATTTATTGGCATTATCGTCAGGTGTAATTCGGACATGCGACACCTCAACTTGCTCTTAAGCAGCGCTTGAGATGCTATCCAACAAGCAAGCAAGCTGATTGTAACTTGTTTAATAGCAGTACCTGGGCAATTCCCGTTTTGTGATTTATCTTTTTTAGACACGCCTTAGTGACTTGGGTTAGATAGATGACATCATTCTAGGGAGGCGAGGCTTGAGTCGGAGCTTTTAAAATGCCCCTAGGGAGCCCTACAACCTGTATAATTGAAAGGATTATCTTGATTTCATTAACCTGCTAGGAGAACTCCCTCTGGCAAATTTGTGGGTATTATTTGCATCATTTTAACGACCAAATCTTGTATCATTAAATATACACTCAGTCAGTCTTATTTTTGCTGTTGTGTGAATGTGCAAATCTTTTGTTCTATACTAGGAGCTGCATATAGAAAACATGGGTAAAAATTTGCTACATTAAATTTTCACATAAAAAAAAAGATGGAATGTGTAAATTCAAAGCCACAAACCCTTTTCTTGTATTTGATATTAATTAAAACACATATTTTGATACAACATTCTTCCATTATGTTCTTCATGCACATCTTCACCTTTTGAATCAAATTTGTTGAATATTTTTTGATGCCACACATCGGAAAGCCTCAGGGCATAACCTCTGGTCTATACAACATTTAAGAGTTTATGCTGATATATTGACAAATACAGTAATAGTGACATATCTTTTGTTGAACTTGTAACAATTGGTATCTGTACCATGGATCAAACAGCAGCAAACCCCCATATACAGTCAACATTAATGGGTATATTTTCACGGGAAAATTTTCTGGACACGTGACCAATGCGTATCAATGTAAGAGTAACTTCGAGCCTGATCTCTGACCCCGGCGGTGACCAAGCTATTCAAGTCTTAGTAATTTTAAATTGGAACAGTATTCTTGGGCGCAATTTCGATAGAAATTTGTGTATTGCAAATTTATTGAATATCATGCAATCAGGCCCGTACGCAGGGGGGGTGCGACCACACCTCCCCAAATTTGCAAAAGTATACAAAAAGTCCCAAAATTGAAGAATTTTGCGAGCGTTGCGAGCCCAAAAAATCAGGTTTTTTACGCTTTTTTGGTCAAAAAAGGTCCAAGTTTTTGGGGAAAAGTCCACTTTTCACAAAATCGCCCCACCCCTTTGGAAAAAAGTCCACTTTTTCAAAATCAGCACCCCCAAAAAAAATCCTGCGTCACGGGCCTGCATGCAATCTTAATTTCTTCACAATATCATCAAAACGTAATTTCAAAAATATCTACCTACGGAAAAAAATATTTATCTACGGAAACTCTTACCACAATATTTTTAACTTGCGACAAGTTACTTATTTTGCATCAAAGGAGGAATTCTTCTTATTCAAATACATTGGAAGACCACACGCTGTGCTCGGGGTCACATTCCATAATGCTAATATTAATATGTCTGCGCCCATGGGTGTCACGTGTCCAGAAAATTTTCCGGTGAAAATGTACCTATTAATAATTCTGACTGATATACACCAATGTGTCCTGTGAGGCCAGTCCCACATGTCTGTTTATGTCTGCATGTCAAGGCATTAAATATCCCAGAAGAATTGGAGGGGGGAATAACAAATTCTATGTTCACTCCACTCACTGTTCACTCATTGTACTTCACATTTGCATGAAAACATATTGAAATTCACAGCTTCAATTGACACATACATTCTGCCAGTTGTTGTTTACAACAATCCGGAAATTAGAAATTGAAAATTCAATATACTCCAAATCAGAAAATGTTTCTTTTGTAGAATTTCCAAAACATTTGTAGAATTCCTAAAACATTTTACATTTGTTCAAAATTAAATATATTTATCAAAATATTTTGCTTACGAGACAAGACAGTGAAATCTGGATTTCTAGTAATTAAAATGGAAAAAAAGCCTGGAATTTTGAAAGCTGGTATATTTTGAACCCTGCAACTGGTATGGCGTGGCTCTGCTTATTTTCTAAAATTGTTCTGTCATACAACACTGTACAAAAAAGCAACAATTGGCGTTCTTCGTGAGGAAAGAAATCTTTTAAGAAAGAAAAGCTTTTAAATTAATTAAAATAGCTCTATTGCGAAATGATGAAATTTGACACCAAGGAGAAAGAGGAAAAAATGCTAATATTAAATACTAAAGTAGCATGAATGGATTGGATTAGACAAAAGCTAGGTTTGTGTATCACTGTATCTGACAATAGAATGAACCCTACCTAGAGGGAAATTGCCGGTGTAACTATATAGGCAAGCTTTTGAGTCTCAATACATGGAAAAAAGAGAGAAATTTACACTGAAAATGTATTAGTGATATATTTTTTGTTGTTTTTTAGGGTTGCAGCTGATTTGACCATATAGTTGAACAATTTATACATCTACAAACTCTTTCCTCTTCATCTCTGCCTGTGTGGTCTGTCAGTCTGCCCCGTGTCCAGTCTTTTTGTCCGTCTCTCTTTTTCTCATGTCTCATTCTGTTTATGTCTCTCTTCATCTGCTTCTTAACAGACACACACAAGAATACAAATGATCATCTATGATGTATCTGTGCCTATGACTCTTTCTCTGCATACCAGTCTAACTCATCTCTTTCTCCCTTAACATCCCTTCTTACACCATCTGTCTGTCTGTCTGTCTGTCAGGGTGGGACTGTGGGGTGTCTTTTTCTGTCTGTGTCTCTGATTTCTCTCTACTAGACACACACATGAGTTAATCATATATATGCTGTATGAAAATTAATATAGTGAGTAAAGTAACACAGTCATGTTCCATGCATGCACACTGTGAATGCTGTCTACAGTAGATAGCAATATATGCAAGTTCATTGTAACGAGCGTTAATTTTGATAAATGAGCATGCTACACTTCAAATTCCAGTCCTTCCTTCATAACGAGTGTATTGACCTTTCTACTAGTTTAATAATAAAACATATGATGATGTTTTATCACTTTACTAAGAAAATACTACAACTGTCAGAAATAAGGCCCGACTTCTCTGATTTTCCCCTAATTGGATTTATGTATTTGGTTTATTGGAGAACTAATCATCTATTTTTAAATCGGGTGATTCATTGGCTTAATTAAGCCATAATTGGGCTCCAATTAAATTGGAAGGAGGGAAGGAGCAGAGATGATGATTGAGATAGTGAGAGGGAGATGAGGAGAAAGGCAGGGACTGTAAAAGAGAGAACATAATGGGTAAGTGAAGGAAGAGAATTGGCATGGTTGAAAGATGTAAGAGCCGAAGTGTCGGTGTAATTAGAGGAGATAGTATATGCAAGGATTCAGGGATAAGGAATTAAGTTAATGGTTATTTTTTGGTAAGGGTTAGTAAAGGGTTAGGCTCTATAAAATGAATCACTTTTTTGTAGTTTTTGTGGTGTTATACCCCTAAGAACCTTCAAATCCCATCATTTCTCCAAGAATCTGTTACAACTGCTAACCATGGCAATTTTGCATTGTCAAGAAAAAACATTAAAACCTTCCAGACGAGAACCAAATAAAAACAACAATTATGTGGCCTTAGTACGTATGGTATTGAAGTTATGGGGTTATGGCTTGTACCAGGTGTGATGGTTGTAGAAAACTAATCCCTACACAGAAAATATAGCAAAATATGCACATTATATTATCCCACGGGCATCAAGTCTTTACAAGCAATTAATGTGTTATTGTGAAGCATTTCTACCTATTACAACTTATGATGCTTTGTTTTAAATTAATACATAGTTGCACAACTAGAAACCATTACTTTCCCTACTGCTCATTTAAACAACCCTATTCCATTGTACTATTACCCACTTCATCAACCTTCAACATTTCACTAGAGACAATTTACAATACTCATTTTTTGTTTATTTAAACCAACCTAAGAGAATTGTACATTAATGCTCAACTACTACACCAAATAAGAATCGTATGTGTGACGATGTTTGCCAATGTAACTGAAAATTGCAGTGAAGTACATATGTAACAATATGAGCAAACATCATGGTATTGACACAATTGAATGAGATGTGGGATTGCACAATATGTGCACTGCAAAGGGAGCATAATTAAAGGCCTATCTCTAATTTGCTATGGCAGAAAATCTATAAAAATCTGATTTTGCAATTTTCCACCAAGTTTTTTGCATTTTTGTAAGGTGTAAAATTGTGGTAACATACTCTGGGAGTGATAGGATGGACACCTCAATTCACCACTGCTGTTTTCTGCCATTTTGAAAAGATCTTTATCCTCTATTTTTAAGTTACTCATAATAATTTCAAATACATACATATAAACAACGCTTAATATAGTGCATTTCCAAAAAATGAGCAATGCGCTTTACATGCAACAAAAAATAAATAAATGAGAAACGAAATGATCACAGCAATGCAGAAAAAGTGAAACATATGCAATCAAAAACAACTAGTACAAGTGGGTTTTTAAATTGGCTTTAAAGGCACTAACAGTGGGTGACGAACGGATGGTTATAGGAAGGTCATTCAACAAGACACTGAAAGCTCAATCGCCGAACCTCCCTGGCGAACCTCCTGTTGTATTTCAGAGTCGCAAGACGGTTTACATCCAGAGCTGAGCGAGACCTTGTTTTAATGGTTTGTGAAATACACTGCTCAAAATTATTAAAGGATCAAGCTCATTTATTCACATTTTGTAAATCCTGTGAGTATAATTTTATTCAGTAATGTTCAGGCAACTGAATACAGCACTACCAAATACTGAAGTGCCATGACTGTGAAAAACACTTTGGTCACCACCATGAGAACAGAAAAGAAAGAAAGAATACAGTACAAGATTATCTGTTTCTGATCCTTTAATTATTTTGAGTAGAAGTTCACAGAGATCACTGTTGAATAAGCCAAATCAGCATTAAAATTCATAGTGTGTTGTGGGACAGTTTGTGCAGTTTTGGGACACTTTGCACTATTGAGAAAATTGTTTTTTGGGAGAACAAAATATTATTTAACATGTTTTGCAAGTCTAACTAGAATAAGAAAAAATTAAACAAAAATGGTGCTTTCATAAATAAATTATTTTTAATTATAACATTATTACAATACTAAATGAATGAATAATAATTTACAGCAATTTCCCCGATAGGTTAGAGCTCAAAGTGAAAACTGCTTGGGGAAAACCGGAAGTTACAATGTCGATTGGGCTTATTACAACTAGTAGGAATCTGACATTGAAGCTTACCACCATTTACATCTTTTCAAACCAATGTATAATAATCAAGTAGCATGCATTTTTATTCAAGTTATTTTATCATGTTTGACTCAGACTGCTATGTCAAGTGCCACACACTTAGTGTAATGGCAGGTAGCATTGAAGTAGGCCAATTTTTGGAACAAATTTTCATGTGATTTGGCTCAAAAATCAAAACTATCTAATTAGTAATAATTGATGTTAAAAATTTTCACTTCAAGATAAGCAACTGACCTGTGAGTCATTTCCCAAGATCATGTCTTTATTTGCCGAAAATTATGACAATTTCATAATGAATGGCTTGGTTCTCCTTGAAGAAGCAAAAATGGAAACTGGAAACTGATTCATCTTAAATTTGACTCTAGGACTAGGAGCTGCTTAAATATTTAACTTGAAGTCCCAGGGAGAGATACATGTACCTTTTCACAGATGATTGCGAATTGCAATATACCACTTTATCATTATACTTGGCACAATAAATAATTAATTCCATGAAAATAATATGCCACTTTGTCATATTCTTGATGGGAATGCTATATACAAAAGACGCATTGATCATCTTCGCATATTTTGTGCATTGTCTTCTAACGTAACTTATGGTATAAATGGAAGTAACAATGTGCGGTATACACAAAAGGACTGGTTCAATTTATAATAAATTACTTTTGCAATGAAGCAATTTGGCACATGCTCTTTAACAGCCTTTTTTGGAGCACTAGGCTGACATTGGCTTTCTTTTTGGAGCACTAGGCTGACATGGCTTTCTTTTTGGAGCACTAGGCTGACATGGCTTTCTTTTTGGAGCATTAGGCTGACATAGCTTTAGGCAGCATCACTCATTACAACACTGGCAAATTACTGTCTTCCATCTGAATCTTTTATTTTGTGAATTTAGTTATTACTTAAAAATTACAAATTCCTATTTTTTTGTTCTATCAATGTGCCCAAGCTTCTTGTCCATTCAAAATGACACACAAGATGAGCACAGGCAACTCCTTCACACAGGCCTGGAAATAAGTCAGTCTGAACCAGGAGCCAAACATTTGGAAAAGCGGCTCCTGGTCCTGTAATTTTCTAGTGAACCAGGAGCCATTTTTAAAGAGCCAGGAGTCATTTTTCTGAAAGTATCAAAATGCTTATTTTTGTTATTTCTACAGCTTTCGATACTCACCTAGTCACCTGAGACGTTTAGATCCATGTTATTTGTTTTAATCTTATTATATTTTAACAAATAACAAGTTATAACAATGTTATTATATCTGAACAGACAAGTTAAAAACCATGAGTCTTATTTATTTTATTTTATTTTGTTTGAGTCTCATTTATTTTATTTTATTTTATTTTATTTTATTTTATTTTATTTTATTTTATTTTATTTTATTTTTTTTTTTTTTTTTTTTTTTTTTTTTTTTTTTTTTTTTTATTTTTTGTTCTTTTCTATTTTATTCTAGATATTTTAATTTTATTCTATTAATATCTGTGAATCTAATGACTAAAATCAGGGCTCAATTTGGCCTTACCCGTTTTTTTTCATGATTTTAGGAAAATTGTAAAAAAAAATCTAGAAACAACCATCGGCAAAATTCAAGATGGCCGCCTTCATGATCGCGATCATCGTGATCACCTAACCAGAAAACAAGGCAAAATACTGCCAAAATTATGAGCCCTGAAGGCAAATATCAAGGAAAATTGGCAAAATATTAGGTAAAAGATACTGCATTTTGTTGAAAATACATTGGAAATGGGCACTATTTTGAGTGGAAATGAGCTTGCCTGACGAAGTTTTACTGGGCCATTTCCTGAGCACTGAACTTGACAAAATGGAGTAATACTGGTCATACAGCTGTATATACCAGGCGCAAAATACAGATTTTCTCTGGCGCCTGGGCGTGTAATTCTGGTTGGATCCAGGCGTCAAAACTCGGTAACCGTAGGGTAAAAATCGCTCTGCACCTGCTTGTTTCCAGGCTTGCCTTCACACCATCACCCATGCAGGTGAGTGACCACACAAATCATCCTCCCTCACACAACCTGTCTAATTGATAACACCTACATCATATTTCCTTCCTTTAAGTTCCAGTTTTCAAAATGTGTGCATGCATTTCTTGGCATGATTCAATCATGTTTCTTGCTCAGCAATATTCATTTCTTTCATGGTATAGTGAAATCCTAAGGATAGAGACATATTAGTTACAGATTCCCACAATGCACCACAAAAATAACAAATGCAGGGAGCTACTTTCAATGAATCTAATAATATACAGACTTCATGAGTAAGATTAACTTTCCTATAGACAAGCAAAACTAAAGCAGAGATTAACTGGTTAACAGATCCCAATCATGAATATAGATGTGGCCCTTGGCAAGACAGTCGGGCAATTGCACATGGCATCAAACATTTATACAAGTTTGAAACAGGGTATGCACCCCTCTTATTTTATGGCCCCATATCTGAATTTCCAAATATATCCGGAAAAGTTACATCTCTGCTGAAGTTGTACTTAGGCCTAATTTATAAACCTATTCATCAGAGTACCATTAAGTTAATTACACAATTTGTTCAAAATATGAGTAGATCACACACTGAAATGCATTATGGGAGATTTGCAGGTTTGTAATAGTTTTCTTGTAGAATGAACCCAGCCCACAAGCCCTACATTTTGTAACATACGTGCAGCTCAATGAGATGGCTATCACACCTAACTTCAATTTGAACAACGCTATCGGGCAAAATTACATGGAATGGCCTAAATTGAGAGAAAAATAATAATTGGGGCATCCATTAGGTAACACGCATAATAGGGCTTTTGGATTTCTATAATATTGAAAATGGTTGGGGAAGGGCTCTTTGCTGGTATATAGTGGTATATAATCAGAATCAGAGAGTGTCTTGCAGGCAAATTGTTGTGAATTTGCTGATAGTTTTTCTTGTTTATTGGTAAATGCTACTGCAATGCTTTTCACACACAAATCTATACAATTTTGATATTCAGTAATTCTCTATCTAAATCGACACAAGAAACATAAATAGACCAAAAAGTTTAATATGCAAAATCTTGAAACAAAACAGACACAAATTGCAGAACATTTTTTCAAATGCATACAAGTGTGGTTTAATCAATTTAAAGATCTCTACTTTCCACTTTGCTCTCAATCGAGGCGAGAAACTGAGAGAGATGTGGTAAAAACCACCTGCACATGCATGGAAATCATCAATTTTGGGTGTTAACAATTATTTGTTTCTTTCTTCAGTTCAACCCTGTTTACCTTTTCTTACTACTCCGTAATCATTTTCCAAACAATTCCTTGTATTTCCTTGTATGGCATATACACGGAACATTATCACATGAGAGGTTGCCATTTGTCATCAATATGCTGATAGTGTAATGAACTTGCAAAATGAACTGGCCTATAATAGCTGCTACACATCTCATGAATATCACACAAAAATGAGTGCCGAATTTGACACTCTCGCACGGATATGCATGGTAACCAGAGAGAATCTTAACATTATGTAAAGAAATGAACATAAAAAATGTTTGTCAAAAGCCTAAGGCTGGGTGCGGAAAAGGAGACAAATTGAAGAAAATGGGAAGAAATTGAAAGGTACAAAGAATGTTGGAGGAAACCTCTTTTCCATGTCAGCCTTGTCACCATAAGGGATAAGCAACTTGCCTACTGGGTCTGTTAACTCCAATACTCAAGGGAACATTTCTTTTTATAATGAAATCACATAAGGTTACAAAAGGGAACATGTAAAAATAGCGGGAGGGGGACTACTTGTTGTAAGCTTGACTCTGATTCAATGAACTTATTAGAGCTGTACCTTGTGTAAGAAAACTGGTGTCTTCTCATCTGACTGAGATGGATTGAAATTGGACACTATGTAAAAATGACAATGACCTTCCGCTAGAGTGATAAATACTGATGCCCAATTACTGATGTGTTGTGCAGCCATTAGAGCACCCCGTAACACAAGTATGTATTCACAAATAATGTTGGCACAATGGAGTAGTTCAAAATTCTGAATAATGAAATCATGCAATTATAGTAAAATGGCTTGCACTTAGGTTGCACTGTCTATCCACACCCCCCCTCCACACCCCACACAACTAATACCCTCCCTCTCTTGCTCTATATATCTTTGTCTCCTTTCCTTCCCATCTCTCTTCCTCAAGCTTACACACCGGTTATGAAACGCAATATACACAAACACACCCCTGTTTAACATTTTCCTCATAAAAGCCAGCTATACTATACATATTAAAGTCATAATTCTATTAATACAGAATTCCATAAAACATAGATTAGCATATACCTGTATAAATATTTATATACATTATATGATGCTGATTGTTGATTGTGTCAATGATACATTGGCTAGAAATTGGTTGAACTTGAATGGCTTAATGTGAAGCCAAGATATGTGGTGCCATTTTAATTACGCGTGTCGGCATTGGACTAGTCAGTAATGACAACAAAGTCCATTAGTATGTCCCACAGTTATCTCCACTGTATGGACGTAACCAGCAAAATGGCCAATTTGTGCTTCCAGAAATTTATTTTGCAATAAACCTTAAAATAGTGAGTCAAGTTGTTTTGTATCCTATTGTTTTTGATAACATACAAATAGCCATATGCCTAACTTTAAAGCGTCATTTTGATAGGATTTTCTGCAATACAATGTGTTAGAATAACAAATGGAATGGCATGAATAATAAAGGAAAAACATTGGCTGACAAAAGGCCCATTTCTCTCAAACCAATGGATTGAATCGCCGCTTCTATTTTTCCTCTTTTGTTTAAACTGACTAGTTTCATCAAATTTCCTTTGATTTAACAGTGCTTGCAATTATAAATAATAATGGCACTCTCTTTTATCATTGCTCTAGTCTCATGCATTTGCTCAACTAGCTGACTATTCCAAACGGATCCAGTATTAAAGATGGCTGCGCCAATGACTCAAATACCCCACTCATAGCCGGCATCAGAGTGAAGATTTCAGGAGGAGGGAACATGCGCAAATGTGTAAAAAAATGAGAATACGTATAAAATCAGTCAAAACTTGATGAGATGAATGAAAATGTACATATTTCAGAAAAAATTAGAGAAATATAAGAGAAAATCAATCAATCCGGTAAAACCTAGTATTTTTATAATTATAAGACGGGGGATTTGCCAATTTCATGTTGAGATAATGACATGGCAGATTGAATTTCCACTACTGAGATAAGTCATTTTACTACAAAACTATGTCATCTCTTCTTCAAAATCTAAAAATATAGAGAGATAAGACTGAAAATCCCAAGATGGAGTTTTGAATGCATTGCGAGGAAATTTCATCACTGCCCTTTGGGTTAGTACGGATCACCTTTGGAAACCCCCATGATATACAAATTGTCAACCTTGCACCCTTGAATGAGAATCTCATACATGTATGCTCATACCTCAATTCACAGTTCATTAACTTGCCAATGACATACACTAACCACATGCTATAAACCATCATATCCATAAACTAAAGAAACACAGACTATCCACAAACAGCCAAAGTCCCCACGCATTGTATACTGTGAATTCTTGCATATTCATGAGGGCCGATCGCTTGATAGTGCATGTCTAACAATCATGCCAATGTTGCTTGCCCTCATCTTTAAGGCGTCTTCACGCTTACGCAAAAGAACCTAAAAACATGCGTTATGTGCGTAGCAGTTTCGTCTGTCACACTTAACAGGCCCTCATTAAGGGTGCTGCTGGGACTTTACTAGTCTGTGGATTAGTCTGTATTTCATATCACATATCATCAATTTGAATAAAAAATGCAACACTGAACCTCTGGAGTAATTAAAACTCATCCCCTCAAAACCAAAACTCACTGACTTCAATAATGCATACAAATTGAACTTTGCCCTATGATGATTACTCTGAACAAGCAACGTTTGTAGGTAGTCTACTGTCCCCAGACCACATCATGGTCAATTCTGCCGCCTTTAATTTCTCCATGCCTAATTAAGCCCCCACCACAGTGCACATTTACTGCAGTCATCTCCAATTTCAAAGCAAAATACCTCTCCATACCTGGTGTAAATTTGTTAACAACCAGACAGAAGAGAGAGAAAAAAATCCTTTTATTTTCTTTTAACTTATCAAAATACATAAGTGATAAATCTAACTGGCAATACTTAATGGCATTCCTAATAGTTTGAACAAAAGATTTGGTGCATTAGTCGGAAATTAGATTTGTTTAAGAAAATGCATTTGCCGCCAGTAACGCAGCCAAAAATCAATGATAGAAGATTTTCATATTTCATGGAGTGTATCACCAATGTTGCTTTTTTTTGCTTTTAACATACATTATAGATCATGTGTAATTCTTTCAATTCCTTTTGTTTCAACAGTAATTGAAAAGTGTTATTTTGTTAATATGATCACCTCTATTGAAAATAAAATTTTCCTTTAAAAGGGAATGGTCTGACAACAAGTTCTGTCTCACACACCATTATTTTTGAGACTCCACATACTCTATTTGAGACTAGTTTCTACAAGTTCATTCAGTACTCTGACTCTCTGTGACCACTTATTTTGAATGTCTAGCTGGGGTAGAAGGTTACCCAAAGGTCATAATGGTCAAAACAGTTTTCAGCTTAAGTTAAAATACTTACTTCAACTATTTTCATATAGCAAAGAAATGGGACTTCTTCACATGCATCAACTATGAATGGGTTCATATTCAATTGAATTTTTACTTCAAAATTCTTGCTACTTGTAAATTATGTTGCACAGATGTGGATGCATCCTCTTCCCCTCCACCTCCCTGTCTGATACAAGTTGACAGTAAGGCTGTGACCTATCGGGTAATGACGTATTCGGTACCCGAGGTAAATTTCAGGCGGGTAACCGGGTACCTGAATTGCAAAAAAAAAAAAAAAAAAAAATTTTTTTTTTTTTTAATTTTTTTTTCAAAGTTTTTTTTCGGTTTGTAGTTTCTCTGGAACCTAAACCTAAATGCTAGGAAAATGGTTGAAAAAAAAAAAAAAAATGAATTTTGCACATTGTTTTGTAATTTTAATATGAAATTGATACATAGTTTTCATGTCATACTCTATTAATGATATCAAAATGCATTGAATTTGCATGCATTTTGATATCATTAATAGAGTATGACATGGAAACTATGTATCAATTTTCATATTAAAATTACAAAACAATGTGCAAAATTCAATTTTTTTTTTTTTTTTTTTTAGGTCAACCATGATCCTGCATTTAATCTAGGTCCAGGTTTTTTTTTTTTTTTAATTGGGTAATCCGTAAATGGAATTTGTATCCGGGTAGGGAAAAAACGGGCGGGTACCCGAATATCCGGGCTTGAGTCACTGCCTTAGTTGACAGACAAGTGTTCAATTAATTATGCCATACATTGTAGTATTAAAATAGATAAATTGGTGTTTACAGCTTAATGGTTATATCCCCTTGGTGCAAATTTTTCAATACTATTTTTAAAATCCAGGTATTAGATACTGGGTGTACAATTTGACATAGCTTGCCTCCAAGTACACAGCAGCAAATATTCAAGTCAAAATAAAACGATGCAAGGATACATTTTTACGAAGACGTTCTCACAGACATGACCATCACCCTTGGGGCTATAACCAGATTTAGGCATAAGATCTAATCCATTTGACAGGATTTTCCACAAGATATTCAAGCTATTTAACTTCCACTATAGCTATATTGATGTTCAAATTTCCAAAATGATGTTTCATACTGTGGAAACAGGATGCTTTGCTGCAACTAAACAGCCTCCAGGGTGTTCAAAGCGTTGGCTTTCCTGGCATTTCAGATTTTTTAAATGCTTTTGAATTCAAAATTGTTTGTATTTTATCAGAGAGAGAGGTAATACAACATCAATCATTAATGCACTTTACTTTGACAACAATGAGGTACATATCTATATATGATCAAATTGACTCAATTAGTTATCACATAAATCAGTCTCATTTATCACCAATTTCATAAAACAACAATGTTACGCATATTATGCTTGAATTGCTTACAACACAACATTTTAAGTTGAACTCTATACTGTTGGACATTCAATGCAAATTTGCACAGTAATATAATTGAAAGCTTTGTTATCAGCCTAAATTATAACAATTCCTACCCATTTCTTACTTTTTCACATTTCTGCAAAAAATCAATAACCGATTTTGATTTTCTTTGAGTAAATAGAAGACATCAATTAGCACTGGTGACCATGCACATATTGATCCTCCATCATTAATTATCCCAACACCAATTTAGATATGAGCAGGTTAGACTATAAATACATCCTAGTTATGCACTCAAAACGTGTTATTCCAATGAGCGGTGAAGTTCCCAACTACGTTGAAATAACCATAACCAAATGACAGGCTTGAATAAACACACAAGTTCTAATTGTGTTTATGCAACATTACGTTCATATGACAATTCATATTGGTTCGCAATGGGAAAAAAATTAAATTGTTCATATTACAAAATTTCAATTTCCCTCGACTGTAGTGTACTAAATGTGAAGGGGCATATTGAGAAGAGAAGGAAAAAAATGGATGGCATATATGGGGCAAAATTATAACTATCAAGAGGCTTACTTAGCCAAGCTGTTTAAATACAAAATGGGTTGTCTATTTATTCAAATACCAAAGGCCAACATGAAGATGACATAAATGAGAATCTGATGCATATTTCTGTCAGATCCAATGCAAATTCTCTTTCTATTTCTTATCTTGTCTAGTACAAATAGTTTTCGTCGACAAAAAGCTTAACTGTAATCTTGTCCACTTTCCATAATTTCAAAATAAGGATATTAAACGTTCAAGTAATACTACTGAATACACTACTGCTGTATCAAATCAAATGAGATTTCATTGCAACATTATTAGTTTTTCAAATCAAGATGCTAAAATTGAAATTAACCTGTTTATACCAGTGAATGAGGCTAAAAAGTATAATTTTATTTTGAAAACAATAATGTAAAGCACTTATCAACACTTCAAAGACTTCTCTTCAAAAACTAATAAAATGTTTTGAATTTACACAAAAATCTACTTTAGTGGTTCTTTAGACCCAACAACCAGAGAAAAGACAAGCGCTACTTGAATGCACAGTGCCGCACATAAAGTGTTACAGGCATACCATTCTGGCTACTAGTTTAATACTGTTATTGGACTTAGTGGAGCCTCTATGCTCATCTCATATTGAAGTATACTTGTGTCATCCCAAGTCAAAATGTACTATCTGCTTTGTTAATAGCCATCAGATACTGTGTTACAAGACAGTATCTGCTATGTCATTTACATGCTTCATTTTGGCACAACAGTGTAAAAACATGAAAAAGCAATATCTGTTTTGATATACAGATACTGCCTTTTTACCCAGGACGACAGATTTCCATACATTATACTTCGAAAAGTACTTTTAAAGCCTTTTTTATAACCTTTGCACTTTTGTGAATATGCACAGTCATAAGGCCTAAAAAAATTGTTTGATTGGCATAACATAAACAAAATTAGGGTAGGTCGGTCAGCAATTTTTAAAAAAAATCTTTTTACACACATTTTAAGCTGCAAATCGTGAATGATAAAGGCTTTGGAACTTTTTTTCTTTTCTTTTTTTAATTTTAAGTTTTTTCCATTTTATTTTTCAAAAACCCAAGAAAAGTGTAGGGTCGGGCCTATTTTTAGGGTCGGTCGGGTTATGCCAATTGAACAATTTTATTTTTTTAGGCGGCCTAACTGGTGTTAGTTCAAAGGAAAAGTTTGGTGGAATTAACACACATTTGTGCCATAAAACGAAGCCTGGTTCCATCAGAACCAAAGTGTGTCTCTGCATTGAGCGGTCGCTTCAGTAGGTGTGTTGAAAATGATAAGATGAGCCTGCCAGAGGATTGCACTGATGAAATAAATCACACCAACCAACTTTGACTAATTACCACAGAATTAGAGAAGGAGAACCGGGACTCCCTATACCGCCACGTACAATCGCGCCGTCAGCTATGGGGAGAAAATTGGGGTATTCGGGTCCTTGCCGATGGTGCGCGGAGATAAACGAAAACAATTCTGCGTCTCATCTGAAGCGTCTTGGTACTCGCGTGCAGGTCGCTTCAAGTGCGTCTCTCAAATGCGCCCATCATCCATGTCGCGCTTGCATGACAACGAATGCCTCGAGCGAATTCCGAGGGAAACCAAATACCCCCAATTTTTGCTCCATGCCTGTATCAAGATGGCGGTCGAGTCCTGGTTCTCTGGTTTTAATTCTGTGCTAATTACAGACCTTTCTGATCATCACCATGATGGTTGATTGGTTGTCTTCTTTGGGCTCATGTAATAACTGATTCGTGTTGGGTGCCTGTGAGGCTTCCTGTGCCAACACTAGTCCCAAACAAAAATGTTTGGTAGACTCATAACCGGTGCGATCTTACCTTTCCGATGTTGATTAAGATACTTCTTGCATCGACCCCGAGATGCGGCAAAAACCAATAGTCATTTTGTCCCACATAAATGAATAAATAACAAAACCCCGATCCCCGAGTGGACTCACCCAATCGGTGACGTCACCACGATAATCACCCTTATCCGACTTGGGCAGCCCCTACTCGCCAAACTTGTAGGGGCGGCGGGGTCGGGATAATCAACATCGGAAAGGTAAGATCGACGGTTATGAGTCTACCAAACATTTTTGTTTGGGACTAGACTCAATGCGGTCGATCTTACCGCTTCCGATGTTGATTAAGATACTTCTTGCATCAACATCTGAAAGATCGATCTAGCAAGTAACCGACGGATGGAGGTACAAGATTGGCCAGCATCTGATAAGGATCGGGAGAGTGGGTAGCATGGTAATCGCGAGGTCAAACTATTTCCCCCTCACGGCCGGAAACAGAAAGACTACGTGAACAGACAAAAACCCTGAACTGAAAGTTCAGTGGTTAAGAATAGAAACACTGGTTCTTACCATGTTGGAATTCTGATTGTCCGCAAAACACCTGATACCCAACCACCATATTATCTCCGCAGAATAGCCCTGGAGAACTTATCGCCTGGTCGTTGGTTTACGTTTTTGTAGTAAACCGTGGAAAAGGCCGACGGGTTCTTCCAAGACACAGCCTGACAAATCTCTTCTATGGGGACCCCCTATGGTAGGCCCACGAAGATGAGATAGATCTGGTTGAGTGGGCCTTGGGGCGGCGTCTTTTGCCGCCCGAGTCCACCTAACACCTGGACCAGCCACCGTGCCAGAGTCTGTTTAGCGGCTGGACCGTGCGGTTCTGGGCGTGAGTGATAAATAAGCGGTCATGAGCCCCTCTTAAGGTTTTTGTTCTGCCAAGGTAGTGCTGTAGCGCCCTCACCGGGCACCACAACCTGTCTTCGGCTATTGACGAACCCTGCCCAATACTGGGGAGGAAGAGGGGCGAGTGTCGGAATGTACTTCGCTCATTTTTGCAAGGAAATCTGGCGAAGAAACAGCGTCGCCCGTTGTTAGTAATACGGAGGCTGACTTGAGACTCGTGCAACTCTGAGCAGCGCCGTCCGAAGCCAACGCCAGAAGAAAGGCCGCCTTAAGAGTGGCGTATTTAAGGGTCGCTTTTGACAGGGGCTCAAAGGGGACCCTTAATATACTCCAAGACTGTGTTGAGGTCCCATGGAGGGACCACCTTCCTTTCGGCGGGTTTCGTTGAACATAGTTCCGTCGAGAAGAAGACTTAGGGACCCATCTGAATTGATAGTCGACCCGTCTTGAATCCTCGATGAATCGAGAGAATGGCTGACTTATAGTTGGCTATCGTTGCCTGCTGAAGTCCTGACCTGAACTTTTCTGTCAGAAAATCTGCCAGTAGAGGCACAGGGGCTATAGTGGGAGATGTATTTCTCGCATCGCCGCATGCGTGGTAGGGAGCCAAACGCTGACTATACGTGCACGGAGGGTAGACTCGTCTACCCCGGCGATGAGAGAAGCAGCTTCTGATGAAAAGCCTCCCTCCGCCCAGCGTTCCCTGATAAGGGCCATGCAGCTAACTGCAGGTGCTCTAGTGGTAGACTTGGTACCTCTCCTCCGGGCATCCGGAGTAGATTTGGTAACTCGGGGGAGTACTCGCGGCTGTGCCGCTAGTAGATCCACCATCGGTGAAACCACAGGTGTTTCGCCAGAACGGTGCTATCAGAATGACGTTGCAATCCTCCCTCCCGATCTTGGTCCCCACCCTTGCGAGTAGCGAGATCGGGGAAAGCGTAGCAGTCATTCCTCCCCAGTCTACGGACAGAGCGTCCACGGCGAATGCCTGTGGGTCTGCGACCCTCGAGCAGTACACCGGCAGCTGATGATTGCGATGAGATGCGAACAAATCTATCGAGGGGTGGTACATCACCTCGAAGATCGTCTGGGCGACCTGCGGAGCAAGGGACCATTCTGTAGGTCCCGACACCTTTCCTCGTGACAGATCGTCCGCGAGGATGTTGGTGACTCCCGCTATGTGCATCGCTCTCAACGTAATCTGCCTGGCCTTGCACCACCCTATCAGGCGGAGTGCGTGCAGGCACAACCGTGGTGACCTTGTGCCCCTTGTCTGTTGTTGAGGTAGGCCACCACGGTTGTGTTGTCCGCTTGGACAACGATATGAGATCCACGATCACCTTCTCGAAATGCTGGAGAGTTCTCTCCACTGCCCAAAGTTCGAGAAGGTTGATATGGAACTCCGTCTCCGTGGCCGACCATAGGCCCGAGACTGAGTCCCGTGGATGTGGGCCCCCAGCCCAGTTTTGACGCGCCGGTCGTCACACGTGGATTTGACCGCTGGTGCAGGGAACCTGACACCTTGAGTCAAATTGGGCTGATGGGTCCACCACCAGAGTTCCTCTCGCGATCTCCGACATCGGAACCGCGAGGGATATTGGGTGACGACTGGGCCTGTAAAAGGCTAGAAGGTGTAGTTGTATAGGCCTCATGTGAAAGCGGCAGTGCACGGCACGAGGTCTACCATACTGGCCATAAGGCCCAAAACCTTCATCCATGCCACAGCGGTGCTCCCTCTGACTCGGCCAAGAGTCGGGCACACCGCCATGTTCGCCACCCTCTCGGTGAGGGCGCCGCGATCCCTCCTTGAGGTTGATCTGGGCCCCTAAGAATAGTGGTGTCTGCGTCGGGACCAAATTGGATTTCTTGACGTTGACCAGAAATCCCAGGTCCCGCACCGTACGGACTACTAACTCCACGAGACACTGTGTCTCCAGTGGGGTGCGTCCGTAAATGAACCAATCGTCCAGGTAGCAACACATGTTGACTCCCCTGCGCTTCAGGTACGCTGCCACCGCCCTGACCAGGAGTGTAAACACTCTGGGGAGGTGGACAAGCCGAATGGCAGGCATCGAAACTGGTAAGTTTGACCCTGTACCTTGAAGCGTAGAAACCTCTGATCTTGAGGTGCGATCGGAACATGCAGATATGCGTCCGAGAGATCTAGCGATGCCGCCCACATACCCTTGATGGGGCAGGCTAGCACCGGCGAGAGTCTCCATTCTGAACCTCTTGGGCCTGATGAACTCGCTCAACGGCTTGAGGTTCAGAATGGGCCTCAGTCGCCGGTCTTCTTTGGAGCCAGAAAAACGTGCTCCAAAAACCCTTGGTGAAAGGGGGTAGACCGGGACAATCGCTTGTTTTCGTGAGAAGCTGAGTGACCTCTGACAGTAGTGCCCGACGCTGGGGGCCGTCTGGCGGCACTACCGTGGACCTCTGAATCGTGCAGGCGCACGAGGGGTGGCTGGTAAATTCCAGCCTGTAACCCCCACTGACCACTGACAATACCCAGGCGCTCGGTGAGATGGCATGCCATCTCTGGGCGTAATGCACAGCGGCCGCCCACAGGGGAATCCCTGTGGGAAGTCCAAGGCCTGCCGGCATGGACTGTCGACCGCCGTGCCCTCAGGACCGATCTGGTTTGCCACCCTTAGAAGAACGGCTCTTCTTAGGGGGCTTGCCATACGGTCCAGCACTACTCTTGCGCTTCCCAGTTTTTTGGGAGGTGCTGGAGTAGCCTCGGCTCGGGTGTAGTCTGTGGTGCGGCCCTGCTGAAGCCGGAGCTGGCGCTGAAGAACGCTTAGAAGACTTCTTCTTCTTGTGCTTCTTCTTCGCCTTACTGCCCTTCCCCTTCGTCCGGGCAGCCTCCGACTTCTTCAGAGTGCTCTCATTGGTGGCCTTCTTTGCCCGGTCCTCAACCGTAGCGCAAAAGGCCTGTCCAAAGAGTAGCCCCTGTCCCACCGAGTCTGACTTCTTCATTGCATCAGCAAAGTCGGAGCCGTAAGTTGACTGGAGGGACAGACAGGCATTCTCCGGCGGCGAGATGACATCCTATGGGCTAGGCCCATAGAACTCTCGTTGAGGTTAGCTGTTAGCACCGCTAACAGATTAACCTCGCGGAAGAGTTCCGACGTTGCCCTCGTGGTTCGCTACCTTCCTACCGAGGTGCTCGGCAAGCGTGGTAGCGACGCTTAGAGACTCTGATAAGCGAGCGTGCTCGATTATCGATGAGCTTTAGCTCCTCCTCCCACTGGGGGAGAAGCGACCCGTGCGCCTTGGCCGCAGCGGCAGGCGCTGGCAACGTCTGGATCCATGTCAGGGACCCTGAGGTAGGTTTCAGTAGTCCTCCTGCGAAACACGCAGTGGAAGCGTGCAAGCACGCGGGCGTCAAGCTCCAGCGAGCCTGACAGCCCCACGAAACCTACCCTTGAGGTCCGCCGGGAATGCAAGTGCAAGGCGACCCTTGTGTGGACGCGCTTAGCTGGGCATCCTACTGAAAAGATGCCCTGGTCCTCCTGAACGGACTCCTCCTGAGAGAAAGCCAGGCCCAAACCTTGGGCCACACGGCTCATCACCTCAGCGGTGTCCGTGAGGCAGACCATTGCTAGCGAAGTTCCTCACGGGGAAGCGGGGAAGGATACCTGAAGCTAGCTGCACAGTCTCAACAGACTGTGAGTCGCTACTGGTTTCATCTTCCGACTCCTTTCCCTCGCCTTCAGACTCTGACTCACTCTCTGATGAGGAAGAGATCTGACGACGGGCATCTGAAGGTGGACAGGGAGGTGTCGCCACCGTGTGGCTAGCCAACTGAACACCAGCAGAAGAGGGAGTACTCCCGCTAGACCCCGAGATGCTAGCTATAGCACCCGGGATCCGTGACGCTCTCGCTGCTGTCGCCTAGCCATAGCAGTGTGCGGCCTACCCTGAGCTGTATCAGGGTTAGCCACTCGCCGCCGGGTTGGGTAACAACTGGTGGTACTGCTTGCCCAACGCTAGGCGGCACTTGCCACGGTGGAAGACCGTGGAAGAAACCACCCTGCGGCGGATACCACGGGCATACCCTGTTGGTAGCTGACCCTGAAAGGATCCGCCACCAGGGAAACCCCATGAACGGCAGTACCAGTACCGCCTCCCCCCCCCTGTTGCCACAGAGACTGTGGTAACCAGGACGAGTACTGCGGTACCTGCGTGGTTGTAGCGTAGGTGCCCGGTAGGGCTCCCGGCTGCGCACCACTGTACCCATGCCTCACAGCGCCCCGCTAGAGGATCAAGCCGTGTGTATGGGTACCCGCTATACTGGCTGTCCCTTGGCTAAAAGGAGCTTGCCTAGTATCACGGGTAGCTGAGCGTGTATACCCCGATCAGTCACCTGCGCTACCTGAATAGGCAGTATCAATCAATGGAGCCATGCTCCGCTGAATAGATAGTGATCGATCATAAGAGGGTAATTGACCCATTGACTGTAATGGATCACCCACGCTCTGCTGGCTCTCGAGGACATAAGTGGGTTGTTGATCAGCCAGGCTGTTCAAACTACCTACCCTAACCTCTTGAGCCTCGCCCAAGGTCGCTGTGTGTGGCGGACCACTCACGGCAGCTATGGGGCGTGCATAGTGGCTACCACTGAAGTCAAGCCGTAGCTCGTCTCGGTAGCTGCCACTGTTTGCACTTGGGTCGCTGTCCCGTGAGAGACTGCGAGCCCAACCCCGGTATAGCCGCTAGCCAGTCCCGGAGGACAGCCGGCAGCCATTCCAAGGCCCAGGGAATCACTCGGCGGTCCCACCATGGAACGCTGCCGTGTGACAACCCCAGTTGGTTCTGCTAAGACTACACCTGAAGCGTTAGCCCGGTATCGTCTCTGCTAAACCCATGCACGTTTTCATTCGACCCTTGCGGGAACGAAAGGCGTGCTGCGTGTCGTGGATCAACCCAGGCAAGCCCGGGTTCCACTGGCACGCTGCGTGCTACAGACCGGCCGAGGCAAGTCCGCTGCACGCTGTATGCTAGGATTCAACCCAGGCAAGCCCGGGTACCCTTGGCATACTGTCCGTCGCCGGCTACTTCGGCGGGTGCTAGACCCGCTCGTTCGCCAGCAATAGACGGGTGTCCACCTGCAAGAAGCTCGCTAGAGATCTCACTGGTAGACTGGTACTCGCCTGTTAGGGCAAGTACCGCCCTGCTGCCTGCTACTAGCTTAGACGTAAAGTCAGTGCTTTCGCTGGCTGCTAGGCCTGAGGGCTCGCTAGCAGTCCCCGGAGGGTCCGCCTGCTTGCCCGGGACCGGAGCCCCAGAGGTTACCTTAGCGTGGCCCTTGCCTGCCTCGCTAGTACCTACCATATCAATCTTACCTGTAGGCTTCTGTTTCTTAGTCTTCGTCTTCTGTCTTCTGTCTGTGCCGATAAGCCTATGCAAAAGGAAGCACACTTATTTGATTTAGAGCAATCCCTGTGGGAGTAGCAGAGTGGATGCGGGTCCCACTCTGGTACAAGGGAAGGGCATGATTGACAAGGCCTAGACATTGTAGTAATCGGGAGGCGTACAGCACTACCCCCGAACACAAGCTCAAGCCCAATAAACAGACCCACACGCACAGTGGCTGACGCTGATGTAGTGGTATGATATAAAAAAATATATATACAAAGGGATGAAAAACTGAAAACCTTTTGGGGAAGATTTGTCAGGCTGGTCCTTGAAACCCACAACTCTAGCAGTAACTCAAGGCGTCATCAGACGCGCATACTGAAAAGATATAACGATAGAGCACACCATAAACATAGCGATAATCACTCACCATACATGTATACACAGTACTGTACAAACATCTATTGTAACTTACTAGTCTGTTATAGTTGTTTTACGTGAGAACAAAAAATAAAATGGCGTCCTAAGGCGGCCATTTTGGCGTGTAGATATGAGCGGAAACACACATACAAGCTAAGTTTTTGGATCGCTTTTTGTCACTTTTCTAGCGAAAAATGTCGTCAAAACTATCTCCCTAGCGACTATACTGGTTGGTTTTTACCTCAGTGTAACAAACAAACTGTATATCTCGTCCTTTGGTTTGTAATGATACTTAGCGTTGGTAAAGAAAAATCCACATCTATCTCATCTAGAAACCAAGGAGGATAAGGGTGATTATCGTGTGTGACGTCACCGATTGGGTGAGTCCACTCGGGGGATCGGGGGGTTTTTGTTATTTATTCATTTATGTGGGACAAAATGACTATTGGTTTTTTCCGCATCTCGGGATCGATGCAAGAAGTATCTTAATCAACATCGGAAACGGTAAGATCGACCGGTGTACTGAGTCTTATCTGTTTTTAAATATAATGTTAGTGTTGTAGGAACCAGTGATTGTCGTCATCATCACCTTCATCATATTCATAAAATCAATGTTTGAAATTTCACCTCATTCCAGCTTTATACACCATACTCCCACAATAGTACTCCAATCCTAGTTCTAACACCTTCCTTTATTCTCTGTACAAATTTGATATTGCTATTAACATCACTCCTACCCACAAATATCTTGGTTTCATTCAATACTGTCCATTTCCATGTATGCCCGGTTGACCAAGTTTGATTTTCATCAAATGTCCATTTTCTAAGAACCTAGTGAGTTTCATAAACTTTTGTTTTCAGTAACACTTTGCGCAAGGTTTGATTTGTGCCAGTATAAATCTCACATACAAGCATATCTTATGGTTAATATTGCTAAATTGGAAACACAAAATCAATAAGTTTTAATAATCTTGACTTGCAACAATGAACTCCACTCCCGCTACGTTCAAATGTTACTTAATAAATCTGATGAAGCAAGGAGGTGATATTGGAATAAAGAAAATGGGTGTTGCGCATGCAACGGATGATGCCAAATCTCAATTGCCTGGTCTTTTCTTAATGAGCACAAAAGGTTTCAATCTCAGGTGTTTTGTGCTGTACAGGATGATCAAATTGATGATGTGCCTATACAGTACATATAGAAGCTCATGTCAAACATGTGTAATGGTGTGAAAAGATAGTGTGAAAACCACCCAAACTCAAGCATGCTTAGAATATATTGAAGGCAAGGCTCTGTCACAACTTTCTACCAAGAGAATTAACAAAGATCGGGGAAAACAAGGATGTGATAAATCAAGCAGAGAAGGAGGCGGAATTGAGAGTGAATCGCGCACGGCACAAAAATTGGAATGGATCATATCTTGGGAAGGTGTGAGGGCTTCTGGCAATATGTTGATGGGGAAATATGGTCGTTACCGACTCCCGCTGGGTTGCTGAGCAGAATGTCTGTCTGTTCTAGCTACGCGCATAATGAATTATGAACAAAATAAAACTGTAACAAGCTTGCGATGGTATGAGGATATGCAAATTGCATCATGTCACACAGGTAAATTTTGGTGGAGCAGAGTCAATAAATTATGATTTTATGTTTGAAAAATTGCACATGGGGGATGCACAATGAGCCCAGGATCGGTGACTAGTTGTATCACAGAAAAAGAGCAAAATTGTGAAATTTGGCACCTTTACGATCCAATTGAGCTGTAATGTTGCCATTCATTTTCAACTTTGATGGCCCATTTCTTGTTATTCTTTGCTGCTTCATAAGGTGGTTATCTCATGTTATTTTACAACCTCATATAAACACTGCATACCCATCGGGTTTCAAATAAAGAGACAACTTCTCTTTATTTATGCATATAATACACATACGCTGTTTACTGAGAAGGGATGATATCAGAATTGAGTATTTAAAAATGACACCACATTTTATCATATATACAGAGTTATTGTTATAAAAAATGAGGGCAAATTCTTAATGACCTATAACTGGCAAAAGCTATTTGCTGTTTTTAATAACAATTAAGAAAATTTCAAAAATCTCTGTGTGACTCCATTTTGAATGATATAATATAATATGCAGCCACACATGGTTCATGTTCAGAGATGTCACAGGGTGACCCAAAAAATCCTGAACTTGCGAGCGTAGGAAGAGCAGCTTAAGCTATCGCAAGAACACTGCTTCGGGGGTCCGGGGCCCGCTTAAGGGCCCCCGGTAGGAGTCGAGAAGCCCCCCGAAGCCAGATGGTTTCTGCACATTTAGCACCACAGTAAAGGCCATTTCAGAGGGTAAAAAGAACAGTTCAAAGCTCCTGGCTTGTTCTACACTTTTAATAAAAAGTGCTTCCTTCTTCCAGAAAACATGCTTTAAAGTTTTCAGTTTCCTATACTTTTATGTAAAGAGACACTCTTAAAAATTAAAGTTTTTTGGCTTTATTACATGGACAATATGGCTGATGTTGATATATGTGAAGCAGAAAGATAAGACAATAGGGCCACTCCAAAATCCCCAAAATCCGGAAATCCGGATAAATTCGGAAATGTGACATCTCTGCATGTTGTATATCATACCAGTAATATTCTGTCCATCAGAGTGTTGTCATAACTTAGCCATTCTGTGGTTATTCCTCAACCTCTCTCTGACACTGGAGTGAAAGATTGCTAGTATGTGCGTATTTTGTTGGCCTAAGCAGTGAATCGCGCGCATCAAGTTAATCACGCAAAGTGTACAATCATGCGCACAAGAGCGATTTAATGGCACGCTTGTGGCGCAATCGCGAAAAAGCATTAACGTTACTACCGAACTTGAAGTGAACCAAATTATGTTAAGAGTGGATGGGAAATAACAGCATTTGAAAAATCAAAACTTGCAGGATATTAACCATCAGACTACCATGTTTTTGTTCATACAGCATTAACAAAACACATTTCAGGCCTAAAATGCCACTGGAGTTAGGAGAAAATATGAGCTTTCACCTGATACCAAAATCTGCATTTTGAGGGAGGGAAGTTGGGGGATGAGGCTGTCAATAGGGTCATACACCATTAAAAAAACACACACCTGGTTTTGAAATTTAAATTATCTGTTTCTTGGAGTCATTTTAGTGGATTCAATTAAGTGAAATTTTAAGTACAATAAGCTTAATTTTTTTAGAACTACTATCTCAAAGTTTCACAATGTGATACAATTGATTCTTAGAATATTAAGAAATGTTTAATTTCTTGTGTGTTTTATTGTTTTTGTAATTTCAATGATTTTCAGGTTAATGTAAATGTGCACACACATTAAATGGAAAATGGATATTGATTTTGTTTGATAAACGACTCAATTTGCTACACTGCATCACAAATGTTATTCAACAAAATCAGGACATTTGCCACCAAATTTACTGAATAAATTATAAACATATGTGTTAATGAACTGTTTAAATGGAAATCTGTAATATTAAAATACATTGATGCATGTTAAGGTAATACATAAGATTGACGACTCAAAATCTTGAAGTGTTCTTATCAAATTGATCTGAATTGTTAATATCTCTTTTCAAAGATGCTTTTAACCATTAATGCACAGTGTATGCGGATCCTGTATTTGCTAAGAATTAAATTTTGCTTTCCCCAAATAGAATTGACTATTGTCTACCTGCCGATCAGAATTTTAACCTATTATTCTTTCCATTTTAAATTGCTAACAAACTTGGATAATGGTTCTGCTACACTTCATTCTGGCTTGTCACAGAGAGGTAGTCAGTATGAATGAAGAATGTGTCAGCGGCTCGCAAGGAGATATTAATCCTGACACATAACCTACCAAGACAGACAACTAAATGCTTCAATATCACTTTTGCTATGCTACTTTGGGCAAGTTGGCAAATAATTAATTGTGGTCATTAGTTACAACAACACCTGAAGCATGTCAATGCCCAAGAGTGTGTATCTCAAAAGATGATGTGTGTTACATCTGTAAGCTTATATTATAACACTGCAATGATTTCCATAGTAATCTCAGTCTCACAAGACAGTGTGCTATATCTTCAAGCTTATAATAGCGTAATGATATAAACAAGAAATGCTCTATCCTATATAATATGGTCTCAGAAGACGGCACATGCTACATCTCTAAGCTTATTATGCAGTTATCATAGCTTGTGTTATGGGCTGCAGTTTGAGCTGTGGTTCCAAAGAGGTTATCCTGGGAGAGTGTTGACTTGGCCATGTTTTTTACTCATGATAAAGGGGAATATAGTGTGGTTTGGATAAGTTTGTGCTGTGGATTGTATGATGCTTAAATGTGGAAACCTGTGTACTGATCACACTTTAAGTTGTGGATTATAGTTTGAATTTTGATCTTTGCCAAAAAATTATATTTTGGTCCTGGAATGCATACGAAATGCTGCACAAAAATGTCAGTGCAGAGGACAAGCACAAGTACGTCCATAGTCCCCAACAGGCACATAGCAAGTTGACAAAAATTGGGGTGGCCAACAGAGTGAAACAAGTGACAATTGGCAAGTTTTAAGCTAAAAATTAAAAAATTGCAAAAAAGTGGGGTATATGGCAGCCCCACTTGCGATGCACCTGTTCCCCAGTACTGTGCACAGACATCTCAGCCTTGCAAGACAATATGTACTTCATCTGTAAGCTTGAAAATGATATTTAAAGTCAATGTTTCCTCAAAGTCCTAGTTTCAGAAGATATGCGATACCTCTATAAACATAAATTTCTGTCTCAGAAGACAAAATGGCTCACCAGTAATCGTAATGTGATTTTTAAAAACATGTTTTGTAAAAAATCTTGTGCTCCATCTATAAGAAATACACATCTAATGTATAATATGAGTACATTGATATAAGAGCCCAGGGAAATAAATGCATGTTTCCTACATTACAGAGACTGTACTTTAAAGAAGATAATGCATGTTACACTGACTGATACATTACCAGTCTTAAAATTTCATGATCATCTTTTAAGTAAGTGATGCATCTTAACGTTATTAGCCCATTAAATGTAGCGTGCACAAAATAAAAACAGAGATCACAAAAATTTGACATTTAACAATTAACATTTAACAAATTGACATTAACAATTTTCACTTACTTGCTATAATGACCATTTATTAGTATCAGCATGCCTGAAATTGGATTTTAGTTGGGTTTGATTGAATGGGTGTTACTTTCTTAAGAAAAATTGGGCTATTCTAGTTGAAATCCATTCACCCCCTATGGAAGACATGACTTTAATCTCCCACATAGGGGGTGTGAATTTCAAATGGAGTTGGATTTCCAATGGAATAATCCAATACTGGCACCTCCTAGATAGCTTAACTACTGCGTACATCACACTGCAATTCTTACTGTTATAATAATGCCTGCATCTAAGGCATGCTTGAGGTACAATCATGACAACAAGTAAAGGTTTCTAAAAAGATTAGTGAGTCTCATTCTGGAATAATGGATGCACTAGTAGATAGACATCTAAATTGAATCAAGCATTATTATCACTTTCTATTTCGGTTTGGATTCCAATCCCCCATTAAATTTGAAATAAACAAGAGCGATGCTTCAACAGATAATTTTACATGTCTTCTATGACATACTTAAGTAGTGCAAATTACGACTCAAGAAGTGAAATTTGGGAAATAGAAATTGCATTTTACATTCCACGATCTTGTCCCCGGGTCTCATTTCCAGAATGTTTTGCATTGATTAATACAGACAAAAAGTATTTGTTTCACCGTCGTCGTGGCGACATGCTAATCTCACACCTGGTGTAATCAGCTCTATTCTGAGCCCGCTGTAGAGAAGGGGAGACACCGGCGATAAGCCTCATTAATGAGAATAACATTAGGACTAGGATTTGTGAGTTGGTGAAAGAATCAGTTACGCTATGTGATACACACACTTAGCCAACTAGTTGTCCCGAGAGGATGAAAAGGGGGAAGGGAGAAGATGACAATAAGGGAAGATAACATATGGATTATTATCAAAATCTGTCCAAAAATGGGATCTTTATAGTGCAGAATTTGAGTTCATTGCAACCAGTCTTATACCCTTCGGTCAGTTCTGAGCAGGACATAATAATATATATCTATGTGAACATTAATGCTTTTATCATATGCCTTCAAGTCTGCCCTTTACATCCAAATTGGTACAGTCACACCTGAATTGTGATTTGGAGGAGAAAGAAAAAAATCCCAAGTCTGTTTATCATACAAATGTAATTTTCCTTTCAATTTGACTAGGCAACTGAAGGTGCATATTTGAATGTACATTATTGCAGATTGGAATGATGCGAGAGCAGTTAGGAAAACCTCTAAATAATTTAAATTGCATTTCTACTTGGATACAGTGTTGTTTTGCTAATTTGACAATTTTGGAAGTTGGCGGATGATTAATAATTAAATCTTTGTGATTTGACTCACATCATCACTCTCAACTAAATGACCACAAAGTTTGTCTTGGATTGCATTCACCAATGTTGCCTCATCCAATTTGATCTCATCTTACACACTGACTTATATCCTTAGTTTGTATCTTCTGTTGTCTTGCTGTTTTAGCTATTATAGTTATTTCAGCATTTGGAGATCTCTTTGTTTATCTATCTGATCTAATAATAATTTCCTCTTGATTTGGTCCACATCATCCCAAACATCTGAATAGCCTTTGCTTGTGTTCACAAACCGGGATAATTAAAACTGATCCAATTTGATCTTGGTCTGGTCCATATCATCTTACTCATCTGAATAGCGTTTGTTTGTTTTCACCAAACCACTCTGATTATCTGATCTGAAGCCTCCATCCCTACCACCCACCTTTGTATTCATGTCCACATTGCAGAAACCAAAACCATTTATACAGCAAGTCATGTCTGTGAATTCATTACAAGTTTTGGGTTTAGCCATATCCACATGGGCAAGACATCTTAAAGGTTTTACTAGCTTGGTGTGATGGTGAATACTTACACCAAGTTTGAATTGAATTCACCTGTCTGGCAGTCCAACACTTTTAGCGAAGTGCTTAAATCTCGGTCCAGTCCTTTTGGCTGGCCTCACTAGTATCGCCAAGTCCATTCTCCGCTGTAAATTTCAATTCTCCATTTCCAGTTTGCAATTTCCTCTCAATTGATTACCTTTGTTGGGGTTTTGTTCATCATCTCAATGATTTGTAGTGGCACACTTTGCCACGTTAGGAGAAATGCTGCAGCAAAGTAGCCAATGTTGTCCCTGCAGCTAGCAAACACATGCAAAACCTCATGAGTCATGAGGCTTACTTCATACTTTAAGTTTCAAAAACATATCCATATGTACAAAGTACTAACATTTTTCGGAGTCTTGACAATTCAAAACATACTTGTCTGGTATCTTAGTCATGAGTGATGACCTGGTCAAGAAGCACTGGTGGTGTTTCTAGAATTAAAAAAGATCACTTTGCAGGTTTTGCATGATGCTGTTGGGACAACAAACACAGCGTTTCTACTGTGGTAATTCCAGAAACTCCACCAGTACTTCTGGATATGGGTTCCGGTAAAGCTTAAATAAAAGTTCGAGACCTATACATGAACTTGGATTGCCAAAAAAATGGCATGACACAATTCTTGAAAAAGTATGCTTTCAGTGTAGAGAACAGATCAGAAATGGTGAAGGGGCCATTTAAATGACTATATCTCTATTTAATTGGATGACTACACGTACATTGAAACATATATTAAATTCTCATTGATTGGTAGTATTTTTATATTGAATTTATATTGAATTTATTACCGAAAAGGTCTAAAATCATGCAAAGAAAAGACATGTTTTCACATGTGTTTCAATGGGATGCTTAATTGGTGGTGTTCTCCCATATGTCATCACTTATGATTAAGAAACCTGACAAATAAGTTTTGAAGTATTGAAACTCCAAAAAAATATTTGGTACTTAAAATTTATATTTGCGATATAATTAGAGTATGTAAATTTTTATATTTTGGAACATGAAATACATTTAGAAATATAATTGCCCATAAATGAACTATCCAAATGAAGTCTTCCTGCCATCCAATATTGTGGAAGTTTGCCCTGTTTTTCTGAGATTTTTTGCATTTTTTCTTTTTGATAGTATTTAAATACATGCCCACCCATCTTCACTTCTGGGTTTTTCTTGATGTCATGATATCTTCAGTGTCAAGGTGTTGTCAAATTTCATTTGATGACACGTACAACACACAATCTCTATTTGTTGATTACCTACAACTAGCATCAATCATCACCATCTCATACACCATGTAAAATCTGAAGATGACTAAATTCTAAAGATGTAGGTCACCATATGAACACCACTACAAATACAAATGTTTTGGTAACAGATCAACAGAAGATAAGGAGTCATTAGAGAAGAGAAGTTTGGTTGTCAGGCATTGTGACGTGATGAAGACAAATAGTATGCATCATGCAAGGTAGTCCATCAGTTGCAATAGATACATGTAATTAGGCACGCATATCAAGCAGACTCAAACAAAGCTTGCTACATTATTCAGGTTTGACCATAAACACACCAATATAAGCTGACTAAAACAAAGTTTGTTACATAAATAAGATTTGACAAAATCAACAAAACCCATTTTCTTCACAGAAGTGCTACCTTATTAGGTTCTCAAAATTTCAGTATTCTTAAATGTTTTCTTTTTTGCACTAAGAAGCTGCATTATATTATTACTTATGCACAACAAAAGAAAATACTGGACTACTGTTTAGCCTAATTTCAAACGACTAATACCCACTTTGTGAGTTGTTGCAATCCCATCCATGATATTGTGTCCACCATCTCTATAAGGCTAATTGATGCAAATGACAATGCAATTTCAACCACAACCTAAAAAGTTTGATTACCAATTCAAAAAACTTGCCAATTACTTTTCTAGTATATATCCTTACAAAGATACTCTACTTTGTCCATTAGCTGCATACTTAATACTTTTCTGCTAGATGAGGTTAAACAATTAATAATAGCATTCTAACTAGCCACTGCTTGTCTGAAGAAACAAAATTCACCATCTATCCATTCATAATTGATCCTTCCATCGCTAGTATCACATTTTAATCAAATCTGTTAATCTTTTATACTTAAATGAACATCTCTGCTTCAGGGGGAACAAATGCAGATGATTTAGAAAGGGATCACAAATGAAGACAATCACAGCGATCTCTTTTTTTTCCCTAATAAAATCCTCCAAAAGAACAGTTCATTAACCGGTAGCGATATATTCTGTGTAGCATGATCTGACCTTCAATGTTTTAGATGTCAAATCTCATCACCAGAATATCAAATCAAATTCATGATGCCAGTCAGATTTTTTTATAAAATCTATTGAAGGTGAAAATATTGGATCCTCAACATTCAAATCTACCAAGGCACAGTTCAATATCCTACTTAATTTACCTGTTAACTCAACATCAGGCCTTGAGCAGTTAGATATCAAAACTCATCCCCATTGCCAAGATGATTGAATACTTACAATGATAGAAGACCATGATAGTTGGACTGGTGTGGGGTTGTGACGTGAGGGGTTGTCGGCTTACCTTGATATAATGAAAGACAGAGATAGAAAGACTAGTTCGCGTCTGAAATTCTGACAACTAGACAGAAAATGCCGTACTGCGCAGGTTAGCAACCAATCACGGCGCGCCTTTGCCCTGACGTCAGATGCAAACTAGTCTTTTTATCTCTGTATTTCATTATAGAAGACCATGATAGTTGGACTGGTGTGGAGTTGTGATGTGAGGGGGTTGTCGGCTTACCTTGATATAATGAAACACAGAGATAGAAAGACTAGTTCGCGTCTGAAATTCTGACAACTAGACAGAAAATGCCGTACTGCGCAGGTTGGCAACCAATCACGGCGCGCCTTTGCCCTGACGTCAGATGCAAACTAGTCTTTTTATCTCTGTCTTTCATTATAGAAGACCATGATAGTTGGACTGGTGTGGGGTTGTGATGTGAGGGGGTTGTCGGCTTACCTTGATAGAAAACCATGATAGTTGGACTGGTGTGGGGTTGTGACGTGAGTGGGTTGTCGGCTTCACATCGGTATTGCCCCATATCTACATTGGTAATATCAAGCACCACCAGCCTGTTGTCCAAGGTCATTATCTTATCTTGACTGTTCCCTATCTGTATGCCATCTAGCGTCCATGTGATGACGGGCTCTGGATAGCTATCTATCAATACACAAAGAAGACAGAAGAGAAAGTTAAGATGCCTTCCGGCATGTACTTAATTGATCCTTCTAGTAAAAAATTAAAAGTGATTTCATATTTGCATGGTAGAGGATGTTTAAGCATGCATTAATACTTGCCCGTCTATCCAAAGATATCAGGTAACAATCATGAATGCTTGATGTTAATGCTGGCGATTGTTTCTTTTGTTAATAATCTGCCTCACAGATATATACTTATACATAATACCCTAATGGAACAGGGGCTTAATGTGTTTGGAAACAGATGCGCTATACACCAAACTTTGATTACCTTTCATCAAACATCGAATTTTAAAGGGAGAAATTGACTCAGGGGCTATCATGTTACCAAATTCCTTTAATGCTCTTCAACTAATTTCATGAGTAATATTGTTATTGTTTCCTTCCAGGTTAATGAATGCATTAATTGTCCTTGTTTCATGCACTCCATCTTTGAATGCAAAATGACTCAAGCATATCCACATTCAATTCTATAGGTTTCAAACATTGACTTAATAAGTGGACTAATTACACAGGGTTGAACTACTGGCCAAGCTAAATTTAGGGCCCACTGGCTATCCAGATCTATATGTTACACCCCTTCCTACTCCACCCCAGTAACATATTTCTCATTCCAAACCAGTGCATCCCAAAATGTCTTACTTTCAGGACTGCATTTTCTTTTTTATATATTTATTCATTTATTTTTAAAAACAAAAATATCCTCCCTGGACCTTGTGCCCATCTGGCCCTGTGGTAAATCTGGTTATGTGAACTACATACATATAGTGTGTAAAACATGTACAATTAAAATTGTTTAAAAAGCACCCCCGCACAGTGAACAATAATTCTCTGAGGACACAACTGTACGTACAAACGAACAAGCAAGAGTTTACTCCTCTTTATTATCATATGTTGAACTTTACTGAAGTACATAGAACATGGCAAAAATTAATGTTGCGCTACAAAACTACCACTTCCCTGGTTACCCATGCACAACACACAACCTTCCTGTTCACCTTGTCTCTCACACATACGACATCCCACACTTACAAGTTTTTTTCACACAATAATTCTTGTCTTTTACATTTTTCCAGAAAGTGCACACCTACGTACAGTTTTCAAATGCCACCATTACATTCAAAACACCTCACACATCATATACAATACAACACATTGCCAACCATCTTACTCTTGTCTTTCATGGTTTGTTTCACACATTTTGTTTTGGGTTGCTCTTTTTAGTTTTGTTTTTTGGATTTGATTAAAAATGAGTTTGCCTTGACTGTATCTCATTACAATAGCACTCAATTAACTCACATAGGCTAGGATCATCTTCATCCTGTTAAAATTTACACATTAAAATATACTTGACCTATTTCTACTATAAGATATCCATATTTTCCTTTGAAAAAGAAATTTCTCACTTTGGAAATTAAAAATAACACTCAATTAATTTAACACTCAATGTGTGACAGTCTGCTTTCAACCAGTAATATTTTGCAAGACAAACAAAATTGGCATTTTCTTGTCAAATAAAATATTGATGTTTTTTTGGCAAAAATTGCTATGCTATGTCATCACCTTTTTGTGTATGTTTAACCTTGTGAAATTTTCCATCAAAATGTTCAATTTTCTTGCCCAATTATTAAAAAGAAAACCCATTTTACATTTCCTCCCAGTGGATCTAAGAGAATGTATAAGTAATTGTTTAAATTAACAATAAGATACATTCAGGGGTGTGAATGACTTCAATGGTAAAAAAAGAGAAACTGATATCAAAAAGCTATAAAAAGTGTTGCAACTTGGATATATCATGTACTCTGTGTGCAGAGCAAGCATAACAAAGGAATATGAAAAAAGGAAATAAGCAAGAACGAGGAACTTTCATCAATACATACAATCCAACCTCACTCACTGGATCATGGCTGGATGAATTGGTTATAACGTGACCCGTTTCTTTTTCTACAGGTACATACAGGGACACTACCATGCCAGGATATTTACGAATAGCCCCTCTCCTTACCCTCTTTACCCTATGCCTTTCTCTATCTTCCTCTCTTACCAACATGTCATCGCCAGTGACTATTTACTACTATTAAAATAGGTTCACAGGTAGTTTGTACAGTCTTGATTCAATGTACAAAAGGACCTGTCAAAACTCTTCCTAGCTAAAACTGATGACTGTACACTGCAAATGAAGTTTGACTTTTGAGATGGCAGTTGGCCAGCGGACCATGAATAATGGCTGGCTGCCAGCGTTTGCTTTATTATTATGTAATATTTTCAATTGCCTTTGGGGGATTTACCCCCTAAAATACATGCGCCCAGCCGACTCACTCAATCCATCCAGCACTTGAGTTATACGGGAACCTAAATGCTATCTCGACTTATCATCTGGGATACAAAAAGCATGGAATGGGGGCCCTGCCTTGGGCAAAAAGCTAAATCGGGAGCCTTTTTGTGTAAACTAACATGAGCGAACTGGTGAATGAAGCTTGCTTTTTCATAGATTCAGTGGAAGTAAATTATGGTAATGGAGCAGAAAATGAGTCTTGATTTTCTTGAGTTGAATTGCATGCATTTTTTCATTATCATGCTATTTGATATATGGAATGCTCAAGTCATTTGAAAGATTATATGAAATGTAAAATCTAGATCTGTATCTGCAGCTCACAGTTTATGGTTAAATGGTTTAATTATACAAGAAAATATTATGATCATTTTGATAATGAATTTTGAAATAAACTGGAAATCTAGAGTTCATAAACTGCATGGTTCTACTTGGCTAAAACTGCATACATTTTGACAGGCTGATGGGCAGTATTTCACTACCCATGCATTTATGAACCCATCATTAGTCCCATTGCTGCTCATCCATAGCATTTATGATGTAAGAGTATTTATTTATTTATTTATTTTATTATTAGAACAAACGCTTTTATATCGGCGGCATACATCTACCCGACGGTGCGTTCACACAATTACAAAGTAAAACAATGAAATACAATAAATCAATATTGCGCGCCCATGGAGGGCGCACATTTATCAAACAAATCAGAGCACAAGCATTCAAATATGGCTGAATAAAGTGTGATTGTGACTTGTGGAACAACACATTTATGTACATATAAAAATTAAATTACTTGCATGGCTATCTTAAAAACTTAATTTGTGAGTTCATTACGAAGTTGCCACACTTTTTTAGGAATGATTTACAAGCAAAGTCAAAAATATTCAGAGCACAATCAACATCAATACCACATTTTTATGTCAAGAAAAAAGGTGTTAGATAAGCCTAATAAGAAGCATGTCTTAACATTTAAATCACTAGATATAAACAAGTACCATAAAGTATCTAAATGATTAATTTTCAAATTATTTTTGAGACTTTGATGAGTGCAGACTTGTGATAGGTTAAAGAATGAACAATGGTTAGTGCCTGTGTTGGTGAAATACACCCCTGATTCCTTTTAATCCCATATTCCATCTTTGTTACTTTGAACAGTATGGGTTTGTCTTAAATTCCATTCAAAATGAAGGGAAGTATATTTCCAGATCATTTTTCAATATTCATTAATATCATGTATGCATCATCAGCACACCTAGCTTCAATATAGGTCACTGGGTGACAAGTAACAAATATAGGTCCAAGTGTAGCTTCTACATTTCCCTATTTATTTTATTTATCTTGGTGTAACTACTGTCTAAATATGTTTTATTACAAATGCATGAGGCATAACACAGTAACATGTAATGCATCCCACAAGACACATAAATGCATCAATTTCTGCCATATAAAGACTGACAGACAGATAAATGCATGCAATTTATGCATTAAACATCTCATCCTCAAGAAAGTAAGAAAATAATTGAGTTGCATTTGAAACTTGGTGCTAAGTCATAACAACATGCAATATCTTCTACTCACACCTAGAGTTGTCTTATACCAATATATACTCCTATTACTCACCTATAGGATTGCAAGTTAGTATTAAGGCATGTCCTTCGAATCCAACTTCTGTCTGTGAATTGCCACTGAATCCTTCATTATCTGTAAGAAATGACACATACACAAATGAATTAATATATAGATGCTTTCATGTCTCAAAATTAATCCAGATATACTGTAAAAGTCATAATTTTTGTGCAACATTCATTTCTCAACACTACCACACAAATAAAAACACATGTTTTTTTACATATAGGGCTATGTAAGAAAAAGCAAAATCTAAAAAACAAGAAAGTAGTCAAAAATCGGCAAGGCGTGAAAAATTGCACTCGGGAAAATTACCGCTTACACAGTAACCAGTGGCGGCACCAGAAATCGTGCCTAAAGTTTGCCATTTTTTTGGCCCAAAAGTGGACATTTCCTCAATTTCTTATTTTGCCAGGGAGCAAGAAGGAGAGGGAGGGAGGAAGTAGGTGGAAAAGTACAATATGGGGTAGGGCAAATGCCCCTATACAACTCTACCACCACCACTGGACACACATGAAAAAGTACAATATGGGGGAGGGCAAACCCCCTATACAATTTTAGCACCACCACTGGACATACATGAAAAAGTACAATATGGGAGAGGGCAGACCCCTATTTACAACTCTTGCACCATGAAAAAGTACAATATGGGGGAGGGCAAATCCCCTACGCAACTCTATAGCACCACCAGTGGACCCGGGCACTGGACATTACATGGAAAAGTAGGTTAATGGCTAAGCTTAATACATATCTATGTCAATGAGTTCACACACAAATAATGCGCATTAATAATATGATATGGAACAACACCTTTATATTATTCTATCATGACAACTTTGATGTGGTACGTGGTGAGCATCGTTGACAATTTTTCGCACCTGCCTTGTTTCTATCCTCTTCCTTGGTATCAGTACCTTCTTTGACACCTTTGCTATATTCTATTACATTTTGTTTGAGACATAACGAGGTTAGTATTATTTACAGCTCTCTCATTGGTCCAAGTTGTATCAATAATCCACTAATCAGGATTCTGTAGACTAAATGATTTGTTTAAAACTATTATTATACCTTTTAGGAAATTTGGAAGATGACAAGTTTGTTGTATTTTACTCTATAGCCCTGCCCTTCCAAATATTTAACCAATCATTATTATTCACTTGATGTGACTTCTTACAGATCTACAGATGTAATTGGTTGGATTCCAAAGCAAACTAAAATGACTTTACAGTAGAGTGTATGTAATTTAAAGCAACCTATTTTGCAGTGCATTCACACTTCACAGCTATTTTAGTATCAAGCTCCTCTACCAGAATAGAATGAAACACAACATAGCTCTACCCAAAATGAATGCTCAATTTTTGAGTCACCGAGCACAATTTGCACGCTGTAAAACTAATTAGAGCCACTTGCATCAAGACTTTTACATCATGGATTTTCAAATCTCCCAACATGTTGGAAATGATTTCTTGGACTTCAATTCAAAAATGGCTTGAGGCTTTGAACTACATACTTACAACAAGTGCCATGAACTGGGACAGCATATTTGTGTTGTAATTTCTTGTCAGTTTTCATTTCAGAAAGCTTCACATTAAAGTATTGCAAATGTATGCAGTAGCTGGCCCTTTGCTCTCCTTTTCATTTACATTGAGAGTGACACCACATTGAAAATTTATTTCTGCTAAAAAAGCGCTTAAAAATGTTGTTTCCTAAGGAGAATCAACTATAGCTGGAGAAAGTATTGAGAATATAGGAAGCTGACCTTCCCAGATGTTGACATTTGAAGGGACATTTTCCTTTGTTTAAAAAAACAAGAAATAGTGGGAAATATTGGTAGGTATCTTTGTGGGAAATTTGCCTTAACTCAAGTTCTTGCCCAATATTTAATCTAGCTTTCACATGTAAACACCCAATGATAGTTGAAAATACATTTCAAAATATAACCACATTTGTTGGAACACCCTGTGTAACACACACTTGTTAACTTGATGGATCATCAATTCTAGCATTAAAACAAATCATATCCACCATGCCAACTCTATAATATCTTAACATTTAAAACAAAACTACCACAGTACACATCTCCCAACAGATGTATTTTCAATCAGCATTTAAAACAATCAATCACAGGCAACTACTTTTACCATTGCATTGTCTAAACACACTTAATGTAACATTTATGAAATGTATATCTATATATCTGTTTCACTAAAGCATACCAGCCTAAGGACAAAAATATCATGTATGAAGTGATGGGTAGGGGCCTAGGTAGATATCTAAGGTATTAAATAAATCCAGATTTATATGGATGAGAATGGCATATATGAAACATTTCGATTGTTTAGATTTAGTCTGGGTTGAAAAGGTTATGCCATCTGCATCTCAAGTGTTTTTCAATCAGCTGGTTCAACACCAAGTTTCTCATTCAACATTTGCAAATATTAGTGAGGAGGTTTTGTTTTGAAATACTGTCCAAATCTTAGACTGGCTAGTTGAAGACAGCAATTTCAATGACATTTACACACCCACACAGACAGAGATCTATACATGCTTGTGAAGACCAGCAAACAAGGACCAAGAACTTTTTCCTATCTAATGGAGGAGTGGAGGATCTTGCACATGCACCTGAAGCTAAGCATTTAATATTCATCCAAGAAGTGGAAAGTGTACACTGATACCAATTTTATATACATTCTCTTCACTTTTAATATTCATACATGTTAACCCAAGAAGTGGAAAGTGTACACTGATACCAATTTTATATACATTCTTTTCACTTTAAAATATTCATACATGTTAATCCAAGAAGTGGAAAGTGTACACTGATACCAATTTTATATACATTATCTTCACTTTCAGTATTCATGCATTTTAACCCAAGAAGTGGAAAGCGTACACTGATACCAATTTTATATACATTCTTTTCACTTTAAAATATTCATACATGTTAATCCAAGAAGTGGAAAGTGTACACTGATACCAATTTTATATACATTCTTTTCACTTTAAAATATTCATACATGTTAATCCAAGAAGTGGAAAGTGTACACTGATACCAATTTTATATACATTCTTTTCACTTTAAAATATTCATACATGTTAATCCAAGAAGTGGAAAGTGTACACTGATACCAATTTTATATACATTCTTTTCACTTTAAAATATTCATACATGTTAATCCAAGAAGTGGAAAGTGTACACTGATACCAATTTTATATACATTATCTTCACTTTCAGTATTCATGCATTTTAACCCAAGAAGTGGAAAGCGTACACTGATACCAATTTTATACATTCTTTTCACTTTTAATATTCATACATGTTAATCCAAGAAGTGGAAAGCGTACATTGATACCAATTTTATATACATTCTTTTCACTTTTAATATTCATACATATTAATCCAAGAAGTGGAAAGCGTACATTGATACCAATTTTATATACATTCTTTTCACTTTTAATATTCATACATGTTAATCCAAGAAGTGGGAAGCGTACACTGATACCAATTTTATATACATTATCTTCACTTTCAGTATTCATGCATGTTAAACCAAGAAGTGGAAAGCATACACTGTGATTTCCATCCTCTTGATTGGGCTAGTTTCTTCCATATTTCAAATAAGTCCTCAATGAATCCAGACCTGAAATCTCATGTGATGTTACTACATTTAGTAACTATGGAGTAGCTTCTATACAAGAAGAGGGTACACTTAAGTCTCCTACTCTCAAACCTATTTCATCCTTAAAAAACCCTCTTCCATACGAGATGGGCCATAAGTAAAGATGGCAAGTGCCTTGCATGGTGTAGTCAAACTTTGGATTTTATCTGTGCAGAGTTTGGGTATAACTAGGATACATCAAGCTGATATGACTTACATTCTAGCATACTCAATTATACTTCCCAAAACCAACAAAATGTTATAGAAGATGTCCACATATCTGTTGTCACAACGTCTGATTGACTAAATGACTAATTGCCTGATTGATTACAATAGATGTCTTCTTCATCTCTTTCTTGACAGATTTGCCTGGTTGCTATCTAACATAACCGTTGATTGGATTTCTCAAATTACTATCTACACACAAACAGTTCACCTACATGCCCATACTCCCATGAACAGTTACATAGCTATGTGCATTAGGTATCAAAATGCATTCCAACTCATTTGAGGTCAATTACAGGTTACACACATAGAATGCAGTTTAGTGAACCGTGTCATGATTATGAGACTATTTAGGTTTATTGTATGAATCAGACCAAACAATGTAGTATCTATATTGACCTCCTTTAGCCCAGGCCTCCCACTTACAATATATGGAAATTCGTAGCCAAGTACTTTTGCACCAAGTTGTTGCGGAGGCCTAAGCAATCTAATGTATATAAACATAGATGCCATGAAGACATTGAGTGCTGTATTGGTTAAAAGTAGGACGGATGGTTGACTAAGCCTAGTCATCATCTACCGCTCAGACCAGGTACAACTATCCAGTCCTAGTATGGCCGCAAGGGATCACGCAAAAGTTCAACATGAAAAACAGGTCTATCCAACATGAATTGAAACCTAAACCAAGTTGATCATTACCAGTGGCGATACTGGGTTGCTTTCTACAGGAATCGGTCATTGTATACAAACATTGCTTATGGGTACACCACTTCTCCTCTGCAATTATCTGATTTAACAGTTATATAGATTCCATTTCTATTGCTTCAGTGCACAGGCTATGTTTACTGTAAGCAAGCATGAGCAGGCCTACATTTGGAAGAAATAAAAATAGTCAGATTCTAAAAATCTATAGCAATGTATTATTGAATAGTGCAACTTGTAACTCCATGGCAAATATGTCTGGTTCAGTTCATGGCCATAAACACAGACCATTACTCAAACATGGAAAATAGCAAAAAATTACCAGTGAATACCCTTCAGTTTGTTTTTCTTACGTAATTTGACTAAGATTTTTTACTGAGAAAAGAAACATGATCTATATCTCCCTAATTTGGTAATGTAAAACCCCCATCGGAACAACATTGCAGCAATGACTGAACATAAAACATGTTAAATATTTCATGTTTATAACTTCTTGACACAAACAGCAGCCTGAAGGCTATCAAATTCTGAATGTATTTTTGACATTATAGCTGTGCCACTAAAAATCCATACAAATTATTTTCCATTATAACCTGTTTTTGTCAACCACAAGACTACTCTATTTGTGCCATATAACTCTCTGCATATGGCTGTCCTAGTGTCCTTTGCAAATTCAAATTTCAGAATATTGACTAAAAATATCAAAAATGCAGGTTTTGATAAATCTAATTGAAATCAGTCGAGTGTGAAATGAAATGAGGTCTGGCATACCTAGCATTAGGTCACAAGCTCTTCAGATCAAACCTTCACCATCACTTTTTGTTTTGAGTTGAACAAAACTAGCCTGTGACTCGTCTTGAATCGAGTCTAACCCATCGGTTATGGCATCTTCATTGAAAGCCTAATCAACACCTGCTCTCCTAGTATTTAGTCTTATTCCCAGCATGCTCAAGTGTGCTTTCAAGAGCTCATCGTTCTCAATCTAATGGACAAAACCAATCTATAGTCAATGATCATGATACTACTTAAGTGTAATGACCAGACAGGTTTCCATGCTGAATTGCTTTAATATTAACCCTCTATTTGTGGGCACTGACTACCTACAATAGGCCTGCATCACACTGAACATGTGTTCTTTTGATTTTCATTACGTTTGAGTCTCGTTTACACACAATATATTTATATGAGTACATCCATGCCCAGTACTGGTCAACTGATTCTAAAAATGTAAATGAGTACAAAGTTTTGTGTTGCACAAATATCCTATATGATGGCTCGGTACAACAAGTGCTGCCATATGTCCATTAGCTCCCATGTGTTCCGTTATTCATTAGCACGATTACATTTATACACAACATTACCCAGGGGAGCTATTGAAGATGAGACAGTGTTACACTGAGCCCATGAATGACATATAAACACCATTCCTATACAATACTCTCCATCTGCTGGCAAATCACATTTCTCATTCAACTTTGTTTCCCCCTGTAAGTTTCTCAACCAAACCTTGGCAATGTGCTGTTATGTTCCTTTCCCAACCACCCAAAGTAGCATAGCAATGACTTATTTAGAGGGGGCAAGTGGGGAGCAACGCAAATTTTAAGAGGGACAAATTGGATTAAAAAAGGGTAAAAATGGTCTAAATGTACAAAAAAGGCAGAAATTCTTAAATATCAGAGCAGCCAGCATCCGCCCAGAGGAGGAGGACAATGGGGATTAATACTCCTCACAGGAGGGTAGCAGACAGCTTCCCCTTTGCCCCCCCCCCCCCCCCCCCACGCCAGCAACCATCTACCCAGCCACAGGTACAATCCATTACCAATTTGATCTAGAATAATTTATTTTTTTTCCTTTTTAACAAACTACAACTGAATTACTTCTTAAAAAGCATAGAAACATGACCCAGACACAAATACATTATGAAAAGGTTAAAAAGCTTTGCCTGGTATAAACCAAGCAAGCAAGCATGCAAAGCAAGCAAACCCAAGTCCGCTGCAGAGTAAGTAAGTAAAGCGACAGCATCCATACACAACCTTGGCTTGGCTATATACTTGTATTATTGATTATATGAATGCAAGAGTGCTCAGCGTGGCTCCAGAAGCCTAAATGAGTTCTGTACTCAATATCACCAGACAAATTCATTACTGGATTGAAAAGGTCTACGGACTGACTGGCCAGTTCAATTGCTGGCTTGCTGGCTGTAGGGTTGCTACACCTACCATTTGAGGGCCCAATTGAAAAACTTATCAACTTGTGGCACACCTGAGAGCTTCATACATGTAATAGTAGCGTTTTTGGGTGAATTGTGCCACAAAAATGAAAAAATTGTTTTGCATGAGATTCACAGAAAATGATACAAATGTATGCAAAAGTCGACCCAAATGCCCTGGCTGTATATTCTTGGCAACTCTGCTTGACTAGTTGCCTGGCTCCACAGAAATGTTAAAACATAGTATGTTGTATTTGTCTATCTAATGCCACACATCCTTTCAATTTGTTTGCATCATCAGTTTGTCTCCACCACTGTCCTCTATGCACTGGCCAAATACCTAAATTCAAGCAACAAATGTGTTTAGATAAATCATAGACTCCTCGCTGCTATTGAGCAACTCAGCCATATTGTCAGTGTGTCCACAAGATCCCACAACACATTGTTTGATGAGTGATATTAGTGCAATAATGTTCAGAATGTATACTTCTAATACATGATCAAAATATTATATGGATCAAATTACGCATCTAATTTCAATTAACAACTAATTAAGTTAATGTGACAGCAATAACATTTGGTATAACTCTTTTATATGCAAGCAATCCATCACTGCACTCCACTGAAATGGAATAATACCATTTACATTGCTCCAATTCAAATATCAAATTCAGATCAAATTTCCTTCAATGTGATAGTACTTTTGGAGCAGATTATCACTATGATAGTGTGACTTAATATTACTAATTAAAATGTGAGAATGTATTATAAATCAAATGTTCCATTTTTGCAATTTCAGGTAACTCTATATACCCACAGAATCACTGGTAATCCTTGTGGCTACAGGTCGGTGATCTTCTCCGTGGCATGTGAGGGGTTGGAAGTTCCAATCCCGGGGCTACCAAGTGACTTCTTTGTTCATCTTCTCTCCTTTTTCATTTCTTCTTCCCCTTCCGTTTACCAAAAAATATGGGTTGGGTCAGTGTTAAGAAATTGCAAGTTGCCCCTTGAAAAATCCCCCCTCTCTATCAGTATTATAATAGTCCATCTCTTGCAATCAGCAGCAAGTCTTGTGGCTCTCTCTTTAATGTCATCTAGCCATACTTTGGGTGGCCTTGTGCCTTCAGTTTCCTTCCACCATACATATACCTTGTAGCTGCTCCAAGCATGGATGATGAATAATATGGCCAATAAAACTTGATTTTCTCTTTGAGATTTCCCATCACAGAGTCAGTTCAGCAGTCCTAATTTTACCATTGACCCTGTAATCTCTAGGGTCTATGATTTTGCGCAGCACCCAGGCATTTGTCCTCTTCTTAGACCACTTGAGACCAAGAGTCAGGACACTTTCACAACTCTGTGGTAGCACCACATCTCAAGAGCATCAATTTTAGTAAGATCTGATTTTTTAAGAGTCTATGACATGCATATCTGTATGTTGCAACAGTTGTAAGATGCAATGCTGTTTACCATCTGCCATAGGATTCTCATTGATAACCATGACCTTGGGTTTTCTGGTGTTGAGTAGAAGACCTCTTTTCATTTGCCACCTTCACATCTAGGAAAGCAAGCAGCAATTCTTCATGACCACTGCACATCAGAGTGGTGTCATAGTGAAGGTTGTTGATGTACTTGTGATGTGCACCGTCTCTTTAGGCAAAAGCTGACCTCATTGGCCCATTTTAGCATTAAAACTGCAGATTTATGTACACATTTTAAAGTAATTTTGGTCAGCGGGTCATCAGGATGATGTTGCAATTTTGACACTCATGGAAATTTTGCCCATTGTGCCAGGGACACCAGAACTAACATTTAGCCATCAGCTCTTCATCTACTATACATTTGTTTGCCTCAAGCTCGGAAGTGAAGTATGTGCATATTTCGCTCATGCAAACTTGCAAAGTTAGTCGCCCAAGAGTGTACACGTACATGTACGAGGGCGGTTTGTCAGCACGCTTGCAGCGAAAAAGCATTAATGTCACTACCGAATTTGAGGTGAACTAAGGAGTAACAAGATGACATTATTCAGCTCTAAAACAAGTTTTTTGTGTGTGATTTTAATTAAGGCAGGGACTTTCAGTCGGGTTTTTGGGTACCCAATCGAGATTTCACTACCCGGGTAAGAGAGCCAGCATCCGGTTAAGGTTAGGTTATTTATTTTTTCGGGTTTAGAGTGTCCCTGGACCTAAAGCTAAATGCTAGGATCAGGATACTTCTGTATACTAAAAAGCACTATAAAAAGTGCTATACAAATGCAAAATTGGGTAGCAGTTGCTTCAAAATGTGGAGTAAACTGCTATGCGATACAGCCGAATTCAAACCCTGGCTAGAATCATTGGTTGACCTACAACAGCATTAAAATGCATTGAATTTGTATCCATTTTGAAATCATTAATGAAAACAAATTATCACTTTGTATATTTTAAAAACACTAACAATTTTTTTTAGGAAGTCAACGATGAATGATCCTAGCATTTATGATTTAGCTTTAGGTCCAGGGACACTCCAAACCCGAAAAAAATAAATAACCTAACCTTTAAAAATTTAATTTTAAATCCTGTTTTTCAGTGTTTGGGACACAGAAAACAAGACAATCCCAGGTAAAACGGGACAGTTGGCAAGTATGCATTATTTACAGAATCCTGCATACTGACTTGACTCTGCCCCCAGACCTCTCTATATTAGTTTTAATGCCTTTATAAGGGGAAATTTTGCAAAGAAACGCTTTAAAAATCACATCAAAATATTTACCATACTATTAGTCCAATATAAAATTCCTAGCAATAAGAATCTAATGGCCATTATTATTACACTAGCTTTATTTGTAGTACCGTGGAAAAAATTGCTTCCCATTTTATTATTTATTTTCATACACTGGTACCTGCCATTCATTCATTCCAACTCCCAACCAAACATGCCATTAGCTGATATTGACTTCTTACTTAATCGCACAATTTTTGCAGTGCTATATTTTCAACAAATCATCATAAATATGCATTTTACAGCAGGTACATTCAAAGTAAGTAATAATTCAATCAATAGGTTTATTAATTTCTTGACATAATCATGATAACACATATATTCAAAATAGTCAAAAAGTGTAGGATATACACACAATTTGGTCATTTTTGTCCAAAATTTGAAATGTGAAATCAAATTGATAGTGTTGACACATATTGGTGACATTACATGCAATATCAATCAATTTCTATTTCCACTTCATATCATATTTTTCTTTTGACAAATTCTAATATTAGGGTCCATGTTTTCCTTCTTCCAAACACAAACACACTGCATGCTGCATGTCAATCAAGTTCTTATATCATGGGTAAATAATTTGAATATTAAAATAAATATAAATACCCTCAAAACCTTGGTAATACACAAATGTACCTTTATATTATTTATAGCTTTATTTATGTGGTAAACTAATGATCCATGTCTCTGCACACTAAGTACAGTCACCGACATGGTGGTACCAGTTTGGCACCAGTGAGGCTCCAGGAGGATGTCTGATGAGCACTCTTCCATCCATCCCAGACATGAATCCTTGCATCATCTGGTCCCTGTTATCTTTCCAATATCTAAGACATTGTGATTCATGGTTTAGTAATATATATGAATGAATCAATAATCAATTAATTGGATTGGGAGGATTGTACTTTTTATGCAAATTTTTGTCAAATATGCATTTTTAGCTCTTTATCTCAATGAACTCTCAGTGAATAAGAAATTCCCAGTCACCACATGATACATGATTGTAAAGGGGTGGGAGAGTAACCAGAGGGGCACTGATGAAGGTACTGAGTATTTATTTAATACAGTTTTTGACTTTGCTGCATATGTGTGGGAAGGTTGTTCTTGTAAACAATTGAGCAAGCTTGAAATTCCCATGGACAAGAAACTCTGTATTGCCTTGGTTTACCCTTGATATGAAAATGGGGAGCTGATCCCCCGGGCTGATCCTGGTTGTGATGATTATTTCTAGATGTAGGCTGAGCAGGGTTCTGCACCTATTTAGAGCTGCATCCCCAACTGATACATAATTATGATGTGTCTTGGGCCAGTGATCAGTGATTTTCCAATACAGTGTGCTGAGACCTGTGGGTTTGGCATAGCACACTTAAATTTACTTTGTTTTTAACAAGAAACAACTTATACCTGTATCTCTGTACCATGAATGGGAAGTATGAGAGTCGGGATGAGAGTTCAGATCTATCTGAATTCTTGCAATCTAATGTTACTTACATCACAGACATGCTAACAAGCATCTGTCACTGGTGATCTTTATGGTTCACATCATCACACTACTCAACACTTGTCAATTTTTAACAATCTATGCTATATTTTGTCCAATGTGTATGACCACATAGTAAAATGATGACTGATAATTCCTCATCATTCATGTCCAATCATCAGCAGTTTGTGATCATTTCTGGGCAAAGTGGGCAAAGGGCCCATATTTTTATAGAGTTTGACATAGCATGTCCATTTTGCTGATGGCATGTGTAAATTACATACACATCCTAGATTCTTCCTACGTAATTGAACAGTCCAATAATCAAAGTATGCATTTTATAAACACCTGGCCTTAGAGGCCAGTGTCCTATATTTAGAGAATAAAGGTATTGTTTTTAGCTGCTGGAGTGCATCTATCGTCTCATATAACACGGGCGACATCATTATTTTAAGTAAAACAACGAGGCGAAGCCGAGTTGTTTTACGCATTCTCATTCTGTTTTACTTTATTCTCATTCTTAAACACTTCAATTCAAATAAAAATATCATTTAATCATTTATCAAATTAAATCTACATTTTGCAAGGAATTACCTAGGGCTTAAAATCGATCAGTCCCGTTGTTGCTCTGTGCCTCCGATTGGTCCAAATAGCGAGTACGCGTATCGCGTTGACGCACACGCGCTGACACGTGTCATATCACACAGGTAAAGCTGGGTAAGAACCAATAAGATTGCAGGAACGTTCTCAAGTGTTTAAGAATATCCCTTATGTCATTTAATTCTCTTAGCCAACCTAAAACCTAATTCCTAACCTTAAACCTGAATGACAAAGTGACAGGACAAAATGGAAAGAGGACAAAATGAAGAGGGGATTGATCAAGTAGCAAGAGGGCGAGTGTCATGAGGACAAAGTGACAGGACAAAATGGAAAGAGGACAAAATGAAGAGGGGATTGATCAAGTAGCAAGAGGGTGAGTGTCATGAGGACAAAGTGACAGGACAAAATGGAAAGAGGACAAAATGAAGAGGGGATTGATCAAGTAGCAAGAGGGTGAGTGTCATGAGGACAAAGTGACAGGACAAAATGCACAGAATGTGGCTAATTCGCAAACCAAGAGATATCCAACTAAATTATGGCCACTTGTTCCATCATGAATAACATTGCAAACATGCAAAACAGTGACATTTAATAAAGCAATTCGCTATTAATTTGACACTAATCCAAGAAGCAAACCACATGCAAATTTGATATAGGATATGCCCCACTTGCTTCAAGCGATGGAGCACTGAACTTTTATTTTCTCAAGGAGGCCCTCATACTTGACATATACATTCATTTGGTAATGTTCTACTCATTACAGTAAGGTCAAGTACCCTGATGCACTGATCAATGTAACTCTACTATTCCCCCCGCTATATTTCCCCCATAATTACCAACCTCATGTACTGATCAATTTAAATTCTCATTGTCTTTTCATTATGCACTGATCAAATGATGCAAGCGAGTTGATTCCTGACAGTGCACTGCATGGTCCTTTGATTCTCCAGTCATTTGGGTGGTGTTTGCCAGCCCTTTGCACCAGACAGTGGTGGCGCCAGGAATTTTTTTCAAGGTGGGGGGCAAAGTGAAATTCAGGGGGGTGAAATCAACAAATTTTGCCGCAAAAAGTGTGATTTTTTGTAATTTTAGCATTTTGCTAGGGGGAAACTGGGGCCAAAGAGTTCTGACTGGGGAATTTGCCCCCCCCCCCCTCGCCCCCCTGGTGCTGCCACTGGCAGCGGACAACTTGCTCCAAAAAAGTTGAGATTTTTATACCATCAGAAACCTAGGACAACACCAATGTTTGTAAGCATAACCTTTCTTGAAGTTTGGCTCTTTGTAATTTCCATCTGTGGACAGATGAAATTTCATGGAATATACTGTATATGTAATTATGCATCACTTATAAATGCAATATCCAAATCAACTGAAATATTGAATTTATAAGCTTTAACCATATAAGAATGCTAAAATTACAAAATGCCACTTTAATGCTTCAATAAAGTTAACATAATAGAAGATTTACATTTTGAGACTTTGACACAATTTATAGGTCTAGATGAGTCATTATTATAGTTTGTGAGATAGCCAATCAGTATCACTACCAAATTTATGTTGACAGCCTGTTTACAACATTTTTACTACATGTATCTTTGTTAACACAGAACAGAGTAGATTTTTCTCATCTTCTCTGCACAGAGGCTCTCACTGATCTTCAACATAAATGGAAGCCATTTAGTTATTGAATGCCCATATTTTAAATCAAACACCTTTTTGGACTGTGGGACTCAACATCAGAGTTATGTACTGGGCTTTATTTCTATAAGGAGCATAAAAAACAGACACTTTGTAAAATGCAAGAAGCTTTTTTCTGCTCACAGACTACTTGACTGGCACCAAGCAGATAGTGTACTACATGAGTTGCAAATGGACAGTTAGTTATAACATGACATGTACTATACATATATGATTCAATGTCGGTCAGTAGCAAAAAAGAAAAGGTGCAATACATTAAAGCTTCAAAAACGAGACTGTCATATAGGCTTTTTTGCAAGGATTTGCATAGCTATCTTCAGGCGATTCACTAGGCATGTCAAATTCATGCAGACAGTTATTTGACTAAGAAGATATCCACGAAAAAAGCTTATTCCCAAAATTTCAGTTGATTCCGATTTTGTGTTTGCGAGTTGTGCATGATTCTGTGTATTACACTGCTCCGTAGGCCACTGTTGTAATTTCGTTCTGGTATACCAGAACGAAATTCAAAATTGGCCGATATGTTTGCTAAACGAATTAATCTGCAAGAAACTTTTGGTACATAAACATTATGTAGCCAGAGGTTTCCAGTGGTATAAAATTCTCAACTTTTTTTGAGAAAAGTGGGGGGGGGGTGAGGCTGTGGATCACGAAATGGATTTTTTTACTATGCCTATCCTGCAAAATCATTTGAATGAGAATGAAGCAAATGCATGTACAGAAGTACCCTAGGTCAACATACTTCCAAGGCTGGAATCCAAATATGTAAGGCTAAAAAAAATGTTTGGTTGCCCTCAACCGACCGACCCAATAAAATGGAAATCTTGGGTCGGGTTTTTTTTTCAATCACTTCTTCAGAAGAAACCTTAAATTTGGACAGAATCAAGGACTTTTATTATTTGTTATTCACTCATTTTGTTTATTAAAATGCATATTTGATTGAAAACAAGAAGTATTTCCATTTAAATCCAGTCCAAAAACACACATAAAATGATCAAGCTTTGTCAATACTAGCCTTTTCAAAATCGAGGAAGAGTCCATGAAAAAAAAAGGATCTACCTACCAACCCTCCAAATTTTTTGTCTCCGAAGGGCAACCAAACAATTAATTTTTTTGGCCTCACCTGAGGGAACATACCCGAGGGAAAGCAACCTGCTTTTTGACCCCAGTTTCTGATTCAATATTGGACTATTTATTATGTCAGAAAGTTTCAGAATTAATGATCAAATGACACACTGAGAGTTCAAACCACACCAGTAAACATTCATTCTTCAGATTTATGTGGCTAGTAGTCATCTTAATTTATAACATGTCTTCTACACTCTGACTCAATATAGGTAAATTGTGTCAAAAAGCACATCATCCATTACATCCAAACTTTCCCAACAAGAGCTTCTCAATGATTGGCAAAAATGAATTGCTGCACATACTGACATACTGCATTAGATTTATGTCAAGTTTGTTAACAACCAGCTTTCAGTTGCGCTCCTGTAACTCGAAATTGGGTAATTTTATCAGAACTTTAAAAACAAAAATTGTGCAGGCTCCCGAATCACTCTTCACTAATCAATTTACGACAGGATACTCACATGTAACAGAGACTTCAGCGCTTCGACTCATCACCGTGCCAATGTAATTTTTGACCAAGCAACGATAGCTCCCCGCATCCGACTTCTGTATACTGCTCAGCAGATGCGTTTTACCGGTAGTTTCAAACTCATTCTGATTATTTCCATTCTTGGTCCATTTGTAGTAGATGGGGAAGTCTCCGATGGCATCGCAGCTGATGGCAATGGTGTTGCCTTCAAAACTGGTCATGTCGGAAGGTTGGTGGGTAATATATGGCGGATTGGCTGTAGCAAAGAGAAAAATAAAAAAGTACAGAGTTAAAACAATTTTTACAAACATTAGGCTATCATATACTAGCTGAAAACACCAAATGTCCAGCATACATGTTAATACATAATTAACTGACATTTTTTGATTAAAATGTTGCTGGTGCTTGGTATTATTTGCTTGGCATTTGTTTACTCTGCAATAAAATAATTGGTCAAAATATTAAAGGTACAGACTTTTAAAGTAAAAAAATCCAATAAAAACATAGGTCTACATAAAAACATTGTATTTATCCTTATGAATTTTGACATTTAAAATCCCTTTCTTATATTACTAAAACCACGTTTTTGGTTAATTGGGCAACTTTTGAATGACTTAACCACAATTTTTGGGAAAAAAATTAAAAACATTGTTTTACAGGGAAAATGTCCATTATGATTTTCAGACATAGAAAATAATAAACGGCCTCTTGAAATGACTTTATTAAGTGTATGTGTGTTAATTACTTTGAATACAGAACACTTTTCCAGTGCTGCCGTTGACTTAAACTAAGCCATTTTTTGCAACTTTCCTACTTACCACCATTTTGGCAAATTACTTTGGCAACCCTATTCTTATCCACACAATAACATAGTTCAACCACCTTACAATGCTGCCCCCAAGGGGCAAGAAATGCTCTATTTCAATATTATTTTATTTCAATACAGTTCATGAAAAGGTGACAGCTTAATTTAACAAATAAACACCAATTAAACTGGATTTAAACTTGTGTTGGTGGGATCACACTGAACAACTGCAACTTTGATGGCGACATGGCAAATCATTGTAAGCTACAGCGTGGTGTGAATTCCTTCACTGATATTCCACAATGTTCTTAGCTTTTTATTAATAGTAAGAATTTGAAAATAATAAAAATAAAATTGAGAAGGTGATAATGATAGTCAAGCCACAACCTTTATGTAAACAACAATTAGTATGTATGATTCCTTCAAAATTGTCAAGGGTCACAGAAGTCACATAATGAAGGCTTGTCCATTACCACAAAATTTCACAATTCCTTTTTCACTGCATTTGTTTTTAATAACTCTTTTAACCAACAATATAACCTGTCCTACAAAAACATGGCAAATTCATGGTTCATTAAGCTCAACAAAGGGGATACCAGACTCAAGAATTGAACCCAAACATGAGGGATTGGTGAAAACAATGTCTCGCTTGGTTGAGGACCAGGTCAAGTTAGTCTGCTCTATACATGTAGTCTTACTACAAGCAGACCTTGCAATAGTTTGGTCCTTCTGAGGGATTGGACCTTTCAAAGATATCAGGAATATTGCATTAATCGTGAAGTGAGTGAAGGAAACATGCCGATTCAGTCCTCATGAAGAAACAACTTTAATTAAAGTACATGTTTGAAGCTTCCTTTTTTCTAAATTTGGTCAAAATCACACAGTACAAAGACCTGTTCATGGAATTTGGTCCTAAATTTAGTAAATTTAGTAAATAAACATTTTTTTCCAATTTGTGACATGATGGGATTCACTCCAAGTCAGAAAATTGAGTTAAACCATTTCTAACTTGCTAAAGCGTAACCCTTGCTAGTGTTGAAATCACATCCCTGGCATAAGTGGTTATAAAGTTATCAACTTTTTATTATGTTCATTTTCTTATGTTTTCATTGTGTTGTTGCTCCTTATATCTCAATTTCATTATTCTTAACTTTGGTCTGATTTATCATATCATGTCACATGTGAATGTGAAAGAGCTTGCAGTTCTCAGTGTTTGTGGTTCCACTGTAACTTCCTATATCAAAAAATGTACCACAAGGAAATTCATGACAAGCAAACTGGCTTTCCTTGACATACTCAATAATGAAAATATTAGAAACTCATGCACTGAACCGAGAAAACATATTTACGAGCCTAATTAAATGCCGGTCTCATTTTCTCCTAAACAGTCTACTACACATGATTTTGTATTCTGCCGAAAATTATCGCTTCACTCCTGGGAGCAATAAATGTAGAGTCATTGCCATGAATCAGTTCTGGTATGTCAATTTTTACAAGGGAATATTGGTAGGTTATTTCAGCTCTATTCTTCATATGGTAACCTTCTGATCTGTGCATAGTAAACCATGTTTTATATATACTTGATTTTCTTCCTGCAAGCAAGATTCACATTTTCATGATTGCTATTTTTACAAAAATGAAAAACTAAAGGATGAAACACCACAAGTTTAATGAATGCTGGAGTGCAATTTCTTCATATCGTTGTGATTTGTTGGTGCGATATTAAAAATTAGCCCTACATAATAGTGATAAAAAAGTGATTGCATGGGTTCATTGCTTTGTACCAATCTGTCTCCAAGATAGGTGCATGACCTGCTGAAGTATGTTTCCAATATATTGTAATGTTTGGTTGTTTCTATTTGCTTCCATTTGTTGTATATGTTTTCTTGGATTTACTCTCACAGTACTATGTGATCAGTCAACAGGACTTTATATGCATATGGGTACTAACTACATCACATGACATAGACACTTTGAAACCCGGGATGATTTACTCAGGAATATATTTGCTCATTGTTATTAACCTATCCGCAGGAATATATTCGCAGATTGTTATGTTTGTGGTAGCTGCTTAGAATATGAAAAGCGTGAACCTAAATTAAACATTTAAAATGAAGAAATCCCCATCAACAAGCCCAATTTTCTTTTTCAAACCACAGACATTTATCTTCCTGCTGATTACTACCACACAAAATGTAGCTGACAAACCCTGTGAGTTCAGTTAAAACCTCACCGCTCATTTTCCCAAGGATCTCAAACAACACCAATTCCACTACAACATTCTTTTCCCCAATTTACCTGTACATACGTTATCACCTTTGAATGGGTTGGTTGGTTATTAAAACTCATACTCCACAACATAAGGTCAACTTTACAGCTCTGATTGTTGAATGAACAATGTGAATGGGTATGAGACCAATTTGGTTCATTAGGCATATCACATGGCATCAAGTGGGAGTGTGATCTGAAACAAAGTAACCCATGTTCTAAGTCAGGGTTCACTACCTGTGCCAAGTTTTTGACTTCCCACAAATTAAGTATCTTTTGTTGCAGTCAAATTACTCTGCAATTGAGGTATAACTGTGTTTCCTGTTTGATCAGAATGTGTAATCATGGTTAACTTTTTATTGCCACTTGGTAACTCTATAAGAATGTGCATAATTTTTGCTCTATCGAATCAGAGACCTTTTTTAGCGTCACAAAAAAACAATTCAAGATTTATGATGAAACATTGTAATTTCTTCTGTTAATATCACTATTATTGTGATACTCTTGCATATTTCTTTAGCAGTATCACCATTCACATACATGTATTCCATATTATTGTATGCACCAGTAACAACAAAAGTATGACTAATGTATGATACAATTATTTATAAATTTCTATCATTTAAAATGGGGGTATAGTTATAAGGTTAAGTGGAGGTAGGCTCTATGGTACGTGAAATTACAGTGCGCGAAGTGTCATACTGGGTGAAGCCAAACCCAGTATGATACTTGGTGAAGCCAAACCCAGTATGACACTTCGCACACGATAATTTCCTGTACAATATCGACGCTGAACCTAATAACAAATTTATCATACCATTAAGTCATTCTAAATACTGAAATAATTACTTTTTTAAACATTTTAATTGTTGCAAAATAGGAAAAACATTACAAATATTAGATGACTGTTCTGCGTATTACGTATTGTAGCCTATGCATTTTACACGTCCGGTTTACTTGAATTGCTTTTATACACGTACCTAGGCGTATACGCTTATTGTGATTGCGCAATACGCTCTCACTCACTAGATATAAGGCGTACCCACTGATATGGAAATATATCCGGTTAGGGGTGTTTGATGCTTCCCTTAGTGGTATGATAATGATTTATATCATCCCCCTCAAAGATAATCTTCATGCATTCATGTTACCGGTGCTTTCAACATAATATGGATACGATTGTGAAGTAAATTTATATACTGATATGTAGCGGAAAAAAGTTCATTCGACTCAATCAAATTTTGTAAAATTAACTGCAGTTTTTAAATAACCCGCAATCTGAAATAGCCAAAATCATCATGTTTCTTTTAATAACTGAAAATAATATTTATTTTATGAAGTAATTATACAGTGTAGTCAATATTTGCCACAATAGTTAGGTTAATAAATTATGGCCGACAAAATAGCACACCCAAATGCACCTGCACTGATTGACTGTGTCTCCAGTGTATATATATATATATATATATGAATATTAAAAAGTGATAAATTTTCAATAACGTAATTGTTTACTATTAAGCCTATATAAACCCATATATTTTGCCACTCATTTTTTTTATCTCTATAGCTAACAAATTGATATGGGTGAAAGAGGAGAACAGTTTTTTCCTATGCATTTTTAGATATGAACCACTACTTTGAGGTTTCCAGTCTGAATGAGCATATAAATGGTAGGTAACAATTCGGCTATGTTCTATCCTTAACTCACAGCACACTGATATACCTGATTCATTCAAAAATGCTTCAATATCTTGCACATTTTAAACAAAAAATTGACAAGTTTGAAATTTGTATTACATTTGGTCTATTCATGATAATAATTCCAATGAGTCCAAACATGCCTACTATCGGTTCTTCGTCATATTCTGAGATGAATCTTCAAATGTTGACTATCTGTACAGTACATTGCCATAACCCATGCTTTATTGTGCACTTAATTATGACATGCCTCATTTGTCTTCATGTTCCCCACCATCTCATTCCATTCAAAAATCCAATAGGAATGCAATAAACATTTCTTTCACCATTTTTATCATTCTTTTCTTGTCCTCTCTACTTGAACCATAATATGGGTTTTGGTCTAGCTGGCGTCAACTGTCAGCTTGCTAAGTGTTTCAAAAATATATTACAACTGGAGGTATTGTTTAATTATTTAAAATGTTATAAAAAAATTGAACTGAGAGAATATTGATGAATACCGACTTAGTGCTGGACAAGCATAGTTTATCATGGTTATTGTAAAAGAAGGACCCCACTGGTACACTTCAACTTTACTTAATTTTAATGTTTTCCTATTCCCATTTTTTCTCTGAATTTGATATTTGATTGGGAATGTTACTAATAAACAGACTCCAAGAAAAAGACAAGATCATTTTCAGAATATGAGGATCCACATATTTTCAATTATGAAGAATTTTATGCCACCAAAAATATTTTGCTTACTAAAATTGTGGGTGAATTTGTAATAAATAATGAGGAAACAAGTAGATAGTGCAGAAAATTACTGTGATCAAATAATTATATTTGGTTCAAATTATGACATATTACTTTTATATTTACTTTTTATTTTGCTTTAGATATTTAATATTTTCTGCAGACATTGAATAACAATATCAATAACAATAATAATAATAATAATAATAATAATAATAATAATAATAATAATAATAATAATAATAATAATAATAATAATAATAATAATAATAACTTGTACAAATTGTGACAATACTTTGAGTGTAATTTTAAAAGCACACATGTATCAAAGTACTGTGCATAAGGTACAATATAATTATAAAGTACAGACAATGGACGCCAATTTGTAATTAAAGATAAAACACACTTAAATATCATCAATTATATTTGACAATTTAAGTATGATCATCCTTGGTGTATAAACCATCACAACCTACTATCAGTATCAAATACAACAAAACATTACCAATATGATGTAGAGGAATGAGGTTTTTAAATCATAAGAGAATTTGTTTCAATCATTTCTACCTTGTAAGGAGAAAAATTAACATTCACTAAAGGTCAGTTTTCTCTTATCCTGGCAGCAGTCCGTGAAACAATTAATTCTATTGTTCTTCCACTCTCTGTTAGCGCTGACCAGAAAGCATTTGACCACTTTGTATTGTATCCAAATGACAATAGGCAACATGTTTTTGAGGTCACTAACACAATGAAATATTATGCACCGTGTTTTCCACAAGCAAAGACAACAGCGCATACTGCTTTATACATAAAATTATGTGCGATAGCAAATATTTGGTTGAGAACACTGTTTTGACATTTAAATATGACACCAATTACATTTTTAATGTGTTGCTATATCATCTGTATGCAGTACTCCATTTTAATATAAATATACGACCAACAAAGCATGGAAATAATTAACTGTAATGCTGGCATTATGTGTATGGGTTTATTTGGTTGAAATAGTAAAACATACATGTATACATTTTGTACGACTAGAACATATTCTGGGATGCATCAACTTGCCTACTGTTAGCAGGATATTCATTCAAATGTATTCATTTTTCTTGATTTGAACTGTTCTTAATATCTACGCATGTACTTATGGTTTCAAAGCGCTACACATTAAGGTCTAAAATACATTTATTTCCAGGGTTTTACATTTGTGGCTCTGAAATTATCCACAAAAAGTGCAAAATTAAAAAAAAAATTAATATAATAATGTACAAATGACCAAAACTGCTTTGTATTATTCATACATGTAACAGCATCAGTACCTCCCTAACCAGTAACTCAAAATGAAGGGTTCCCCCATGACTAGTATGAAATCATTACAATAAAGAGGGCATGCTAAAATCCAGCAAAGGCCAAGCCATGTAGATGATATTAAGTGTTCTGCCATTTTTAAATCAGTTTATATTTTTCTTCTGAGCAAAGAGCAGGATGTGTAATCTAATGAGGTGGTACTGGTACATCAAGACTCTTGGTTGTTTGATTGGAAGTCTGTGAGACAATTTGTTGCACAGCATCTATTTGGATCTTTGATTAGAACCCTGTCCCATCTGTACTTCCTACAAGATTTGTCCTCACTATTAAAAAAAAAAGTAGTTCAATTATTTCTTCAGTTTAAGATCAAACCTTCAGTTTAAGGTCAAAAAGCTCTACTTCATGCATTTAAAAACATATATCATAACAAATATGAAGTGTATGGCAAGCAGTTTTGGATTCACCAGAATATTATTCATTGTTCCTTTCTAATTCATCCTCCCTTTCTATTTGACCTGTCCCCAACCAGCCCCGCCCTTATTACATATTTAGAAATGAAATTAAGCATCTGATTTAGCAATACCTTGATGCAATCATAAAATACACTTGTTAAGAAATTGTACTTGAATATTTCAAATTTTACCATACAAAATGATAATTTTATACTAGAAAAAGCTAGCTTGATGAAATAGCTGGTTAGATCAATGTGTCCATCAGCTTGGTTTGTTGCTTTCAAGGTAACAAGCCCATCTCTATAATAGATAATAGAGACAATGTGTCTCATCACAAACAAGCTTTCCAATATTTCCATTATTATAGCATGCATATAAAATACAATATTTTTAATATAAAAATAGGTGCCGAATATCACAAAATTAATAAAACACCGTGGTATAACAAAAATGTCATTGTAATTAGTGTTTTACAAACCAAAATTTCAAGTATATAGCAGTATTGTATATACGGGATATTAAAAATAGCCTATTGATCTAACAGGCAGTACCTCGTTTGATGCCTGCCAACCCTTTCTATGCGCAGTTTACAAACAAACAACAGGTAATCTTTTTTTTTTAATTTCACAAATGTAATATTTTGTGTCACTATATTTGAAATTAGCATCAAAAATGCATTTGAATTAGTCCAAACATGCCAAGTGTTATTATGTTTCAGTCATTCTTGTGACTATACTTCATACGTGTTTTTTTTGTGTGTGAAGAATGTTAAAATGAAGTGAATGGTAAGACAAACTGCATTTGAAGCATTAAACATATTGACGTTGTTATTTGCAAATAGTTTTGATTACAGCTGGTGTATTATTATTGAAAACAAAATAGACAATCTCCATGTAATGGAACCATCTCTAAGATGTTATTACTCCTGTCTACATTTGATCGCCGATTTGGTTTGTGTTCGACCCAAATCACATCTAATATGATGTTTTTCTTGTCGTTCTGTACTGTAAAATCTGTTTGTTCTGTAGGCAATTCACTTCTCATATGCATGTATTTCTTGTTTTTACCAATGAAATTGTAGATTTATTTGTTCTTGTGTTGTTTGTTTTGTAGGCAAATCACTTCTAATAATGATGTTTTCAAAGAAAATTAAGCATGAATGTAATTTTCCACCGATATCAGGTCTTAAGTTTCCAACTTTCCATATTGTCATTAATCTTATTACTGGGCATAGAAATAATTATTTGCTCAGAAAACATTCCAAATCTTTTATCTGTTTCTTCACTAATATTCTCAATCAAACAGGGAAATTTAAGTAGCTAACAAATCTGGATTGATATAGATGCTTGAATGTTGTTATGTTTGTTCACCAAAATGCGAGCTGTTCCATTAAGTTTTTTCAACAAGAGTCTGCTTGTCACAATTTCTACACTTTGTCACAATTTTTATTTTATAATGTCAAGGTCTAGAGCGATAAAAGCTCCAAAAGATGACAACCAAAAGCAACTTCCTTGATCAATTATAAAAGCACCACTCCAACTTATATGAATGCATTGGCAAAAGCCACTTTAATTATTTGTAGAATATGTTTCAAAACACATTTGAGTTACTAAAATGCAATACATGTATTTGCCTAAATTTCATTTCTCTGTCACTTTTAGTAAATAAGTAAATAAAAACTTGTTGTTATACACACACAAAAGATCAAATAAAACTCGAAAAGTCCAGGTATTATCATTTGGCACAAAATGTATTGTGTGACATGACCATGATAACCATTGATTGATTTGCAGACAGGTACTAAATATTAGTGTTAGTGTGTTAATGCACATGTCAACTACCAGTAGACATTAGGCATACATACTGAAGATAGCACTTGTTACAACCATTATATTTAAAATCTCTATGAAAATGCATTAAAATTTGGTATCATAAATTATCATATGCCAATGAGAAATAGCTTGATGGAATGGGTACTTCAAAACATTGAGATATGTTAAAAAACCATTAACAGCAGTTACATACTTGCCTAAAGTGGATAGATAACAAGTAAGTCAAGGTTTTAGCAATGTTTTGAAAAAAAAAAACAAGAACCTTTTTAATAGAAGGAATTGCATTGATGATCTGTTGGCTGGTCGAAGCAAACTGATTACCTTAGCATTGTTGTAATGCACAAACATTCAAAATCATCACAACTGGACATGGCTTTTACTCATGTAAATGTATTTATTATTGCTGACCACATTTTCAATGTCATCATTACATCAATCATCATCAATGTCATTGTTGTTGTAGCTATCATTGTCACCACCACCATCATCTTCACAATCTTTACTCTATCATCATTAATGATATATTTGCCACCTTCACCATCCAGACATCTCCATCATCACCAAACACATCATCACTTCCATCAATGTTAGCATCACCATCTTCAAAACCAAAAGTATTGTCACCACATTTGTCATGGTAACAGCAGTGCATCATCATCATCATCTTCATCTTCATTGTTGCTAACTCCCTTTCCTCCATGATTATCATACTGGAACAAAACTGCTTCAACCTCATGATAAATACATCTGCATCAAGATTCTTAGCCACACAAAAGGAAAATAAAGGCTTGTGCATCTTCACTCACTTTGTCAATATATTACAAAATTCACATTTACCTAAACACTTCATATGCCACATGCATCATTTTCTTTCCATTCCACACACATTTAATCGACAAAAACATGATAATTTAAAAAATTCCACCCATGCTATCTCTGCGATCATCACATCACAGGTTTATGTATGATCAGATTATGATCGGTGCCATCTTTGCACCATAACTTACATGATTGAAGTCTCACCACCAGGAAGCTAGCATATCATGCATATGCAAACTCACATCTACACACCACTCTGACCTCTTTTTTCTTGTCTCCATGCAAGAATTTTGTAAGATGGTATCCATCTCATCGCCATTTTTCATCTGTGTGAATTTTATGAACATGTTATGTTGACAGATCCTATTGTCTTTAGTGGAATGTTCATGTACACACTGTGCCATGGAAAACTATAAAATTATGTCAACTTCAACTCCATTTTGCATTTATTATGAGGCAAATGTAGTACTTGTGTGATTTGTTTAATAACATAAACAAGATCATGAATTTAATCTGAGTTATCTTCAATAGATTAAAAAATGTATCAATCCCAAAACACTCCACCAACACGAGTAGATAGCAAAAATGCATAAGATAAAAATATGTTCGAAATATCTTCAGTAGATAGCAAAATTCATCAAAGATCTCAAAAAATATGTTCTACTAAATATTTTTGTTTCAGTAGATAGCAAAATTCATCAAATATATCAAACACACTCAGTTGGCATCAAAAATTAACTTGTAGATTTCTACTAAATAGCTTTTGTTTCAGTAATAGCATGTAGAAAGTGACAAATACAGTTCAAATTTCTTAATAATTTTCTTTATTATCTTTAAAAAAACTCTCACATAACAAAAAACTCTACAAACATAAATTCATATTTTTTGCTATCTTCAGAAGATAGCAAAAATGCATCAAATATACCAAACACACTCTACAAACAAATCCTATGAAATACTTTTGTTACAGTAGATAGCTAACGTGAATCAAATACACCAAAAACTCTAAAAACATGTTCTCTATGTTCATATTTGTTTCTATCTTCAGTAGATAGCAAAAATTCATCAAATATACCAAACACACTCTACAAACACATTCTATGAAATACTTTTGTTACAGTAGATTAAATACTGTTGTTACAGTAGATAGCAAAGGTGAATCAAATATACCAATATGTTCATATTTTTTGCTATCTTCAGTAGATAGCAAAAATGAATCAAAAATGCCAGAACACTCTAAAACCAATCTAGGAAATATTTTCACTTTCTTCTGTAGATAGCAAAAATGCATAGATGTACCAAAATTTCTACAAACACATTCTCTAAAATATTTTGGTTATCTTCGGTAGATAGCAAAAGGGAATTAAAGATATCAAAACCTCTAAAAACATGTTCTAGGAAATATTTCTTACTATCTTCAGTAGATAGCAAAGCTGCATCAAATATACCAAAACACGCTACAACCACATGCTAGGAAATATTTGTGATATTTACATTTTATAAAAGGTGCAATAACTATCAAATGAACCCTTATCCTATGGTCTTGCCATGCCATCTAAATGGTCACAATGCTTGCAGCTTTTAATTTGAGTCATCATATCAAACAAAAATTCTTCTATAAATGAAACTATAGTAATGCTGAATGCAACACACACACTATCGCTAAAACCATGCTTTCTAAAAATATGCTAATTAATTTTCCCCATTGCTTTCAACAATGAAGTGCAAAATAAATTGGGCTATTTTTGGAAATATATCAATTTTTGTGATATATAGCATTACAGCTCACTTTGTATAATCACACCCCATAAACGATACTTTCAAATTCTTAAGCATAGGTAGGCAAGTTATAGTAAATATGAAATGGATATGACGTACCCAATCGTACCTAACACCTACTTAACACTATGAGCATAAAACAGCCTCATCTTCCTTGACACAATTCAATAACCTCCACTCATCAGTGCTATTATACCATTTGACCTGATATTTTTGAGAATGAGTTTTGATTACAAATCCCCAAATAGTTTGTATCAATAGTGTACACACAATCAGGGTAAAAGAACTGTGGCATGTTAGACTTAGATTATGCAGCTAAGAAAAATACAATGCCAGATTCATTACACTGTGTACACCAGTGTGATATTTCAGTATGTAACATTTATCAATCTTTTATATCCTCGTAACCAAGTCAATGTTAAACGTTTCTTTCCTCTCCCTTAATAAAAGAAGATGAAACCGAGGAAGAAGGAAAGGTTAGGTTCAACTGGGTGAATGTGCTTTGATGTGACAGCTAAGATTGAGACGCTGTGTATGTTAGTCAATGAATGGCACGGTATAGAAAACGCAGCGTAAATTACGATTCCGTGTACAATTTGTGTAATGCACCATGTAGCCCTGTCTGGAATGCCATCAAATTATCCTCGTATTTTGTGCATACGATTCTCTCTGTGTTCTTATCGTAGTTAATTTTAAGCTTTAGTAAACTGATATTTTTCTCCTTGGTGCCATTCCTCTGGGGTTGAAAATTGGAATGCCACTGGTAAATGCTATCTAAATTTATCCTGAAAGAGATGAGTCAAGTTTGGGTTCATATGTGTACCAAAGTAGGTGCGTTTTAATAGCCAGTATCTGGCCAGGCCTGTAGCCAGTGAAACATGAATTGAGAGGTTCAATCCTGGTGGTCTCTTGAGGTTTTAATCCATCAATTTGTTCATAATGAGAATCAATATATATTGTGCATAAAATAGCAACATTGTTCATCAATAAATATTTATTTTGGCCAGACATGTCAAATGCTACTGATGTTGTGCAGGCATATAATCGGGGTGCATGATTTCCAAAATATTGACATTTCATCACAGCAAATGGACTTTTTAAATATCCCTACACTAGATTAAATAAGTGTGTGGATGTTCTGCCACAATTTGAACAATTTAGGCAAATTCTGACAGTAAAACCTGTTTTTGCCTGTTTGTGCCTGGTTTGGCAAAAATGCAAAACAAAAACAGATAATAGTCATCAGTCAACTATTAAAAAGTAATACATGTATAGAAAGCTCATAAACAATAACACACAACTTTTAATGAATCATTCAACATAATTTTGATTTGTCAAGTCTTTAAGGAATCGGATAGCAACATTTGCACATTACTTTTTGTGGGACCTGAGTGCACATCACATCAATCTCCTATTAGTACAGACCTGTTATGATTGCCTCATATTTTGTAGCAGTAGTTTTCCAGAAACTTGTCAGATAAGGGCCTCAACCATAAGCTGCCATAAGTTGTGGTCTTTCGGTCTCAGATACATGAATACTTGTGATAGCTTAAGACCCTTAAAGTACATTGTATGTCTTTGTTAAACTGGAACATGATTTGTAACTTGATTTCTCTATTTTGTATCAACCATAGTCTCAGAAGAAACAGAGCCAATGCTTTTTACTTTTCCAGACCTTATTTACCCATCTTCTTTTAATTAGGTCAGAATTAATCAAGAAAACCTTTACCCCACCATGTCTTATCAATATCAGTTGACTTGGAAAAAAAAAACAAGTAGCTATATGATAGGACCCTAGATATATACACTGCCCCTGCCAGTGCTGGTTATCATTTGGTAAACTTGCCTTTTAAATGACGCTATGCTTTTAAAGACATACAATCAGGGGTAAGAGAAGTGGAAAAGTTCAATGAGAGACTTTCTTCTCAAATTGCCTACTTCTGTCATTTCCTGCCTACAGTACAGGCATGCAATCATCAGCAAATTACCTACCAATTCCAGTCAATTTTCAAACTACGTATTTGTGCTTTTTGTGTTTACTTCATTCAAACATCCACCATATTAACATTTGAGCAAAACAAAGTTTGGAGGTGGATAATTGGCCTCTGTTTAGCAAACGTTAAACAAGTGGGCACATTGGCATTCAACCTGTTGTTTGGTGTGGTTGCATACAATGCTTGAGGCTATAAAAAATGCTCAAGCCACAAGCTAACAAATAGCCATATTCCCACACTGTGTAAAAGGCAGCACACTTGCCACACACACACTCACCTCTATTCTATCATGACATTAGACTCGGTTGGCGGCTTCAAAGAAATCACAATACCTTGCATACCAAATTTCCACATGATAAAATTACAATACAAGAAACAATGTAGGTGCTGGGGGAAACTGTTGAACCCAGATTTTCTCTTTTTTCTTGTAAGGTATAAGCATAGATTTAGGGAAAAAACATTTCTATTCAAGTTGTTGGGGTAATCATTTGAATTTCATTGAAAACAAAAGACTGTGAAGAAGTCTAAATTCTAAATTGTAAAAAGTTGTGTGGCAGGTGAACCTGACCTTGCCTGGTGGCAGTAAAGGCTAATCAATCATGGAGTTATTATTGGTGAGTTAGTAAGGAATACTAATAATATTCTACTCCTTCCAACCCATGTACGTGATCAATCTGTGTGATTCTGTGGAAAGGAGCAGTTTATGCTTGAGGGAACTCCTGAAGTGACAACATACAACACTTTGTTGCAATGATCAGCCTTGTTAGCATTTCAGCATGCACCAAACACGTTGGTGAGATTGAAAGTCATGTTTGCACAATAATACCAAACTTCTCAGGCAATAGCCGTCTACAGTAATCAATGTGAAAACACGGATTGACAGCATTTCAAAATGAGGCAAGTTATGAATCTGGAAAACAATTACAAATCACAAATAAACCAGAAGAAATCAAAAACAAAGGCTTAATTATTTATACACATAGAATTATTTACATGGTATGTTAATTGCCTGACTTACTTAAAACATGAAACCATAAAAATGGGACTTGCTATACAAGTATATTTTGGTAACATTTTTAGTTATTTCATCACTATGTTTATCAGCAGAAGATGACTACTTCACTTGTACAAGTGTAGGATGTATCAAAATATGATTGGTAGTTTGGTACCAATCAGTTTACAGTGATTTATGGACAAGACATCAAAATACATCATCATAAAGATCCATCTCATTTGTAGCTTAATGTTACAAAAAGTCATCAAGATTGGGATTTTTGTCTTTGGAAGAACCTAGAAGTTAGAATATAGGTTTTAGCACTGATGCCAATTTTAAGCTTACTCACAGGATATATGGCATGGACATTTTCACATTTGGGTCACTTTTTCATTGAAAAAAAATATGAGGAGCCATTTATTAGAGGGAGAGCCTCTGTTTCAAATAATACTGTATTCATTTTTTTCACAAATAGACTTGTTATTTCTAGCCTTACATCTCTAATTGCAATATTCATTAATAAGCAACAATAATAACTAGAACATCTCTAATTTGCCACCTTGCAAACAGACACAATATTACAATTGAAGCAACCATTGATTGGAAATTTTCTTCAATTAAAACTTGTTTCTCATATTACTCATTGCAATAGAATTTTTTTTATTTACTTAATATGTTTAACAAAGCTTGCTCTAAACAGTAAGTAAACACTGCAATTTTGCACAATGAATGAACAAAAAACTGCATTAAGATGTTCATTTTAGGTTACCCTACTCCACACACACCAATTGCAGCACTGGGGAGATTTTGGCGTATTTTCTTTCCATCTCATCATCAGAAAGATTCATCACCCAAATTGCTTCTAATTTGGATTTAGATGCCAAATGGTTGATGTTTAAGGAAAGCTAACACATTATTTGCAGAAAAAAACAACAACAGGTACTTTTTTAGAAAAAGTACAACCACAGATGAATATCATGTTTCATAATTTTGCATTGATGATATTTGTTTCAATATTCATAACACCATTTTCTTCATAAACATTCCTCCTTTAAATTTACCCCAGTAACTAGAAGACTTGCAATATATCTGACCCCATGACCCTTTCCAATCCATAGACGCCTAAAAACTGACAGTATAGGGGGATAGGCCTTATGAGGACCAAGGGCAGGGTCCTGATTGAGGTCTTGTCCATTCCCTCTAGATACACCACTAGCTAGAGAAACGTTCCTGCAATCTATTGAGCTGATTCTTGTCCTCACAATAAAGGCATGCCGCATTTTAAAACTTCCTTTTATTTAACTCTCTAAATTTAAAACAACAACAGGAACTGTTTTTAACAAAGACAACACCACAGATGAAAATCATGTTTCATAATTTTGCATTGATGATATTTGCCTTCGAATTTCCCATGCATGTATTTTTGATTCTTAAACACTTGAGAACGTTCCTGCAATCTTATTGGTTCTTAACCAGCTTTACCCGTGTGATATGACACGATATCACACTGTTCAGCGCTGATGCGGCAACCCCCGAGACGTACTCTCTTTTTGGACAAATCGGGCGCACAGCAACAACGTGTCTGACCAATTTTAAGCCCTAGGTAAATTCCTTGAAAAATGTAGGATTTAATTGATTAAAATTTGTATGATATTTTTATTTGAATTGAAGTGTTTAAGAATGAGAATAAAGGTATTGTTTTTAGCCGCTGTCGTGCATCTATCGTCTCATATAACACGGACAACATCATTATTTTTGGCGTAAAACAACTCGGCTTCGTCTCGTTGGTTTACTTAAAATAATGATGTCGCCCGTGTTATATGAGAAGATAGATGCACTCCAGCGGCTAAAAACAATACCTTTATTCTCTAAATATAACATATTGCATCGTGGGAATACTTTCAATCAACCTGTACACATTACCAGTGAGCACCTCACTAAAAGAGCCTTTGGGTCTCTTACTTGTATGCGCAATGGGGCAAACTAACACATAAAATTGCACTTTCAAAAGGCTTGTGAAATACTTGAAATACAACTTGCCATAAAAGAACCTCTGTATTTCTAGGAACATTTATTTTCCTACTACTACCTGTAATACGACTTTCAATGGCTGAGTTCAGATGTTGAAATCATGATTATATAACCATAAATTGGAGTATCTCATTAAGTCTATTTCTAATCTTAAATCCCTGTCTTTCCTATTCCCCCAAGCAATTTCATAGCCTAATCTGTCTTTCTTCCTTATAATTTTTACCAATTTGCTTACTACTAATTGTGGGATAGGCTTTTCGACTTATAATTTCGGACAAGCTTGACAGTTCTAAACTTGTCCGACGGCGAACCCGCTTAAAAACTACTAATTGTTGCTTACTACTGTTCTTTTCTTTACAAGTAATGAACTCAATTTGCAACACCAACTCACCTCTTTATAACTCTCTCAAACAGAACCTTTTCTTGTCACAGGGAATTCAGACTGACCATTGCAGTCCAACCTCCAACTCCACTGACATGTGAAATATTGGATTAAACAACAGCCTGATTTTGGCTTTGGGGCTCTGCTCCACTAGCCTGACCACTAACTGGACATGTATGTTTTGGAAATAAATACCACTGTAGATAGCCCAGACCTTTTGTCATTGTCCGTAAGGCGTAGGGTATCAATCCGATGGAGTACCTTCAAGCTAGTGACTCCCAGGTATGAGGCGGACAGGCGGGCTATCAGTGAACATATTTAACCAGTAAATTAGCTGAGGCCACTTGTAGGCAGATAGATGGGTAAAAAGCTAATAGATATGATCTGAGGCATGGCTTATTTCCACTTGGGCCAACAGGCATTGTGCTTTGAGAAAATCTCATTACAGAGTATTTACACAGCATTTTTCTGCGTCCCTTCCATGTTATTTAAAACTGTATTATCCGACTGATATATGGGGATGCGTGATCATCGCTGTCAAAGATAATGTCAGTTTCTTCAAATAAAGCATCTAATGATATGAGGATACACAGCACTGACAAGGATCATCTTTGACCAAGGTTGAAAGTAAATTTAGTTTTTCCAACTGAAACTCCTTTCAGGCTAGCATGAGGATATCAACTGACCTATATAAGATGAATTCCCTAATTTGTTACAACTGTCAATTGGAATGAATAGGTTAATAAAGCAAATAGAGGACCAGATGAAGGTGATGTACCAGGTAATGATACATACCAGGTAATGATGCTGGTGAGGAGAATGAGGATGAAGAGGATGAGGACAAGGAGGAGTAGAAGGAGGATGAGGATGGGAAAGAGGAGGACAAGGAAGAAAAGGATGAGACAGACAAGGACAAAGGGATGAGGATAAGGAGGATTTACCATAACAATTATGATGGCAATGACACTGACTCTGACAATGACGGAGATGATTATTGAGGAAAATGATGATTACAACACAACAATCATACTGAAATGAAATGAAAATGAAAATGTTTAGAATAAAGAGTAGCAATTCCAACTTCTTTTTCCCTTAAAAGCAATTAGCAAAGTCTTTACTCTTGTGACAATGATGTGAAATAATCTGAAGATAGTGTCAAATGTATCTTTAACATGCTTCTAAGAGTAGAAATTGACAAACTGAATGTGAACGAAATGTCAAGTAGATATGCATGCAGTACATTAACATCATTCTTATCCATATAGCTTGCTACTTACTCCACATTGCCCTCCATTACAGACAAATGATAAAAACCAAGCACCAAGAATAGTGAAATAATCTGACTTGTGACAGCTTTACCTGGATTATGTAGAGTTACATTTCACAACTAGCACGACTAGCAAGTTGTCAGCCTGTAACATAATTATGTTAACACCAATGTGACTGCCACTAGTTTAAGAAATTAGGATTCACACATATCTCTAACATTTAAATCTAATCTGCAAGGACAAAGTCCTTAAACCCTATATATGTGAACAATCACAACATGTCAATGTTTGAGATGTCACTGTTCAAGGAAGGTTATGGAACGCTGCCATTAGAGATGAGACTAGTTCATACAGACAGAAATGTTTGTGATATCTTAGTGTATGGGTATGACAACCCAGAAGGCCTCAGCACACTTTAACAATGTGGATGATATCAAAGCATTTCCTTCTAGGCATTATATACTTACCCAGCTGTAGAATACAGCAATTCCAGGCCAACTAAAAGCAATGTAAGAATGATTCCTACTTCATCTCATGTATGATTTCTAAGTCATATAACTATTGGGTTTACTATTGAATATTTGCAGCTAGTCCTCCATTTGGAAATAAATTCCATTGACAAGTATAAGTAGACTCATACTACTGTTACCATGACAATATACTCTTGAACTCATCAAAGCTGACTAACACTTGACAAGTATCAGTGACTTCTATTTCATCTCAGTTTTTATGCAAGTTTTAAAAAAAATCACTTGATGTTTCCAACTGAATACGAATGTACCCTTTAGTATCTTGATTGCTATCCGCGGTATTTTATCAATTCCTCTGCCACCTGTGACAGATAGCCCTGCCAAACAGGTGCACAAACACGCACATACAATAGAACGACAGGGGTTAAGATCCAATAGAGTCAATTGTTGAATGTTAACCCACGTCAAGAAGTGTCAACCTGGAACAATGCGCAAATGATAGCGACAACACGTAATGGGTCGTATAAACGTAACACTACTGTGTCTACTGTCTGCAACCACGTCTTATACCCACTCTTCTTACTACCTTTATTATGTGCACACACACCATACGCTATGAGATGCTTTTTACCACTGTTAAATTGGGATGTGTTTTCTCAAAGCCCAGGTCACAGAGTTTTTTTATCCTTGGCACGTCTTCTTTTCCAATCAAGTTGCAGCTGAAAATTTATTGCTGTCAACCAATTTTGAGTTAAGTCACAATCATTCTTACAGCAATTATCATTTCTGTTTCTCTAAAGAACCCTAATCAGTGCTTGACATGACATCTAGATACAATCATTTATACTAATTATTGCTTACTGCGGATTCTTGCACACTTTCTACTCAGAAATGTTACCAAGTCATTTGGAATGATAAATGTCAAGATTTAGCTTGCACACCTAACAGAACCAACTTTACTTTTTCCAAATATAGCCTTTCATCATATTAAATAACATAAAGGAATAAAAACAAATATTACCAATTGACCTTTTGTTATAAAACAATGAACCAAACCAAAAATATCTATATAATACTTGCATCAAATAGCAATGGTGACTTAACCACTCACTGCACTTTTACCATTCATCCTTTAAAGCAAGATGAAATTTTTATCAAAGAACCAAACTGCCGATAATAAAAAGCTATTGATTTCCACAATTGCAAAGTCAATTTGGTTAATGCAACCATTTCCTACCGCAACTTAATTTTTTACTCCATGTGGGCATTTTTTCGTAAGATGGAGTTTGTAAATGGTATCAATGAAGGGCAACGACCACAGCAATTTTGCCACTTAAAGATGCAAGCTTCTGTGTTTTCCTTTGAAACGGTCCCTGACGTAAGACGGTGCATCACTGCAATCTGCTGTAAAAATTTGATTTCAATTGCTTGTGTTTATCTTGAAGACGTACGGTCATATAATTAGGTACTGCAGTAATACTAATATAAAGATAATTACTTCCTACATCAGTACATGTCAATGATTTAATTTCACCTGAAGACAAGTCAAATTGTATTATCTTTCCCAGGGATGAAAAGAAAACCTCACTTGCACGCAATGTAACATCCAAAACGTACTTTCACATATGAAGTTAAATCAATTGTTTGGGGATGTATACAACATAATGAAACTTGCATCATTTTATTTCACTAAATTCTTGTTCTAATTTTAAACAAAAACTAAAATCAAATCAAAATAATTTAAAATGTTGTATTTTTCTTACTCATTACATAATTCCACTGTAACAAGAACTGTAGATTGCTTCATGCAAGGTTGAATAATTGCAGCAGTCACTGCTATTTTAGGTTACACATACCCTGTCTCTTTCAATTTCACATTCACAAAACTGCGCACCATATACATCACCGGTAATCAATCGAATCACCTTAAATCAAGATTAGACGATGTCCATTCCTTGCTTTTTTGTCATTTTTGCCAACCCGTGAGCTGCCAACGGTCAGTGTCCTCCTGCAGTAAATTGCAAGGCTCTTTTTGCCACAGTAGTAGTAAAACAACATAAAAGCCTATTTTGTGGAAAACATTGAGTATTAAAACCATAAAAGGTAGAATATTTTCACACTAATTTGCTTATGGGAATGTACAACAATTATGAGCCCTGGAAAGAGTAAATTTAGAGAGGTGGCAAGCAATTTTTGGCATTCCATTTGGAAATTTTACCCTCCCCCAGCTCATAAAAATTTCTAAACAATTACAAATGCAGTGATATATATGCGCTATGCACAGGCACAATGCCTAGAAGTTGATTCACAAGCCTCAGCATACTTTACAGGTTGTCAATGACCACTATGGCCCCACATCATTCCATAAACCATTGAACAACAACTCAGGGATTTTGCAGCTTAGAAGCACACACCCTAGCCACAATTGACCATCACAGCCAGGATCAAGTCCCCTGAGGCAGTGGCGTAGCGTCATAGGGGCACGGGGGGCACATGCCCCCCCCCCATCGATCTGAAATTTTTTTTAATCCCATAGGAAAATTGCCGGCTTGTGCCCCCAATCAGACCCGTGCCCACCCCCCCATCATGGTGGGTGCCCCCCCAATGTGATGACCCACACTACACCACTGCCCTGAGGTTTGTACTGGTTACAACAAGACAATTAACAGTATTTTCCTTGTCTAGGGGAATTTCAAGCCAACTCCATTTTTCCATGAGAGTGTATTAAACCACCGCCAGGGTTGAACCCGCCACCTCTCGCGCCATAGTTGAATGCCTTATCAATTGACTGCTATCTTGACTGCTTATAAGCATAGACAGTAGAACTCTACTGTCTATGATTACACCCTGGGTAACATTATTGCATGGGGACCTTTCTTATCCCTAAATTCCTGTTGCCAGCCTTGCTGGATAGAGGAAATTACTCTTTTCAGACTATGGAACCTTCAGAATAATGCACCTTTGGAATAACCAACCTTTGAACCAATGGGCAGTAATCGTAATAAAATACACCAAATTAAACACAAACCCCACTTTTGACAAATTAATCAATATGCTGTGTCATGTTTAAAACTACCCCAATTTTATTGAAAATACCACTGTACGATAATTGTACTGTATATTACTACCAGTAGAATTATTATATAAATGAACCAATTTGCTGACAATTACAAAATCATAACTTATTTTCACGCTTAATTGGTGTCTTTTTGAGCGCAAAAATATGCGGCATAAATTCTATTAGCAGGCAATAAAAGAAACCACTATCACATAAGCATCTCCATTTCATCTACTGATATTTACACACTCAGCTGACAAGTGCAACTTAAAATATTCCTAAACCAAATCATCCAGCGGACAAATAACCGCTCACAGATCATTCAAAAAACATCAACCTCCGCTTCCTGTTTACTTTCTAATTAAAATTCACCTTCTAGGACCGACAAATGCCGCTATCATACATCTTCACTCTGGCCTTAACAAAACACTTCAAGTATGACACTCAGTGATAAGTATCATTCAGTTAAGTTGTTGAAAAAACAAATTTGCCATAAACAACTTATGGAATGTGTTCATAAAGTTATTAAATTAAACACTTGTGACCACAAATCATATACAAGAATCACCTCTCAACCTTTCAAATTAAAAAGAAATGTAATCAATTCATTGGTTAAAATTAATGAGAGACTGCAGGAAAAGGAAAAATATCTCTACCTTGGTGTTTGATTGTGTCCCTGACCTTAAAATTGAACTGTGATTTAACCACAACTTTACCAACCAAACAATTATATATTATTAGCCTCTATTTGCAAAATTACAAAGCTTAGAATATTTGCTGTGAAATTGCTTTTTTATGCCTCAAATGTCCTTTGTGTACACTGACATACACACTTTCTATACACATGCCTTTTACCTGCTCAATCGATAACAGAATTTTAACAGCATTTTGTGGAGCCTGTTTGTGTTTGTGTCTGTAGAGATTCAGAGATTTGGATAAAATAACCTGAATTTATATGAGATTTGCGCCTCTTTTGATGAGTAATTTTCCCCTGGCTGCCCTCTCAAAGAAGCCAAATCTTGTTATTGGTATAACACCTTAATGTGAGAGATACTTGGTATTTAACGTACAGGTCTCATGTTGACATTAGAGACCTTAAGCAGCGCCATTGCATGCCGGTGCACGTACCTGAGTTACATAGATTTCCTATAAGGCTTCATATAATACAACCATCCCCAAGATCTCACACCTTCAGTACAAAGTTCTATAACCCTAATATGCTGACTGCATTTAGTACAAAAACTCATAAATCCATAACATGAGGTCAATTTTTCAGCTATAATTGTTGACTGGATGTTAATGAACTGTGCCGCTGAAAGTGAGTCACATATTGCTGGTAGCTCATGTCTCCCTAGCTACCATGACATTAACACCCTTCAACAAATTAACCAAATATGCCGGTGTCTTCATCATTCACAAAAATCTTCCTCAATTAAATGTTGTCAACAACGTTTAATGTCATCCAAATTTAAGTAGGCTGATCAATCTTTAAAGTGATATTCATCAATTTCAATGTTTATAATCAAACTACTTGAATAAATGCAATGTATTAATTGATCCATTATTATTTACGGAGTGCTATATATGCATGATTTAATATTGTCTATTTCTTCCTATATGTTTATGTAATAATGATTGTCAGTACAGATAAATTTAAACTTGTATCTTTAGTTTCCACTCACTTTTATTACATATTTATCACAAATACAAATTATACAATGCCAATAAATCTGTATGTTATATTCATACTGTCATCATTTAACTAATTCAGCATCATTCTCATACTCATTTCAACATTATAAATACCCACACCATTATGAACCTCATTATACACAAAGTGCTTTTCATCTCTCTTAAAACCCTTCTGTATATTAATCACTAGTATTATAGCTCTTTAGTTAACCCACAATTCCTCTTCCTCTCAAATTAGCAGGAACACCCAGCTAGCCTATAGCCAGCTGGCTAGACCTGCATCATTTTCATTATCATCACTTGCGCCAATCGCTTTTCACCTTTTTCAATTAACATCGCCCGAGATCTTTCACAGCCAGCATATGTGTTCCAACAATCGGCGCATTTGCTCTCTCTTGACCTGAGTAAAAATAACACATAAAGTTTAGGGGCCTGTCTCATATAATCCTTTCACTCAGCTTCACTACTTCACTACTCAGCGGGCAAACTAAGCAGACGATACTGCAATAGTGGTAAGAATCCAAGTGTGTGTAAATGTACTCTTGTTTAATAATTCTCATGTATTTTCTTGCATGTCCAAGTGACAACCATGTAGATTTGTTCTAATAATATGTGAATTTTAAAGGATCTGACATTTGATTCTTACATGCTGTTTGCATTTGTTTATAATTTTGTTTACATGTTTGTTGTTCTTTATTGCCTTTCTGTTCATCTAGATGTCTGAATTGCATACAGGGATGAACAATTTTGTACATCATCATCAACATCATCATTAATTATCATCATCATCGACATCATTAATTATCATCATCGTAATGATCATCATCATCTCATCACCATTATCATCTCATCTAACTTCTAACTTCAGCAGTTTCCACAACAAACAATGCAACATTTGGTAATAAGACAAAATCCTCAATACACCTATAAGACTTGTTACAACCGACTGCATAAAATCATTCAGGTAAATTTCACAACAGTTTGATATGAAGAATGTGACAAGTATGCTCCACCCCCCTATACAAACACAGAGAAAGTTAGACTCTTTTGGCACATTAATCATATATCACAATTCATCACTAATATATTACATCTAACCCATTTGCAACAAGGTTTGTTTGCTTTACATTAATTTTCAAACCCAAGCCGAATACACTCTAGTAATCAGCTGGGAGTGCAATGAACCCCCAATACAGGAATTGCAAGCCATTGGAAGCATTTAGGGAGATAAGTGTTTGTGCCAAGATATCATCACACACTCTTGGCATCTGGCTTATAAATGAGAATGGGAGATTCAAAGCAAAAAAAAAAAAAAGGAAAGAGAAGTTTTGATGATATTACTCTAGCTTGCCAAGAAGTTTACACAAGTCCGGCTTGGGAAATCAGTCGCCATTTAACCCACATCAAGATCAACACGCATTTCACACAAACAACAGATTCGTCATTGAGAACTTGAAATAACTCGTGTGTTTACACTCCCAACAAAACTCCACTCTCTTTGCTGTAGTGGAGTGGTGTATGTGTGGCATGTACATCTAGAACTTTTGTCTTTAGTTGAGGGAGACATGGGAAAAAAAGTGTGAACCATGCCGAGATCAGAGGGCTCGGGAAAATTGATGCTAAATTGCTGGACGGATTTTGTTACGGAATTTTAGCATTTGCACAGCCACCCAGGTCTATATTTACCACTTTGTATGTGAATGTTTCATGCTTCCATATCGTATGATTTGTATCGCCAAATGTGTTTTTTATTGAATGGGGAAATTGGGTATAAAATATGGATGAATTTCAACAGTGACAAAAATGCAATGAATAAAATGATTTAGTTTTAGCCAAAGGGCATTCTGAACTTTGTGAACACCAGGTCTGATTGATAAGATACAATGATTGGTTCATTTGCAACAAGCTCGGTAATAATTAACTTTAAACAAAGCATTTACATCCCTTTTACCATCAACCATCAAAATATTTCACATGCATGGAGCCTGATGTACGAGTTTATAAAAATATGAAATAAACACACAATCCCATTGCACAATCTGTGTTCTTGTGAAATGTAACATCAATTTTATTCACATAAATTATATTTTACTGTAATGACATCTTGACTTCCAGATTTCTAATTATTTGTATTAAAAAGTAATATACACAGCGAGTCTGTTACCTTCCCAGCATTTAAGAATGCCGGTACCCATTTAAACACCTGGGTGGAGAGAAGTAATCCAGATAAAGTGCCTTACTCAAGGGCACAACACGATGGCGTCGCCGGGGCTCGAACCCACAACCTTCCGATTATGAGTCAGTGCCCGTTCCGCTAGGCCACCGTGCTCCCCAATATTAATAAACATACAATTATCTCCCTTTTTCAAGTATTGCAATCATTACACAAATAGTTTTATTCCTGGTTTCTCAGGTATTTTGGGACAAATTAAATTAATGTGTAAAATGTGTACTTTAGAACCAGAATTCACCTTTCACCTTAATATCTATTGCTTTGGTGCTCCAAAGTAAGTTTGCATGCATGAAACACCCTACACACACTCACCCCCTCATGAAATGCACCCCCCAATATGTGTGCATGCACATACACACACTTGTTTTCTTGTTATGGAAATGCAGTATGACAGTGACATAGACATGGATTGAATGAATGAATGTATTCATCACATGAGTATATTATATGAGCAACTGAAATGAATCGCTGCATTAATTATTTACTCCATATCAGATGACGATTTGCCAAATCTGTCTTCAATGAATTAACACCTCTTGTCTCCCTATACTCTTGCTATATTGCTCTCACTTATTTCATTGTAGCTTTTGTTGTTCTGCTTCCTCTCACTTTCCACAGTGTCTCTTACACAACCTGTCTCCATCTGCCCCCATATCAAGCCTAATTCATACTTGCACATGAGAATTTATCAGTGTCTTGTCTCAGGTTGAGAGTAATGCCATGTTGAATTTTGCATTGGCAGTTTTGAATCATGCACACTAACCTAATCCCACATGGCGTATGTAGACGCATAGAAAGGTGATTTTCTCCATACGCTGGTGATGCAACTGTGTTAACACACTCAGATGGCACTATCAACTTGAGACAATCGGACAGACTGTGTCATAAATGTTTCTCTCAGATCTCGCTGGACAATGTATGATATATATTTGATGCACTGTTAAAGTGGAAATAGTAGTGCTTCATTTTATTTCATTCTATTCCAAGCTGCAACCATGTAAATAACAATGCACAAATATATTTCTTTTGTGTAGGGACTCATTTCAAGTAAGCTTACAAGTAGTCTACTGTAGTAGACCATTTTAATTTATCATCCCTCTTATCCCTCTGATCATGGAAAATCCACCAATGACCTGTTCTGATCCAACAGCTAGCTGAAACAGTTCAAAATTGGCCAAGCACAAATAATTATTCACACCAAAATTTCCACTTTTACAGTACATATACTCCATGAGACAAATCAAATTGTATACAGATGCATAGTTGGGCAATTTTGTACAAATATTTCCCACTTACAGGACACAAAGCTTGTTTTATTTTAAAATTTAAATCCAAATTAAAGTATTCTATGAAAGGGTTTATATACAATGTTGCCTGCCAAAAAGCCAATAAAAAAAGTTTATTGCAAAGCTAACTATTGCACGAAAGTTAAGCAAAATTCAACTCTGGCAAATTATTACATGACATGATGCTTGCCGTAAAATTCTGGCTCAAGGTCAAAGCAGAACATTTCTCTATAGCTGTGTTCACATTGTCAGTATGCCCGGTACTAGTCGGCGCGCTGCCAGAGTAGTGGGTAGTGTGAACGATAGTCAGCATAAGTTCTGCCAGGCGATGTCTGAAGATTTACTCCTGACAAATGTTAGAGAAGCGAGCTAGGTATAATCTCTGCCAGGCATAAGTTGCAATGTGAACGCTGCTATGCCTGGCACCCGGTGTAATATTTGTAGAATTTTTATCAATGTTAGCATAAATTTACGCCGGGTGTAACTCAAAATGTGAACATAACTTATCTCTCCTTCTCTCTCTTCCACTCCACTCACTCTCCTCTCTCTCTCTCTCTCTCTCTAGATCTCCTCTCCATTTATGCTGTAATGTTTATTATTTCTGTCATTCTCCACATCCTCCCTATTTACCCTTCCTCCATCTCTCATTTCTCTCACCCTCTTTACATTTATTTATATCACCATCTTTCCCTCTTTTTATATTCCCTCTTCCTTCACTACCTCTCTCTTCAACATGTATAATTATTGAGCATCCTCTCTACTCTTTCTCTCTTTTCTTCATTCAGATAACGAAAGAAAAACAGAACATGAGAGCCACAAAAGTTGCTCAAAATAACAACCAAACTGCACCCTGTCTTGCATTCAAACCCTTGGGCATAACCAAAAACCTGGCTAATACCATCCATCACAGCCAGTGGATCAGCTCTCACTGACCAGATAAATACTTAATATCAAGCAAATTACTTTCTAACACTTAATCTGCTCTCCTCACTTAGCAAACCCACTTTATATGTCAAAGCAAAAAAGAGAAACCTTTTTAACTGAAAACCAACCAATTCTATGAGCAACAGTTTCTAATTTTACAGTCCATCTTCACTCAGCCTATGGTGGAAACTCAGCATCCAGTCACCCCCAATTAAAGTTAAATTATTGCGATAACAGAGAAGCATTACCCCTATACCTTAAGCACAAATTGTCCTCTTTAATTCAACTGACATGCCTAACTCACTCTAGTTTGTTTTGTAGGTGCGTAGCAAAAACCTCCCCGTTTTGGATCTTCAGGCACATTCCACCAATTACAATGAACTGTTTTCAGAATATATACCTACTTAAAGAAAATGCTCACCCTGTGCACTTTCTCTAACCAGGTCGCCATGGTAACATTACAACTGACCCACGTGGACGAGAATCTTTACAAAGCTGAACTACGACCTTTGGCGATTCAAACCTTTAAATTGCAAGAATAACCAGCCATGAGACACCCAAGGCAAAGTTTATTCGTAGCAGCTGGCTTAACTGTGTATACAAATACCAGAAAAACCAGTTCAACTGAATATCCCCTGCAATAAAATCAACATCTATTGAAGAAACAGTTACAATGTATAATCTGCTTGCCTTTCTACCCCCTTTAAAATATGATACAATATTTCTCCTCTCCTCCCTCCAGCATATTTTCCTTACTTTATGATTGAATGCAATCTGCAAATAAACTGACATAAACTTGCATTGCAATTCAGACAAACTATCCTAATTGGCTTGAAAAAATCCATACAGCCTCTATTCCATGTACTCAGTTCACCTAACACCATTCACTACCATATTATTAGAACTTAGTCTGTTTACAAAATATATTTCTATTTCTAATACCTAAACAAACAAGGTCATCCTTTTGACATTCAGTTACGTATACATTTCCTGAACCGTGTCCCTTGTGCTAAGAATTACTTAGTGAGAGAGACTATGTGGGTTCAATGGCCTATATTCAATTGATGTTATGCAGTCAAAGCATGCATCCCGATATCATACCCATAATCCTTATCTGACATCGCCTTACAAATATGATGCAGTGCAATCTGATGTTCAATATCCGCTACTTCTCTGCCTGCTGCAGTCAGTCATCACACAAGTTTCTCTCTTATCTTAGTCAAGGCATGTGAAATTGAACTTGATACTTTTGAGCAAATGAGCAGCTAACAGACATATCTCTCTGAGCAGCCATAATGTAGGCCGAGGTTATTAATTCTTGAAACTTTGGAATGGAAAAGATAGCTTTTGGGGTGCCTCTACTGACTGTTGCTAATGGCATTATGAGGGGAATCCACTTCAAGTCTGCCACTTTAATGAATTGTGTGTGACCTTTTTGATCACATCTTCCAATTACTTTTTAGGGTGACATTACACTTTCTGAAATACTTGTCACATGTATGACCTTCATGATTGATTTTTCATGTTTTTGATGTTTTCAGCATTTACATGACACTTTCTGAAATCAAGCCCTCTTCCAATTTAGGACAAGTTTAGAAACAAGACAGACTGAATGATTGAACCAATGCAGCGTACATGGTTGTTCCAAGCTGAGAAACATACCTGGTTCTTAATCCTAATGGAACCAGACTTATGCAAATTACTCAATAGAATGAAATGTAATAATTCGGTTTTTATTACATTTCAATAGTTATCCCCATGCCCAGTTTACTACAGTGCTACTTAGACGGAAGCCATAAAGATGTATAAAATGATGTATAAGTTCAATCAAAATCCTGAATTGGAATTAGGAAAAACTGCAGATGAATCTCTAACACCAGAAGGGCACCAGTAGTGGCATCATGAGAAGGCATGAGAGATTCCACTCCACCTCTCCCTTGCGAAGGTTGTTTTGGGGCTTGCAATGTTCCAAATGGTGTTCAAATGTCCCCAAGAACAAAGGGGGATCAAAATGTTATCGGCACACATGTGAGATACACCCCTGCCTCCAAGTCCATAAATCTAGATATTATTCATGTAATCCGTGCAAAAATTGATTTTCAAATCCCAAGTGACAGGACATACTACTGTACCTATAAAAGGGTAATGTTTTCACTGTCTTACTATAAAATGACATTTGCACATACATTTGTACACCTGCTTGTATTCACTGTTCACACACTTCAAATGTTACCATTTAGTCTATTCATAACCACATCACCACATAGTAACAGCATCCATTTCATAAATGTGTGTTTTCTAAGTTCACTGTAATAATTCTCAATGGTGAAATATAGCATAGTATTTACCTATCTCTGTAACATCATCATATATGGATCATCTTCCATTACTCACCTCTCCTTTCCCCTGCATTTTAATTTTAACTCCCACAAAATTTCAAACTCCCACAAGTTCATGTTTTTTTCATGGTTTCTTATAATCACCCTTCTTTGCCACAGTCAAAGATAAACATAAAGAGTCTAGATGATGTCAATTCGCAACACTTCAGTATAGGTCGACGCCCACTCCAAACGATGCTCATGAAAGTAAACTACATATGAAATGAAATGGACTTTGCATCTTATCTGCCAAATCTGAGATGAGACTGATATATTATTGGCTTAGTGATCTAAGTATTTTTGGTATCATCTGAAAACATTTCCCCTCGATCTGGTTACATGAGTACTCAGCCTAATCACATTAAGTCCATATGATACTGGGCATATTTATGCAAAATACCGACAATGTGTCACTCCATACATCTACCATACCCTTAGCCCATCTTTCCTGAGATAGGTTCTGATTCTTATACACTAATCATGGTTCTAACAATATACGTTGCCATTTTCTAGAAACATTTACAGTGTAATATTCATATTTTCAGTGAGCTTATGGCTCTGGTTCTTTAGCTCAAATCACAGATCCTGGAAAGTTGAACAAAAAATTGAGAGAAAAACACTATTTGTTCCATTGTGGTGTAGATACTTCATACCATTCATCTCATGTTACAGTACCTACAGTTAAAAGCTGCAATAAGGATTAATGTTCTTCCTCTTCCCATTTCATCAATTAGACTGAGTTATATACCCCTTACAAGCAATGTGACAGGCCTTAATGTGATCCCAAGTTAAAAGTTGAACCCCTATCCAGCTAAAAAGAAGGAAATTGGGTGGTTGGATCATCTAAGCTCTGTACTTTTCAGCAAGTTCAGCATATGCAATTTACCCTATGTAGTGTTCTCTATATATATACATGTATATATATATATATATATCTGAAGTCTGAGTGTACCTTAAAACATTGAACACGGGATATGCCATTTCCATTAGCGCCTTGACGTGAAACAACAGTGAGTGTTTTCGTTTATTAAAGTTCTTTTTATTTAATTTGATTGATTGACATTCAGCGTGGGATCTCATTGGATGTCATGTTTCTCTGTGTTTCTAGTTGGACTAGTGTTGTCATCAGTCCTCTGGGATTTACAATGCGACAGGTTGGGGCTGGAAAAAAAAATCGTACATGGGCCAAGTGGCTCATTTGATCTGGTTTTGTTGTAGGGCTTTACCGTAGTGACATTAGGTTTAACTACCAACAGAATTACAACTGAGCAAAGGGAATGGATAGCAACATCAATGTGTAATGTGGTTTGGAGTTGAATATTTCATGACAGGGAATAATGTAATTGAATTCTAAAACAGTTATGCTTTATTTGTTTGTTTTCTTTTAAAGTTGTGAAGACTACATGCAAAGAACTTGCGGTTTGCTAAACAAGAATGCTAAGAGCAGCATACAACATTAATTGGAAGCTTAGCACATCTCGAACTGAGATGTATGGTGAC